>NC_086317.1:359036145-359642395 GCF_036172605.1 Pelobates fuscus
GAGGTTGTGTTTGTAGAATACCCGGGTATTTGTTGTAGAGTATAGGTTGTAGAGTCCAGCTTTCCAAATATTTGGCTAGAATTGGTTGCAGATTTTGAATCAGCATTATCTGTTATCACTGTGGTGATGGTGTTGGTATTTGTCTTTGTTTTTTGTTTTTTTATTTTGTTTTTTTCATGAAACATTTTTACACCGTTTATGATGTGTATAGATTGGATACTCTCCAATATTCTTTTACGGAATAAATTAATTGACAGCATTTCCAAGACATTGTCTTAAGTGACATGGATCCCATTATAGTAAATGTTATGTTGATACAGCAATCGAAGTGGATTCTCAAGAACGCCTCTTTTTGCTGTACTGGAATCTTTGTAACATCTCAGTGATAGACATCTCAATGACATCAGGTGCTGTTGTGCTAAAAATGTTAACAGGTAAAATCTGTGGAAAAATCTTTACATTTGTTATACTTTGTATAATAATGATAGATGAAATAGTAACATAGTTAATCTTTCTAGTGTTTTGTTTTAAATATAAAAACCCTTATATATGATTTAGAGATATAAGGATAATTTGAAGCAGCAAAGTATTTACCGCCTTTGTTCACAATGGTATGTAAAATTACATTCTCTTTAAATGATAAATATACTCTTTTATTCAAAATGTCTCAATATATTTAGAATAGATGCTAATTGGAAATATGACATTATTCATCTTTCTTGGTCCTGTTAGGTAGAAGACAACCTATTCCCTAAGTTACAATTAGTAAATATAATAACTATAGTTATTAGTGGCTTAAAATACCAGAAACACCCAAATATTGAATTTTATTTTTATTTTTTTTTACCAAGATCTGACAGCCATTGTGGAAAGTCACGTTCGTGAGATTGGATGCTTAACAATGAGAATCTTAATTGTTTAAGTATATTTTTCAGTGGCTGTTGGGTGTGGCTTAAGATGATTTTGATTTTTTATTATTTCTAAAAGTGAGTTAAGAAAGCACTTAGATGCAATATTGAAGGTATTTATATTTTAACTCTACCTTTGTATAGGTGGCTTTATGTACCTTTAACCATCACAAACCAAATAACATTTCCTTGGTATTTGAAAAAACGATAAAATATTTCTACGTGTATTTTAATATATATATACATAGAGTGGTATGGATGTTGAATTTATATCTTTGACATCTTTTCACCTGTTTGCAATAGGTGACCTAAATGATCAATTTCCAAAATCATCACGTATATCACCTGGACGGGTTAATCCATTGACTGGCCTTAGCTATGGCAGACTGAATATTTTTATCATTATAAATAAACTTTATGATAGTTGAAGTAAAGTTTCTGCCTGTCTTTCAGTTACATTTTAACTGATGAAGTACTTCACTTATATTAATTATACCACTCTGCAAACCTAAACGAATATCGAGTAGTTTCTGATTTAATGAAAACATTCCACGTTTTCTTTTAAGGTTAAAACATTATTCATTATTGCAGTTGTTATTGTAATCGTATGATCTTTAACTATCATGATTCAATTATTCATCTGGGTAATTAGCTGTTATTCTCTTATACTTTATGTCTAATATATTTGTTTGTAGGCCATACTGCAGCTGCATATGGCATTTTAGAAATAATCTTCAATTGCGTTTCAGATATTCACAAAGTCTATCCACCTTTGTAATTAACACATTATGTGTTTATTTTATACCATTAATTATAGTATCTGTATTATATTACACATTGTCACTGACACATTTCTGATACAGGGAAAAAAATAGCATGATTGCTTTAGTAATTATAATGTTTCTGTCCATGCACCACATTCCTGGAAGTCAAGAATATAGCAAGAATCCTTTGATTCTATGGAGCCATTTAACGTTTTGATCGGTATAGTTATATCAAAAGAGCAAGGAGTACATCGGTAGATCACATCTGCAACAGAACCATTACAGATTCCTTGTTGTATCAATGTCTCTGTGTTTATGTTTACAGGAGTTCTTTGCTTTGCAAGTATGTAAATAATATGTAGAGCTTAAGAAAAGCTGCAAATCGTGCTTTAGTACAAGTGTCCCATGATGTCAGGTTTCTGATAGATTTTGCTGGCCTTTTATATTCCATTCTCTTGGCATGGCATCTGCTCTTAGTAGGCCGGTCTTATTATTTATTAATTGCATCAAGGTTTCTTTCGTTAATTGATATGTTTCTTCCGACTTCAAATTTATATGCCACCAAATGTCATAATAAAGTTCATTGTTACAGAATATTGTTCCAGGATGTTTTTTTCACTCCAGTAGGAAATCTATATTCCTCTTCTTCTGCTCCTTCCTATTATCCACGTTTCCTGAGTTATAGGCAACAATCTGTGTCTTGTACTGTGAGGCGCTTTGATAGTCAATCAGGTTTTCTCAGTACCATGTTCCATCTTTAGAAACAGCTGGGTGTTGACAATTATCAGCCTTTATTTCTTTTTCCGGTTATCTTCTGTCTGGAAACATAATAGCAATGTCCAGAATTAACATAGCACTTCTTTTCAGCATAAGAAGGCTGTTTGCGGTAGTCATTCAATGATAAACTATATTGCATAGTCTTTTCTTACATCACCTTCATAGGTGCATCCAAAGTCTTTCACAAGCATCTGTCCCATCTTTTTCTGTTTTCAGCATGCTTTGCCATCATCGTTGAGTCCATTATTAGGATTTGAAATAGTCCAATTACATCTCTCTCATGTATAATCGTTTTTTGGAATGATCTCAATAGGTTCCTTGTGAAATACCAGTGTAGGTCACATTAGCAATCATTGCACTGTGAGCGGTGTCTCTCCTTTGGAGATAGTTCTTGGAGGCAGTCCTCACGATCAAAGAACTTGTATAATGTGCAGTCCAAGTCAGTTCAGGTGCTTCCTGCTTGTTAACATAATCCCAATGCAGTTTTAAAACGACAGCTAGGGTTGATGTTATGATAATGCTGCAGATTGTAAGAAGGAGACACCATAACCAATTTTCTAGCATCCTTTTGCTTCCATCTTTGCATTTCTTTCTTACTGTATAAGATAATTCAGGTTCAGTCACTGTTTTCTCCAGAGTCTTTCTGATAATGATGTTGATTCATTTTTCATACATTCCATGTTAACTGTGAATGTATCATGTCTGTCTGTTCATCCTTCTCCTTCACATTTTCAGGATCAGATGTCAGATCATGATTCAGTCTGTTATGTGGCTATGATTCTGGTGGCTGTGTTCTGGTGGCATTTCTGTCATCCTCTGTTTGTTTTATCTTGTCATCTTTAACAGCATCTTTATCAGTCAGTGGTTCTGTGAACGTCCTGTTAGTAAAATATCAAAACTTACTGTTCTCTGTTGGCTCTGATTGTTCTCTGTAGTAAAAGTTCTCGGAGTCACCCTCTCCTGGACAAACTGGCCAACAGTAAGAAAAAGTTGGTGGTGCAAGGTGAGGTGGGCTGGAAAAAAAATTCCCTAAATTTCTCTTATAGAACCAATGGTTCTAAGCTCTCCCTGGTTCAGAAATATGTTTGTCAGTGAAAAACATGTAACATTTCATATGGTGTCTCACCATTTGTATCATCAGGTATGCTGTGAATGCTTATCTGTACCATAGGAATAAATAGATACCACTGTGTGGGGCAAGCAACTGGTAACTTGGTTAATAATCATTTAACCTCAGCATTTTCCCAGACCACAACCCCACTACTTTGGGGGTGGTTGGGGCACTGAAATCCCAAAGTAACCCAAATGTGGTTGCCCAGTTTTAGGTTTCCTTTGCAGTAACTGCAGGACCACCATCCAAATGGATGGTCCTGGGATTATCAAATGCATACTAAGGAAGTGAGACTAGAAAATGTGGCATCAGAGGTTGCACTTCGCACAGGATATATCGAAGTAAACCTAGTATATGCATCAACACATACAAAAACATAATTATAACCATGAGATGTTGGAAAACTTCCAATGTATAGTAATTCTAAAAGTACGTTAGATATTAATATTTCAATAAACAGTACATCAGTAATGTGGCAATAAGCAAATGCTTATGATTACTAAACACATGAATTACAGTATATCCCATATTGGACCATCAATATTACTTTTCAGGAGTCAGAAGTACATTACCTCTCTCTATAAGAGCTTGTCCTAGCGATAAAAAAGCTTTTGGGCAAGTCTAGCTTTCCTCTATAGGAAGAACAACCAACATATTACCTTCAATGGTTATTATGTAATTAACCCCTCTAAACGATAGGAGTATTTATGCGGATACCAGGTGGATAAGGTCTGGATATCCTTGCAAGCATAAACTCTGCATCATGACTGAGAGATAGGGTATGCTTTTGTGATCCAGTGACCACAGACACATTGCATCAAAGTGCCTGTTAACGGCCAACTATATGAGGAGAGGGACCATGCTTTGTTATAAGCATGTCCATACACGTATTACAATGCCAGGCTTTCAATTTGTTTCCACAAAGCAACATGCAGTTGTGGATATAAACACACGACGTATCGTAAGAAAAACTATTTGAACACCAGACTGAGACTCGAGATCAGTTTACAGTGGACCAAAATAGATAAATGAAATCCTATCAATTAATATACTTTCAATATACTTTCTCTAAATTACTTTATCCTCTGTATTAACTATGAAATATTAAAGTTAAAACATTAACATTTAAAAGCCAACTTTTAGTGTGCATAGGAATTACAAGGCCGTCCATAGTGTGAGATAAAGAACAGCTTTTTTAAAAACCGAATAGTCTGTGAACACAAAATGACCTTGCGCTGAAATTTCACTTGCAGGGGAAAAAAAACAACCTTTTTCTCTTTAGTAAATTAATTAATTAATTAAACGTAGTTAGAAACTCCCTCAAAGTCCCGATGACTTTGCAAGAAACATGTCGTCCTTAAATACTGGGTAAGTCTATTAAACAGTGAAATAGTATTTTTACCCTGTATATTATGTTGTCACAGCTATAATGTGCAGTATTACAAACTATTTTATAAGTGTTGTGCCAACTGTTCAATAAAAGCCAGTGGTCTAGCGAGCTATAGAACATTTATTTATTTATTCTTTAAAGCTCTGACCTCAATCGGCAAAGCAATATTGTAATGGTGTCCATTGCAATCTGCTGTCTTACTTGCTGCTCTCAAAAATTCTGAATATGTTCAGAGATTTCTTGGGCAATAAAAAATCCCCCAAAAAACAACAACTTTGCATTTATGCTAAACTTGCCTGTTGTAAATGTATTCTGTATATTTCTTGACATAAGTACTTGTACTTAAATCTGTTTAACAAAGCTGTTTATATTGTGGTAAAAATATATATATTTATTATTATTTATTTATTTTTAACATTGCCTAATTTTTAAAGATACCAGCATATTTAATGAAATATTCTTTATATGTCTTTAAGGCATAAATATCTGCAAATTAAGTTTATATACAAAATGCATGTTCTGGATGTTCCCACAATACCTCTTCTATTATTATATTTTGTATTTTATTTTATTTTATTTTAAGTGTGAAATCTGATTCCTCTTAGGATGAGCACCCCTCCTCAGCCCCCCAGTTTCAGAGGCCCCTTTGGAGGTGACCACAGAAAAGTATAGATTCTATAAAATAGATGTGAGGGGGCTTTGGACAGTAAAGTCACTTTAATTATACTTTTCATATAGCATATATGATATGTGATATTCAATGGGATTTACTATATCAGAGCATTATCACTTTAATTGACACTGCATTTTTTTTATGCATTCTTCTTTATGCATTATGATTTTTTTTTCTTACATTTTAATGTCTGTTTAGAATATTGCAGGCTTTGCAATATCAAACTAATTTTGCAGTATATATATTTACAATGCTCCTACAACTCATTATTATTAAAATTAGCCTCCTTCAGCATTAGCACTATCTACCACTGGAATTAGTGTAAGATACACCAATATGTGGTGGAACTGAATCCCCATATATGAGATTTGAAACTGTATTTTTATTTCTACACTGTGCCCTAATCTGTATTTATATACATTGCGGCAGCATATAGCTTTTAAAGAAGCAATTATTTCACCCATCATGTGTGGTTGACTGTGGACTTTTTTAAAACCTATTCTTTATTTTTATTTTTGTATAAATCTGTTTCTGGCTCTGAGAGAGCAGGCTGCTGAATGCATGTAAATGCTCTTACTACCTAGTCTATATACATTTATTTATAAACAACATTGGTGTATTTATTTTATGTTATTTTATGAAAACCTAGTTTATGAAATTCACTGAGATTAAATGTGTCTGGTCTGATTACAGTCAGTAGTACAATATCATTGTTCTAATTTCCTTACTGCTAGCAATACAGGTACAGTGGGATAGTACCACTTATTTAAGTAAGCTTTCCCTTTTAAAATTGGTGGATTTTAATCCTGCCATTGCAATAGACTAAAGACTGTACCTGAGTAAGCAAAGTCATTATGTGCAGGAATTGTGCACTTTAAATAGTAGAATACTTATGCTATTCTAGTGAATTGGGCTGGCTGCTTAACACATCATTTAGTATCTTGTGGTCACATTTAAAGCTGTAAATGTATTTAACATTTTATTTAAATAAGCCTTTAATAAGTTCAGTTTAAAAGTTATCAGAGATCCTGTATAGTTACAATTTTATTTTGCCCTCATTTATTTTACATATATAGTGGACATTAGAATCCAGAACGCAGTAATGCAATAATTAAAAGTCCTGTCTGTCTGTTGCATGAATGTTTTCATTAAGCCATAATGCAATTTTCTTTGCATTCTTGGAATTAGACTTCAAATTTCATCGCTCTGTCTTATCAATTTTCTTTTGACAACATTTTGCATTAATCTTTTTCCTGCGCATGCATACTACGCAGCTACAAAGAGAACATACCCCTCTGCCTGCAATCCACTGTCCTGGAACTAATGGGCAATGCGGTGCTGGTATATTAGGCATATCAGGTAGTTTACCAAATATGTATATTTGCTCTCTTATGATATTAATTAAGATCCACAAAATGTCAGCATTGTATGCTAATTACAATGTACCTGTCACCTGAACTCAAAGTGCCTTGTACAAGTTCACATTAAAATCATCTCTATTGATGAAGATCTCTCTCTGAGTCTGGGCTACAAATAGCTCATTAGATTCTTGATATTTCAAGACTTGTGCCATGACAAAGTATTGTGTCTTCTCTTACGTATAAGAGGTTACCTAGGTATTTGTTATTGTTTATTTAACGCTTCCAAGTACAAGTCCCTTCGTGGTCGCCAACTGTAACCGCTTGCGGTTCCCTTATTTACCTCTATAATGTCTTAAAGCATAGAACTTAGCAGGGCTAACCATACAGATATCTTAGCCATAATGTTATATAGTTAGTAAGAGATCCTCTATTTAACATGTGTAAATAATTGAGAATACAATATAAAATAAGGATTGTCTTGGAAGCCATAGATTTTGTCTTTTAGATATTTATTATATAAAAATATAAATATAGACATATCAAATCCATTATAGCAGAGTTTATAAGATGAAATTAAATGCTTGCAAATATCATTAATAGGTTAACATACCCTTCTGAACATGTCATCATGTCAGCCTCTCAGTCATTTTAAGATGGAGCAGCGTCTGTCTCCAAGTCTCTCCTCTGTGTGTTAACATTTAAAAGTACACTTATTTATACCTTGGGTGTCGTCATTTTAGAGTCACCATAGTTCATATGAAAAAGTCCATAACTAGAAGCGAGTGCACACGTCATGGGAAACTCCCGGACCTGGGGAACTTCCATCAAGTTCAAGGGACAAGATGGCTTCCCAAAGTCTGAATAGCTTATCTGTTGTTTATACTAAGACGTAAGTGCACAGTCGTGGGAGATTCCCGGATTTGGGGAAGTTCCATTAACTTGGGGTTACCACAGTATATTGTGTACTGAAAGAGTCGTAGTATAGCCTTGAAGCTTGTTTATGCATTATTGTAATTCGTCTGGGGCAAAATGGCGCAAACATGTAATGACCTGGGGTTATTGCTTAAAGAAACATCTATGAAAAACAATATGTTCCATTTCTAACACCTTGTCAATTTGCAATATCTCTTAAAGACAAAGTACACAGTTTAAGAAATACAACATTTCATTCTAAAACTTGTAATATTTGCATTTGCCCATAACAGGAGGGGCTAGAATTGGCCAGTGCTTTATAGGTGTGGATTAGTACCATGAATTGACTCCTATAGGATACAGGAAGCCAATGTAAGGACTGACAGAGGGGAGAGGTGTGAGAGGAGCGACAGGAGAGGAAAATCAGTCTAGCTGCAGTATTTATTACAGACTGTAGCGCTGCTATACGACTTGTGGGAAGACCTAATAGGAGAGCGTTACAATAATCCATGTAAGAGAGCATGGACAAGCTCCTAAGTAACATCTTGTGTAAGAAAGGGGTAGATGTGGGCTATGTTTTTAAGGTGGAATTTACAGGATTTGGTAACAGACTGGATGTGAGGCTCAAATGTGAGGCCAGAATCAAGTATTATGCCAAGGCAGCGTGCTTGCAAGGATGGACTGATGTGGGTACCACTCACTTGAGCCATGTGTGTGGCCTCCCTACACATTTTTTCGGAAAAAAAAAAACCCTAAATATTTTAGATTCCTTTATTGTACAAAACATTTAATTTAGATTTTAAAGCCTGCAGGAGCCTTTTGTGTGTGGTTAAAGGTCAGTTAGCAAAGCAAAAAGATAAAATCTTCTAAAGTAAACACACTTTGGTAGGATCTGATTAAAAATTAAACTATTTTTCATGGAGGCTGTGTGAGTCACAATCATGGGAGGTGTGGCTCGGGTGGCATAAACAGAAATAAAGTGGTTTAACTCCTAAATAGTAGAGAATTGAACAGTGAGGCTACATGGGGCAGTTAATATATACACCAAAACTGCTTCATTAGGCTGAAGTTGTCAAAATAAGAGTAGCACATTACTTTGTTGTCCACTTTGTAACTGAACGAGTTAGTTTAGTGAGTGTTTACACACCTAGGCACTCTACTTTAGGTAACTTCGACTGCCAAAAGTAACTTCCCTGCATGCAGCATTGCCGGTTTGATTTACTGAATGATAGGTGCTAATGTGGTTTCCACAGTTATATGTTTTTATGGCATGGTCCAGCTTCCCCATTCTCAAAACCATCATTAATTTAGGCTTATATGCACTTGGTTTGGTTATATTACTTCTTTAAAAGATTGAATTAATCCGTGGGATTGTATCCACTCTTTTGCTGTGAGAGACATTTTGTTTTGTTTGTTTTGTAAGAAAGAAACTTGCTATTTTTAAGGGAGGGTGCCAGTTTGATTTTATTTTAGAACACAGGTTTTTGCTTACTGAAGGAATTAATATTTTTTGACATTTTGAATGACCTCATATGTTGAGAAATAATGGTTGGTCAATAAGGCTATGGGAATGCTATTTATAGAATGAATTTGCAGTCACCAACTGAGGAAAACATTGATTTACAGTTATTACCAAAGCTGAATTGCTGTGAGCATATGGTATGTTCATGTATTAAAGCAAATATACAACACTGTAATAATGTTATTTTAATAATGTAATTTATAAGCATGATGATGATGTAGACATTATTTAAAAACATAAAAAATATTTCTTGTTACATGGCACACTTTCAATTTAACCATTTGCGTGTATAATTATTCAATTTAAAAAAGGAGATATTAAAATGTGATAATTAATGAGAAAGTAACAAGTGAAAAAAATATTTTTATAGAAATACCTAAATCCAAGTTTAGAAGTTTAATGCAAAGAATATATATTATTATTATTATTAATTGTATACTTCATTTCTATGTTGTCACAAACCAAAATTATTGGTTCATTTTGAAAGATTATAGTAAATTAAACACATCATGTGCTAGAACTAGATTAACCACTGAACACTTGCACTATTTCTAACTATGACATCAGAGCATTATAGATATTTGCCATACATGCATGTTCATGTAAATTTATAATTTATACTCCAGAATTGTTTAAGGTCAATTGTTTTACTTTTGTTTCTGGTTGATTGACTAAAAGTAAATGCATTGCACCCATTAGTGCCTTTTTTGATCTGTGTTATATGCGGGCTGTACTTATTTGTTATATTTACAATGTTGATAATAACAAGTGTTGTTGCAAAATTGCTGGACATTATTTTTTATACTCTATATATGATTTTTAATATGAATAAATATATTTTTTAAATGCTACATTAGAATCTAGACAGATTGTCAGATCATTAGAATCTAGACAGATCAGCCTGTGCAGAAACCCACACAGTGCCAGGCTAGCAAACATTCTGCCTCATTCCTGCCTGCTTCCTAGCTACTTCACAACTGCAAACAGACACTCCCAACAGAAGTTTTTTTCAATGACTTCCTATAGCTTATGCAATGCACATCACTTTCACCAGTTCACAGCCAGATCACAGCCTCAAGAGTAGCAACACTATACGTGACATACTTTATCCAAAATTTCTACTTTGTACTCCATAACAGGACTTTAGTTTTTCCACTGACATAATGATGACGGGTTCTGGGAACTCCAGTTTCATGTTATCTTTTAAAAAACTGTATGGATCGAGAGATCCTGAACAAGTGTATTTTTTCTCTGTGACCTTTCCAAGGTATAAAGCCCTACAAATGTTATTTTAGACATAAATAAAACAATGTTCCAATGTAACCCATTTTTTTTCCTGGAAAAGAAAGCCTTCATGTTTTTGCTTTTCTTTGAATCCATAGATAGCTTCATCTATAGATATAAATATGTCACACATTTCAAAAGACTGATTCAATAATATGATTGTGTTATAAAGTATGTATGAAACTGACCTATTTGTATTACACTATTCTTTGTGTGTCAAGATGAAGAGGTACTACCATTTAATCATCCTTCTATTATTTATTTGTTTAGTTCCTGTTCTTAGATATTCACAGTCAACACAAATGCAAGTTATTTGCCATTCTCTTGAACATATATGCCAAGGTCATAGTCATCTATGTGGAATATCCTTTTTTGTTTCATGCGTATATTAAAAAAAAGTGATATGGTTAAAAAATACACTCATGGCAGTGCCATATAGACCTCCAAGTACCAGTTTAGGAAAATCATATCCAACAGAATAAGGTAATATAGCCAGGGCCCCAAAAGCGTCCGCACCAACCTCAGGAACCCCCACCAAAGTACATATCCCTGACCGGTCTCTGTTCATGAGATTCCTGTGCGAACACCATGCAAGGGAAGCGTCTCCTTTCAGGATACGGATGCTCCCCCTGGTTGGCGTTCGTCTATACGAAATGGCGGCCACTTATTAGTTACTTCCCTTGTGGTTTCGCACTTGTGTTATTGGTGTGAATGTCCTAAAGAATTGGTGTGAACATTGTAATGGGGCACCGGGGTGGTCCCTGTTCGGGAGACAAATGGGTTCTGTTCATATGGATGCTCCTAAACAGGGAAACAGGACACAATACACAAAATACAAGGGGAAACACACAATACAAGTGAAAAACACACAAATAAGCAGTGGTTCTGCCACAGTGTGGCACTCCTGGGAAAAAGTTATAGGAACCAATGCACCTCCCGGTACACCTTAGTAGAGCCTGCAACTTCTCAATAAGTGGAAAATAAAGCAAAATCCACGGGTTCAACAGGGAGGAAGCAAAGTGCAACTTATTTATTCAGTGAACACAACAAAATATGATGTTTTGGTCCATTGGCCTTCATCAGATATGATAACATGATTAACCGCTTAAGGACCGAGGACGGTTCAGGACCGTCCTAACGGTCCAATGTACTTACCCGATCGCCGTCGTTCCCCCGGCGGCGATCGGCATTGGTCCCGGTGTGGGGAGACTGCCTGCAGCCCAGACAGTCTCCCCATGGCGGATTAGGACCCCTGTGGCCATGTGATCGCTCAACAGGGCGACCACATGGTCACAATAGGTGTCCATGTGTCTGCCTGCAGGGGGACTGTCTGTACTGACAGGTGACAGGCAGTCTCCCTGCTAGTGTAAAATCCTAAAAAAAAATTTAAGTTAAAGTTAATAAATAAAAATAATAATTATATATGTGTATATATATATATATATGATATATAGACGTATATTATATATATATAATATACGTCTATATATCATATATATAATGTCATACTAAGTGTATTTTTATATTAATATGTACATATATTAATATAAAAATACACTTATAATTAAATTACACACGTGTATATATATATAATATATATATAATAATATTGTATATATATATTATTATAAAATACAAATAATAAGTAATTTAAATTAAATAAAAAAATTTAAAAATAATAATAAAAATTAAAAAAAAAAATTTCTATATGAAATTTTATTCTAACTGTATTTTGATATTAATATATATATATATTTATATCAAAATACACTTGAAATTGTATATATATCTATGTATATATAAATAAATAAAAAGAATAAGAAATATACATATGTCCATATACAAAATTACATAAATAATTATATAAATATACACGTAGACTTCAAATATATAAATATGCATATATATTTAAATTCTACATGTGTATTTATGTAATATTTTTACATAATTAAGTAATTTTATTGATTGCAATTTAAGGGACCTGCCTGCCAACCCAGGTCGAAAGTCCAGAGAATTTAATTTGTTAGCACTGTATTTTACCCTGTAACGTTCTACGACACCCTAAAACCTTTATATGGGGGGTACTGTTTTACTCGGGAGACTTCGCTGAACACAAATATTAGTGATTCAAAACAGTAAATTATATCACAGCGATGATATTGTCAGTGAAAGTGACCTTTTTTAAATTTTTCACACACAAACAGCACTTTTACTGATGATATAATTGTTGTGATACATTTTCCAGTTTTGAAACACTAATATTTGTGTTCAGCAAAGTCTCCTGAGTATAACAGTACCCCCCATGTACAGGTTTTATAGCGATTTTGAAAGTTACAGGGTCAAATATATGGGTCAAATATTTTTACATTGAAAATGGCCGGGTTGGTTACGTTGCCTTTGAGAGCTTATGGTAGCTGAGGAATGAGAATTACCCCCATGATGGCATACCATTTGCAAAAGAAGACAACCCAGTGTATTGCAAATGGTGTATATCCAGTCTTTTTTAGTAGCCACTTAGTCACAAACACTGGCCAAAATTAGCGTTCAATTTCGTTTTTTACTTTTTTCACACACAAACAAATATGAACGCTAACGTTGGCCAGTGTTTGCGACTAAGTGGCTACTAAAAAAGTCTGGACATACCCCATATTGAATACCTTGGGTTGTCTACTTTAAAAAAATATGTACATGTGGGGTGGTATTCAGAGATTTATGACAGATAATAGTGTTACAATGTCACTATTGATACATTTTAAAAATGTATGTTTTGAAACCGCAATAACCTACTTGTACATATAGCCCTCTAACATGCAAAAAAAAAGCAAAAAGCATGTAAACACTGGGTATTTTTAAACTCAGGACAACATTTTGAATCTATTTAGCAGTTTTTTTCATTCGCTTTTGTAGATGAGTAAAAGATTTTTCACATAAAAGTCAAAAAACATGTATTTTTTTCAATTTTTCATCATATTTTTTCTTTTTTTTTAAATTAAATTACATGATATTATATTAATAATGGTATGTAAAGAAAGCCCCTTTTGTCCTGAAAAAAACAATATATAATTTGTATGGGAACAGTAAATGAGAGAGCGGAAAACTACAGCTAAACACAAACACCACAAAAGTGTAAAAAGATGCCTGGTCGCAAATGTACAACATCGCAAAAACAGTCCGGTCCTTAAGGGGTTAAGATCACTGGGCTGAAACATTGTATTTAGTTGTGTTCACTGCATAATAAATCGCACTTTGCATCCTACCTTTTGAACAAATGGATTTTGCTTTATATATCAGTATATAGCATGTATATGCTACTGCAGTAAAATAAAACAAACATATAATAAATAATTTGATGAATAATCTCATTATAGAGTAAAATGCTATGATTGTTATGATTATTGTTCCCTCGTATAGCATGTGAATCATACATACTGCCAGGACTTTTTTTCATTCAGCATGGAGCATTCATGTTTCCCAAACAACATGGTGGTGTACCTAATCTACATTGTACATCAGTTAGCCATTAGTAAATATGTAAAGGTATAAATTAATCCTATATGTTTATATATATATATTGTTTTATAACTACTTGATTTCATAAATGTGAGGTTTTCAGTCTTCTGATTTGATTTTAATGAAAGAGACTGGTCATTTCCACAACTCATGAGCAATTCGTTCGAAAATCAATTTGCCTTCCATGACCCTTGGCAGCTGGAGGCGATCAATTTTTCCACACAAATATGCACCATATAAATAAACTGAGAGAATATGATGTTAGTAAATGCTTGTTAGATTAATAAATTATACATTTTATTTTGTAAAGATTCTGCCTAACATGAACCATACATATATTTTGTTTATTTTAATTATTTAATTTTTCATTGCTTGTGTAATGTACTTTTCTAGGGAGCTGTGCCTTCTTTCTGTGACAAATAATATCTTGAAAATTAGAGAAAATCAGTAAAAAAATGAAATTCAAAAGTATAAAGTCAGCTGGATTCACATTACAGAAAGATAAGTCCTGCGCTCACTCCCATCACTCCTGGGCAGCAGCAATGACCACAGTACACATCAGCCCCAATATATATAGTAAAAACCAAAGAAAAAAAAGTTACCTGCACTCTCTCCTTAACCCTTTAAGACCGGAGGGCGTGCTATTACGCCCTATTTTAAGCGGCTCTAAACGCCGCCGGGCGTAATAGTATGCCCTCCGTTTTTTTCTTACTTACCCGGTCGCCGGCGATCCCACGCCTGCGATCCCACGCCGGCGATCGCGGTTGGGGGGACTCCCAGGGGGACTCCCAGGGAGCCCCCCGCGGCAGGTACTCCCTCCTGGGAGCCCCCCGGCCATGTGAGAGTGAGGTCCTTGCGAGGACCTCACAATCACATGGCCGGGTTAGCTGGCTCAGGCATTGCCAGCAGGGGGACTAACTGTAATGACAGTTAGTCCCCCTGCTGGCTGGAAATAAAATAAAATAAAGTAAAATAAGTGTAAAAAAAATAAATAATATACTTAGATCATATATATCATATATGTATGATCTAAGTATATATATACACATATACATACACACACATACACTGTCTAGGTGTATTTTACTATTAATATATATATATATATATATATAATTTTATATATATATATATATATATATTAATATCAAATTACACGTAGACTGATACTGATTAAATATATATATAATTATTGTTATATATATATTTATATATAATATAAAAAAATATGTAAATACGTTAAAAAATTAAATTAAAAAATAATTAAAAATAAATAATTTTATTTAACCCTATAACTTTCCAAGACACCATAAAACCTGTACATGGGGGGTACTGTTTTACTCGGGAGACTTCGCTGAATACAAATATTAGTGTTTCAAAACAGTAAAATGTATTACAATGATGATATTGCCAGTAAAAGTGACGTTTTTTGCATTTTTATTTATACTTTTGGTTCAGCTCAAGTGCTAGGCCCTCTCCTGAGGAAGGGCGAGAGATAGAGGGCAGAGAAACTGCTATGTTTACATATGGGTTAATCCAGCCTCTAGTGGCTGTCTCATTGACAGCCGCTAGAGAATGCTTTCCTAAGGACTGGCTGAATGCGTGCACGGCTCTTGCCGCACATGTGCATTCATCTGATGATGGCGAAAAGGAGGAGGAGAGTTACCCGCGCAGAGGGAGCCCGGCGGGGAAAAACAGGTAAGATTTGACCCCTTCCACACCCTAGAGCCCGTGGGAGGGGGGCCCAGAGGGTGGGGGGGACCTAGAGACCCTTTAGTGCCAGGAAAACAAGTATGTTTTCCTGGCACTATAGTGATCCTTTAAGTAAATGAAACACACCTAACCCTACATTAACCAAATTATTGGTCACACAATAAATTAGTCTGAGATGACACCTGTTTTAAGTTTAGGTGATTTCCGGTGATATGGCTAACACCTCATAGTCTACATTGAGTTTTCTTTGATAACACAGGCTGAGCTGATCAATATTCCAGGTACAGATGGTAGAACTGGTCAATATTTCACATAAAACTGAATATTGACTTTTCAGGGATATCTTTCATTAAAGTCAGGGTAAGGTCATGGTTTTGACTCAGTGTATTTTTTATGTGACCTGTATCCCATAGGACCTCAATTTTATTGGTAAATGATTTAATTAGCAAGATTTACATATCTGGTTTGACTTTATTAAAAACTACTTCTGATCTTCAGGCATAAATGTAATTACAACTGGATAACGGTAATTGGTGTTATATTCCAATAAACATGGTGCTGCACTGTGGCTTCAAAAACCAAACCAAAAAAAAGGCACATAACAGGGATTAAACTGATAGGAATAGTACTACTTAACACACCACTCCTATCTGGTAGCACATTAGATTGCACGCGCAGTGCTCCAAATTTGAAGTAGGAGGACCGACCAAGCATCTTTTTCCATCTCCCAGTTCCTAAAATTGATGCCATATACACGTCACCTGATAGGGTGCCAGCTCGTTATTCTCTTGGGCACCAGCTCGTTATTCTCTTTTTCACTTCCCCAGGGACACTTTACTGCACTATGGGCACTTAGACCCACTCTTTGTCTTGCACACTGTTATTCCTAGCCAGCATCTGTGATGGGAAATCAGGCAGTCATCTAAACATTTAGATTGAGCTTTAGCTTAGAACACCCTTGAAGGTGCTAGTTTAGAGGATTCTTCTTAGACCTTTCTGAGTCTTTATAGCCCTTCTACCTATCCAGCATTTCTGGAAACTAGCTAAGAGAAAGGGTGGCTGTGTGTCTGTGATACATTTAACTTTATATCACCTTATTGAAACTTTATCACTCTGGTCTCCATACTCTCTGCCTATACCCATCTATTTAGAGGGAATTTCCTTGCCCCTGCCAATATTATATAATAGGTAATAGTATTACCATTATTACACAATTAGGTCTCTGAGGACAGGTGTCAATCCATATCTGCCAAGTGACCCTATGTAGGGGGAACAGTCCCTATTCTGCTCTGTGTCAGTGTGTATCAGGGGCTCTGAGGACAGGTGTCAATCCATATCTGCCAAGTGACCCTATGTAGGGGGAACAGTCCCTATTCTGCTCTGTGTCAGTGTGTATCAGGGATCATTAGGACAGATGTCAATCCATATCTGCCAAGTGACCCTATGTAGGGGGAACAGTCTCTATTCTGCTCTGTGTCAGTGTGTATCATGGTCTCTGAGGACAGGTGTCAATCCATATTTGCCAAGTGACCCTATGTAGGGGGAACAGTCTCTATTCTGCTCTGTGTCAGTGTGTATCATGGTCTCTGAGGACAGGTGTCAATCCATACCTGCCAAGTGACCCTATGTAGGGGGAACAGTCTCTATTCTGCTCTGTGTCAGTGTGTATCATGGTCTCTGAGGACAGGTGTCAATCCATACCTGCCAAGTGACCCTATGTAGGGGGAACAGTCCCTATTCTGCTCTGTGTCAGTGTGTATCAGGGTCTCTGAGGACAGGTGTCAATCCATATGTCAAGGTGTCAATATGTCATATGTCAGTTGTCAGTCCATATCCATTATGATTTAGGAATGTTAGGTGATTTATGCCCTTTATGGATTAAACCAGACTCTGCATCAACTGTGTAATTTTCCATGGGAGTTTTGCCATGGATCCCCCTCCGGCATGCCACAGTCCAGGTGTTAGTCCCCTTGAAACAACTTTTCCATCACTTTTGTGGCCAGAAAGAGTCCCTGTGGGTTTTAAAATTCGCCTGCCCATTGAAGTCAATGGCGGTTCGCCGGGTTTGCGAACGTTTGCGGAAGTTCCCGTTCGCCATTCGCGAACCGAAAATTTTGTTTTCGCGACATCACTAGTCATGGGTTTTAAACCCTGATTCAAAGTCCATGAGACACTTGTTTCTATCAAGGCACATTGCAATGATTGCTGTTATATGTGCTTTGTAGCACATAAGCAGGCTTTGTCAAAGAGTGGAAGATAATATATTTTTGCTTATCTAAATCAGCATGTGAGAACAAGATATCCTCTCTGCATGTGCTGGTGTGGAGACCTTTTATAGTATGTGTTACTGATATTATCTCTGTATATGAGCTGGTGTAAAGCAAAGCATCAGTATGTGTCCAGTATAAGCTATACCTATAAATTACAATGCGGACATAACCTCAGTATATGCTCTATGTATGAGTTGGTATCTATGTATTATTGTGTAATAATGGTAATACTATTACCTATTATATAATATTGGCAGGGGCAAGGAAATTCCCTCTAAATAGATTAAAATTAGAATAAAAATTAGAATGTGACGGCAGATAAGAACCATTCGGCCCATCTAGTCTGCCCAGTTTTCTAAATACTTTCATTAGTCCCTGGGCTTATCTTATAGTTAGGATAGCCTTATGCCTATCCCACGCATGCTTAAACTCCTTTACTGTGTTAACCTCTACCACTTCAGCAGGAAGGCTATTCCATGCATCCACTACCCTCTCAGTAAAGTAATACTTCCTGATATTATTTTTAAACCTTTGTCCCTCTAATTTAAGACTATGTCCTCTTGTTGTGGTAGTTTTTCTTCTTTTAAATATAGTCTCCTCCTTTACTGTGTTGATTCCCTTTATGTATTTAAATGTTTCTATCATATCCCCCCTGTCTCGTCTTTCCTCCAAGCTATACATGTTAAGATCCTTTAACCTTTCCTGGTAAGTTTTATCCTGCAATCCATGAACCAGTTTAGTAGCCCTTCTTTGAACTCTCTCTAAGGTATCAATATCCTTTTGAAGATAGGGTCTCCAGTACTGTGTACAGTACTCCAAGTGAGGTCTCACCAGTGTTCTGTACAATGGCATGAGCACTTCCCTCTTTCTACTGCTAATACCTCTCCCTATACAACCAAGCATTCTGCTAGCATTTCCTGACGCTCTATTACATTGTCTGCCTACCTTTAAGTCATCAGAAATAATCACCCCTAAATCCCTTTCCTCAGATGTTGAGGTTAGGACTCTATCAAATATTCTGTACTCTGCCCTTGGGTTTTTACGTCCAAGATGCATTATCTTGCACTTATCCACATTAAATGTCAGTTGCCACAACTCTGACCATTTTTCTAGTTTACCTAAATCATTTTCCATTTGGCTTATCCCTCCTGGAACATCAACCCTGTTACATATCTTAGTATCATCCGCAAAAAGACACACCTTACCATCAAGACCTTCTGCAATATCACTAATAAAAATATTAAAGAGAATGGGTCCAAGTACAGATCCCTGAGGTACCCCACTGGTGACAAGCCCAAGCTTCGAATATACTCCATTGACTACAACCCTCTGTTGCCTGTCACTCAGCCACTGCTTTACCCATTCAACAATATTGGAATCCAAACTCAAAGATTGTAGTTTATTGATAAGCCTTCTATGTGCAACAGTGTCAAAAGCCTTACTGAAATCTAGGTAAGCAATGTCTACTGCACCACCCTGATCTATAATTTTAGTTACCCAATCAAAAAAATCAATAAGATTAGTTTGGCATGATCTCCCTGAAGTAAACCCATGTTGTCTCTGATCTTGAAATCCATGTGTTTTTAGATGTTCAACAATCCTATCCTTTAACATGGTTTCCATCACTTTCCCCACTACTGAAGTAAGGCTTACTGGCCTATAGTTGCCCGACTCCTCCCTATTACCTTTCTTGTGAATGGGCACAACATTCGCTAACTTCCAATCTTCTGGGACTACTCCTGTTATCAATGATTGGTTAAATAAATCTGTTAATGGTTTTGCTAGTACACCACTAAGCTCTTTTAATAGCTTTGGGTGTATTACATCAGGTCCCATTGACTTATTTGTCTTTACTTTTGACAGTTGAAATAGAACCTCTTCCTCTGTAAACCCACGTGTAATAAATGACTCATTTATCCTTTTTCTTAACTGAGGTCCCTTTCCTTCATTTTCATCTGTAAATACCGAACAAAAATATTCATTGAGGCAGTCAGCTAGACCTTTATCCTCATCTACATACCTTCCTTCTTTTGTTTTTAATCTGACTAATCCTTGTTTTACTTTTCTTTTCTCATTTATATATCTAAAAAAAGTTTTGTCCCCCTTTTTTACTGACTGTGCTATTTTCTCTTCTGTGTGTGATTTGGAATTTCTTATAACTTGTTTAGCCTCTTTCTGCCTAATCTTATAGGTCATTCTGTCTTTCTCACTCTGGGTTTTTTTATAATTACTAAATGCTAACTTTTTGTTTTTTACTATTTTGGCCACATCTGCGGAGTACCACAGTGGTTTCTTGAATTTTTTGCTTTTACTGACAAGCCTAATGCAATTTTCTGTTGCCTTCAGTAGTGCAACTTTTAAATAATCCCATTTCTTTTGGACTCCATTTAAATTGCTCCAGTCTGATAATGACTCCTTTACACATATTCTAATTTTAGAAAAGTCTGTTTTTCTAAAGTCTAAGACTTTTGTTTTTGTTTGGTGTGACTCAGTCACTGTTCTTATATTAAACCACACTGACTGATGATCACTGGATCCTAAACTTTCACCTACAGTAATATCTGATACCAAATCTCCATTTGTTAACACTAAATCTAGTATGGCCTCTTTACGAGTTGGCTCCTCAACGACTTGTTTTAGAGACAATCCCAGTAGGGAGTTTAGAATATGTGTGCTCCTGGCACAAGTAGCTATTTTTGTTTTCCAATTCACATCAGGAAGATTAAAGTCACCCATGATGATAACTTCCCCCTTCATTGTCATTTTAGCTATTTCTTCAACTAGTAGATTATCTAACTCTTCAATTTGTCCTGGGGGCCTATAAATGGGTATAGGCAGAGAGTATGGAGACCAGAGTGATAAAGTTTCAATAAGGTGATATAAAGTTAAATGTATCACAGACACACAGCCACCCTTTCTCTTAGCTAGTTTCCAGAAATGCTGGATAGGTAGAAGGGCTATAAAGACTCAGATTCCCTGATTTCCCATCACAGATGCTGGCTAGGAATAACAGTGTGCAAGACAAAGAGTGGGTCTAAGTGCCCATAGTGCAGTAAAGTGTCCCTGGGGAAGTAAAAAAGAGAATAACGAGCTGGTGCCCAAGAGAATAACGAGCTGGCACCCTATCAGGGGACGTGTATATGGCATCAATTTTAGGAACTGGGAGATGGAAAAAGATGCTTGGTCGGTCCTCCTACTTTAAATTTGGGGCACTGCACGTGCAATCTAATGTGCTACCAGATAGGAGTGGTGTGTTAAGTAGTACTATTCCTATCAGTTTAATCCCTGTTATGTGCCTTTTTTTTGGTTTGGTTTTTGAAGCCACAGTGCAGCACCAGAGGGCCGAAAAATTAGGCATGTACACATGCCTGAAAAATTAGGTATTGTTGCAGCCGCTGCTGTAGGAGCATCCATAAAAATTGATGTTTGTTTCCCAGGCAGAAAGTGCCCTAAAACATTGCGGCTTGAACCCTAGTTGGTGGCGGATAAGTCACGCAAGTCAACCGGCATTCAACCGGCATCGCCCACTGCCAGTCCGTTCGGGATCCATCCCTCATTCATCTTAATAAAGGTGAGGTAATCTAGACTTTTTTGACCTAAGCGACTCCTGCTGCACTGAAGGTCCTTTCTGACAGGACACTTGAAGCGGGGCAGGCCAGAAGTTCTATCTAGCTCAGGCCACAGGTCAAGCCTGCACACCCAGTAGTGAAGGGGTTCATCACTCCTCAGAGTGTCGATATCTGCAGTTAAGGCGAGGTAGTCTGCTACCTGTCGGTCGAGTCGTTCTCTGAGGGTGGATCCCGAAGGGCTGTGGTGACGCGTAGGACTTAAAAAGCTCCGCATGTCCTCCATCAACAACACGTCTTTAAAGCATCCTGTCCTTGCCGGCGTGGTCGTAGGAGGAGGAGGATGACTTTCACCTCTTCCCCTGTTAGATTCCCGTTGTGCTGTGACATCACCCTTATACGCTGTGTAAAGCATACTTTTTAATTTATTTTGCAAATGCTGCATCCTTTCCGACTTGTTGTAATTCGGTAACATTTCCTCCACTTTCTGCTTATACCGGGGGTCTAGTAGCGTGCACACCCAGTACAGGTCGTTCTCCTTCAGCCTTTTTATACGAGGGTCCCTCAACAGGCACGACAGCATGAAAGACCCTATTTGCACAAGGTTGGATGCCGAGCTACTCATTTCCCGTTCCTCCTCCTCAGTGATCTCAATGAAGGTATGTTCTTCCCCCCAGCCACATACAACACCACGGGTACCAGATAGGTGACAACGAGCACCCTGGGATGCCTGTTGTGGTTGGTCTTCCTCCTCCTCCTCAAAGCCACATTCCTCCTCTGACTCCTCTTCCTCACAATCCTCTTCCAGCGTTGCCGCAGGTCCAGCAAGCAATGCTGATAAGGCTGTTTCTGGTGGTGATGGAGACCGCAACTCTTCCTCTTCCTCTTCACGCTCATCTATGGCCTGATCCAGCACTCTTCGCAGGGCACGCTCCAGGAAGAAAACAAATGGTATGATGTTGCTGATGGTGCCTTCGGTGCGACTGACTAGGTTTGTCACCTCCTCAAAAGGACGCATGAGCCTACAGGCATGGTGGATGAGCGTCCAGTAACGTGGCAAAACAAATCCCAGCTCCTCAGAGGCTGTCCTAGCACCCCAGTAATACAAATATTCATTAGCGGCTTTTTCTTGTTGGAGCGGGTGGTCGAACATTAGCAGTGTTGAATTCCAACGTGTCGGGCTGTCGCAAATCAATCACCTCACTGGCATGTTGTTTCGCCGCTTGATATATGCAAAGTGCGCCATGGTCGTGTAGGAACGCCTGAAATGGCCACACACCTTCCTGGCCTGCTTCAGGACGTCCTGTAAGCCTGTGTACTTATGCAAAAAGCGTTGTACGATCAGATTACACACACGTGCCATGCATGGCACATGTGTCAACTTGCCCAACATCAATGCCGCCAACAAATTTGTTCCGTTGTCACAAACCACTTTGCCGATCTCCAGTTGCTGCGGAGTCAGCCACTTTTCCACCTGTGCGTTCAGGGTGGACAGGAGTGCTTGTCCGGTGTAACTCTCTGCTTTCAAGCAAGTCAAACCCAAGACGGCGTGACACTGCCGTATCCGGGATGTGGAATAGTACCTGGGGAGTTAGGGGGTGCTGTTGATGTGGAGCAAGACGCAGCAGCAGAAGAGGACTCAGCCGAGGAGGTTATGGAAGAGGATGGAGTAGGAGGAGTAGAGGAGGTGGCAGCAGGCCTCCCTGCAAGTCGTGGCGGTGTCACCAACTCCTCTGCATAGCCATGCATTCCATGCTTGGCAGCCGTCAGCAGGTTTACCCAATGTGCAGTGTAGGTGATATACCTGCCCTGACCATGCTTTGCAGACCAGGTATCAGTGGTCAGATTGACCCTTGCCCCAACACTGTGTGCATGACATGCTATTACTTCCTTTTGCACAATCGTGTACAGGTTGGGGATTGCCTTTTGTGAAAAGAAATTTCGTCCGGGTACCTTCCACTGCGGTATCCCAATAGCCACAAATTTTTTGAACGCCTCATACTCCACCAGCTTGTATGGTAAAAGCTGGCGGGCTAATAGTTCAGACAAGCTAGCTGTCAGACGCCGGGCAAGGAGGTGACTTTCTGACATTGGCTTCTTACACTCAAACATGTCCTTGACAGACACCTGACTGTGGGCAGATGAGCGGGAACTGCTCGAGGCGAGAGACGGAGTGGCGGATGGTTGAGAGGGGGCAAGGAGGACAACAGTGGTTGATGTGGCTGAAGATGCTGGGCCAGGAGGAGAATGGCGGCTTTGAGTTTGTGTGCTGCTTGTACTCATGTGTTGATCCCATAGGCGTTTGTGATGTGCGATCATGTGCCTACGCAAAGCAGTTGTACCTAGGTGGGTGTTGGACTTCCCACGACTCAGTTTCTTTTGGCACAGGTTGCAAATGGCATCGCTGATGTCAGAGGCAGACACACAAAAAAAATGCCACACTGCTGAGCTCTGCAATGACGGCATTCTGGTGGTGGACACAGCATGCATAGATTGGCGTGCTGTCGGGCTGACCCCGGGTGCCGATGCATGCTGTCTGACTGTGCCACTAGCTCCTTGCGATGACCTCCGCTTGCTTCCAACTCGTCTCCTCCTCCTCCTCTCTGTCTCCCTATCTGAACTTTCGCCCTGTTCTTCTTTCCGAGCGGGCGCCCACAAGACATCCATGGACGCATCGTCATCATCAACCACTTCACTTGTATCTGACAACTCAGCAAAGGAAGCAGCAGCGGGTACAACATCATCCTCATCACACCGTACGTCCATGTGTGTAATGCTGCCTGCCTGAGACATATCCGTGTTATCTAAATCCTCTGGCAATAATGGTTGCGCATCACTCATTTCTTCAAACGGATGTGTAAATAACTCCTCTGACATACCAAGTGAAGCGGCTGTGGTGCTAGTGTTGGTGGTGGCGGCAGGAGGGTGAGTGGTATCTTGAGAGGTGCCCGAAGCTAAGCTGGAGAAGGATGGTGCGTCAAGGTTCCGAGCGGAAGCTGTAGAATAATGGGTGTCCAGTCAACTATGTCCTCAGAACTTTTCAAGTTCAGACTAGGTGGCCTCTGAAAACTGGGAATTATTCTAGGGCCAAAGGGAATCACAGCACCACGACCACGATGGCCCCTGCTGGGTGGCCTGCCTCTGCCTGTCATTTGTTTTTGGATTAGTTGTACTATGCGTGCAAGCTACTGTGAGACCAGATATGAGTGGCAATGTGCACAGGCAGAGGTTGGCAGAGTACACGCTGTAGGCCTGACACCCGCTTGAAGACAACTAACTGCTATTCAATCTATAACAGTGTAAAACTTTTTTTCTTTTTAAATGCACGCTATAGTGACACCAGATATGAGTGGCAAAGTGCACTTGCAGAGGTTGGCAGAGTACACGCTGAAGGCCTGACACCCGCTTTAAGGACACTGACTGCTATAAGCTTACAGTGAAAAACTTTTTTGCTTTTTAAAGGCACGCTATAGTGACACCAGATATGAGTGGCAAAGTGCACTTGCAGAGGTTGGCAGAGTACACGCTGAAGGCCTGACACCCACTTGAAGTACACTGACTGCTATTAGCTTACAGTGAAAAACTTTTTTGCTTTTTAAAGGCACGCTATTGTGACACCAGATATGAGTGGCAAAATGCACGCTGAAGGCCTGACACCCGCTTGAAGGACACTGACTGCTATTAGCTTACAGTGAAAAACTTTTTGCTTTTTAAAGGCACGCTATTGTGACACCATATATGAGTGGCAAAGTGCACGCTGAAGGCCTGACACCCGCTTGAAGGACACTGACTGCTATTAGCTTACAGTGAAAAACATTTTTTGCTTTTTAAAGGCACGCTATTGTGACACCAGATATGAGTGGCACACAACTAACTGCTATTCAATCTATTACAGTGAAATTTTTTTATTTGTTTTTAAATGCAAGCTTAAGCTTTTGTGACACCAGATATGAGTGGTGGCACTGGGCAAGTTGGCACAGTATCCACTGTGAGCCTGACACAGAAGCTGACAGACAACTAACTGCTATTCAATCTATTACAGTGAAAAAAATGTTTTTTTGTTTTTTTTTATCATTGACAGTTTTTATTGAGTTTTGGGGTACAGAAAAGAAGAGGGAAATAGGGAATAGTGGTTGTCACTTTACATTACATTCATATCTGGTCTTGATAACATATCACATGTTTATTTATATGCATCAAATCGACAGTCAATTAATAGTAACAGTATATGTGACCACCTATTTGGGTTTCTAAAGGCCTTGAGGGCGTTTGTACAACCTTACAAGGTGCCTGGACGGTCGGGCACTTTCTCCGTATAGGGTTCAAGGTTTTTATATCTGGTGTACCACTAGGGAGGATAACTTGGAATAACCTTTGGGATAGGAGGGAAACTTAAAAAGGGAAGAGAGGGGGGGGAAAGGGAGGGTGTGGGGGGTGTTTTACTCCCAGGTGATTGGCAGCTGGTGTTTCTTATTGCAGGGTTTTTAGTTCTTCTTGCGTATATGGTACGCGTTTCGTCATAACCAGTTTTACTTCGGACCCCATGGTTGTTCGAATGAGATATTAGTGTACAAGTTTACAAGTTCAGACTTGAAGGGGCACAGCTGTCGATCCGTAGGGTTTTGCTACTGTCATCTCGTTTGGAGCTGATTTTTGTTCTCAATGTATTTTTGCCAGGCTTCCCAGGCCTGTGGCCAAAATTGGTTTTTTGCATTTTCTGGATATCTGGTTGCTAATTCGTAGCGTTTGGTTATATCTATTATCTGTATACATTCTGATGTTTGGGGTTGGGTGGTGGATTTCCAATGTCTACTAATGACTGTAAGTGCAGCCAGAAGTATATGATATATTAAGTATTTGTGCCTGTTTAGAATCCCTTGTGGAAAGAGCTGGAGTAGATATGTTTCTGGTTTGCGGGGTAGCAGTATTTTTGTGCTATCTTGAATAATTGAATCTATATTGTCCCAGTATGCTGTTAGTAATGGACAGGTCCACCAAATGTGGAGCATTGTGCCTCTGTGTTGTTGGCACCTCCAGCATAGATCTGAAGCTTGTGGGTTAGACGTTTTTAGGCGTGTAGGCACCAGGTACCACCGGTATAGGACTTTTCGGGATAGTTCCATGTGAGATGTGCATTTGGACAGCGAGTGATGTGCTAGAAGGATCTCCCTCCACTGTTGCGCGCTAAGAGTGTATTCGAATTCCCTCTCCCACGCTGCAATAAATGAGAGTTTTGCATGGTCTCTTGGGGGGTGCATTGTTCGATATAGTTCAGATATCAGTTTTTTGGGGGTTGAGAGACGTGAGCATATTTTCTCTTTTCTCTACCATCGTCAGCTGTGGCCCCTGTACATTATCATTAATCGTCAAGACTTGTTTGTTGAGCCATGATTGTAATTGCATATAGGAGAATGAAGCCATCTGTGGCAGATTGTATGCGGATGATAAATCCGCTAATTGTCTAAGCGTGTTACCTTGGAGCATCTGGTGTAGGTGTGTCACACCATGTCGGTGCCATAGGTTGCAATTGAAGTTTGGTATTACATAGGGTAGAGCTTTTATGGGTGTGGCGGGCGATGTTTTGTGCGACCAGCCCAATTTGCGACAGTATTTGTCCCATGTTGACAGGGTGAGGGCTGTGGTTGGGAGTAGTTTGGTCATGGCTGGTCTTTTGTGTCGGGGGAGCCATGCTAATATGTTGATGGGTATATTATCAGCATATTGCGCCTCTAGAGTCATCCATTGGGTTGGTTGGTCCCGGTTGCAGGCTGCTAATATGGGGCTTAGGACGGCTGCCTTGTAGTAGCTGTCTAGGTTGGGTACTCCCATTCCCCCTTGCTGACGTGGCATGTATAATGTGCTTTTCGCTACTCTTGCTTTTCGTTTGTTCCATATGAAGTTCAAGATTAACTTTTGTGCCTCATGTATAAATCTAGATGGTATTTTTATGGGTAGTGTTCTAAATAGGTATTGCAATTTGGGTACTATTATCATTTTTATTGCGGCAATTTTCCCTGTCCAGGATATGAATTTATTCTTCCAGTTGAGCAGCAAGTTTTTTATTTCAGTCAATAGTTTCTGATAGTTTAATTTGTAGAGGTATGCTAAATTTGGGGTAATATTTATTCCTAGGAATTTTAGGTGGTCGTTGCGGCAATCGTATTTAAAGGATGTGCGCAGTCTCTCTAGGTCCACTGCCGGAATGTTCATACCCATCGCTTGTGTTTTGTTTATATTGAGCTTATAGTAAGAACATTTGCTATATTGGCTTAGTATATGGTGGAAGTTGGGTAGGGATATGTGTGGTTGCTCCAACGTTAGAAGAATGTCATCCGCGAAAAGTGTGAGTTTATGTTCCTTCCCTAGGCTTTTGATGCCGTGGATGTTCGGGTTGTCTCTAATGAGTTGTGTAAGAGGTTCTAGTGAAAGTATATAGAGGAGAGGTGACAATGGGCAGCCTTGTCGGGACCCATTCGTGATGTTGAATTGTTTCGAGCTAAAGCCCCCGTTGGTGACTTTCGCTGTTGGCTTAGAATATAAGGCTCCCACCAGCCCCATGAAGGTGTCCGGGAAGCCATACTTAAGTAGAACAGCTTGGAGGAAGGGCCAGTGCAGCCTATCAAATGCTTTTTCAGAATCGAGTGATAACAGAACACACTGGGCCCCCCCTCCGCGTTTCCCTTGCAGCAAGTCCAGTATTTTACGGGTTCCGTCTGCTCCCTGCCTGCCATTAACAAATCCTACTTGGTCGTCGTGTATTAGGGTTGGGATGATGGTTGACAGTCTGTTTGAGAAGATCTTAGCCAGTAATTTAATATCTGTGTTTAGCAGGGAGATTGGTCTCAGGTTTTGGCTTTTGGTGGGGGGTTTGCCCGGCTTAGGTAGTGTAGCCACATGTGCCATAAGCATGTCTTGGGGCATTTGGCCTGTCGTGATAATATGGTTGAAGGCTTTTTCTAGGTACGGGGTTAGAATTTTTGTCATTAGCTTATAATAGGCATTTGTGAGGCCGTCTGGTCCCGGTGATTTCCCCTGGGGGAGTGAGTGTATAGCCTTTTGTATTTCGTCTTGCGTGACTGGGTTTTGTAATATATTTATTTGTTGTTCCGTCAGTGTTGGTAGGGTAATCCTTTGTAGGAAGGTCTGAATTTCCTGGGGTGTGGGTTGGTGTAGACTAGGGTCGTCTTTGAGGTTGTAAAGTGTGTGGTAGTAGTCTGCCATGGTGTCATTAATATCTTGTGGGTTATGAATCTTAGATCCGTGGGGTGTGAGCAGATATGGGATTTTGGCATTGGATTGTTTTTGGCGTAACATGTTCGCTAGGTGTTTGCCTGCTTTATTGCCGTGTGAGTATGTGGTTTGTTTTAGTTTGTGCAGTATGTGTGCCGTTTTTGATATTGCTGTATTATTGATGCTTGTCGTGGTATCTTGGATTATTTTTGCGTACTGTGGTGAGGGTGTTGCTATGTTTGCCGCCGTGGCTTCCCTCAAGGTGCGCAGCAAGTGTAAATGTTCCTGTTGTGTATTTTTATTTAGATAGGAGGCTCTGCTAATAAGGAGCCCTCTGATAACCGCCTTGTGGGCTTGCCATATAGTGGTTGGTTGGATGTCCGGTGTGTCATTTATTTGGAAGTACGTCGATAGGGCTTCTGTCAATGTGTTGGAGAATGTCTTGTCCTTTAAAAGTGAGTCATTCAACCGCCATGGTGGCCGTCCTCTATGTGGGAATTCCTCAGTCAGTCCTATTGTGATTGGGCCATGGTCTGACCATGTTATATCTCTAATCTCGCTGTGTGCCATCCTGGGTATTAGTGTGCCTGAGAGGAAAATTAAGTCTATCCTTGAATATGATTTGTGTACAGCTGAATAGAAAGAGAACATTTTCTCGGAGGGATGGGAAGTTCTCCATGAGTCAAAAAGACCATAGTCCCCCAGCAGTTTGTTGATTGCTTTGCTTTGCGTTTTAAGTGCTTTAGAACGTGGTGTTGTGGGTTGCAGTGTGGTGTCCATATGCGGGTCGAGGGGGTGGTTGAGATCTCCACACAATATAAGTGGGGCATTTTGGTTGGGGGGGAGTGCAGAGAGCACCTTATGGATAAAATTGCGTTGGTGCATATTAGGAGCATAGAAACTTACTATGACATATTGTAGATTATTTATGAGGCAATGTATTATCACATATCTACCTTGTTTGTCCTTAATTATTTGCAACGTTTCGACAGTTAAGGAGGAGTGGAGAAGGATTGAGGCTCCTCTTGACTTGGAGGAGTGAGTTGCATGATATTGGTGAGGGTAATGTTGTAAATCAAATTTAGGCACCCTTGAAGTGACAAAGTGTGTCTCCTGTAAGCATATGATGTCCGCCTTGATTTTTTTTTGCTTCCTCCAACATCATGCGTCTTTTGTGTGGTGTATTTAGTCCCCTACAATTGTGTGAGTATATATTCATGTGATAGGTGGATGATGTAAGGTGCTCGTTTGCCCTTCTTCATTGCTTACATGGAGATACTGGGTGCGCCAAGTTTGCTTAATGTACTCCTGCATAAGTATATTATTGAGCCCGGGAGTGGGGGATACATGCAAGGTAGAGGGAAAAGGGGGAAAAGGGGGTAAAAAACAAAGTATATACAAGTGGACCCTAACGTGGGTCATGGCTTTGTGGCTTTGTGCCACGGGGGAAGGACGCTTAGTCGGCGTCTTTAGTTGTGTGGCCGTTGGGCTCTCTTGTTTATTTACTAATCGTGTCTCCACAGATTTATAAGTCAGTAATGGATAGGATTGTATACATGTTGCTTTCGTGCTGGTGGGTGTGCTCAGGGGGAGATTGGGTCGGCCTCATACAGGGGTTTTGTAGGGCCTTTCACCCTGCACCTCTCTGCTTTGTGTTATAAATTTCACCGTTGACTCATTAACTCTCACGGTGCTGTGTTGTGTTAATGGATAGTTCGCAGAACATCACCCATGTGAGCTTGTTTTGTGCAGATAGAGGGATTGAGTGGCAGGGCTACCCGGGGCATGCATTGTAATCATCATTACCACATGGATATGCGTATTACATTTTTGTCATCATTGTGCATACATTGAGCAGGTCATCTATATATACATTTCTCATCTTTAACCCTTTAGGCTGTCCTCATGATTCATTTGATTAACTGCATTACAGTTTCCAGTGAGGTAATTTGATCTCTCTAGATTACCTGTCCTTGTTCTATCAATACCAGGTGGTCCCCCCTTGTTATATTGGGTGAGCCTGATTTTCATATATGAAGGCCCCCCACCCACCAACTCTAGGAAAGCATACTTGTCAAAGTGTAGTTATATGGTAAGTAATTTGCATAATCAAAGCAATTAAACACATGCTAACTTAACTAATACTGAACTAATACTTAATAACCAGTTACTGAATAAACAGTTATAGCGGGATATAATGACATCTCACGTGTCCCTGGGTACGGCCTTAACGGCCTAGTCCTCTGAGTATTTCATGGAGATTTGGATCGCTCAGGGATTTGACGCCATTCTGGTACCAGGCGTCCGGTTGGGCCCGCTTGAGTCGTAGGGGGGTTTGAAGGGAGCCCCCATTCTTTTAGTAGTTGGTTGCCTTCGTCCGGCGTGTTGATCAGTTTGAGTTCGCCATTCTTACTAATTAGCAGTTTAGTAGGATATCCCCAGCGGTACCTGATCCCTGCACGACGCAGCTCCTCAGTCACCGGGTGAAATTCTCTTCTGCGCCTGAGTGTTGCTGCCGATAGGTCCGCTAGGATTTTGACCTTGGTGTAGTTCGCAGGTGGTTCCGTGCGGTTTCTGCTAGCTCGCATCACTGCCTCTTTTATGTGATAGTAATGTGCCCTCATGAGGACATCTCGTGGGATAGTGTCCGGTAGGTTTCGTGGTTTAGGTACCCTATGGATCCGATCTAGTAGGAACATATCAGTGGGTATGTCCGGAGCATATGCCTTTAGTAGGCCCTGTACATAAACTTGCAGGTCATTCAGCATAACGCTCTCAGGGATTCCTCGTAGCCTGAGGTTGTTTCTCCGCGAGCGATCTTCAGCATCCGCCATGCGTGCTTCCATCGTTTCAATCTTTTGTTCCAGCCGTGTGACATGGTCGGCCATATCGTTGTGCGCTGTGGCGTATTCACTCAGCTTAGTTTCCACATGCGCAGTTCTGTTGCCGATATCCTGAACTTCTTTGCGAAGTTGTCCTATGGAGGATTGCCAGGTTTGTACAAGTTTTTCGGCCATGGCTGCCATCGCTTCGTCCAGGTATGCCTTAGTAAGGTTTTCCTGGTTTGTGCGAGAGGGCCCCATGGTTAGAACACTTCCCGCCTGTTGTTCTTCGGCGCCATCTTGGATCGGGCCGTGGTCAGTCTCTGGACTGTGCGCGTTTTTGTTGGCGAAAAAATTTAGTTTTTCAGCCTTTTGGGTGTTCTTCTTTCCTTTTAGGCTCGCCATCCTGTGTTTTGTGACGGTTTTCTGGTGTCTGGGAGACGATGTCGTCGGATACTAAGAGCCCGGGTGCCGGAGCAGTTTCCTATGCTGCCAGGCTGCTCGGTGGTCGGCCACGCCCCCCATGTTTTTGTTTTTAAATGCAAGCTTAAGCTATTGTGTTACCAGGTATGAGTGGTGGCACTGGGCAAGCTGGCACAGTATCCACTGTGAGCCTGACACAGAAGCTGGGAGACAACTAACTGCTATTCAATCTATTACAGTGAAAAAAAATGTTTTGTTTTTAAATGCAAGCTTAAGCTATTGTGACACTAGACATGAGTGGTGGCACTGGGCAAGTGGGCACAGTATCCACTGTGAGCCTGACACCGAAGCTGGCAGACAACTAACTGCTATTCAATCTATTACAGTGAAAAAACTGCTATTCAATCTATTCGCTGATGTCAGAGGCAGACACACAAAAAAAATGCCACACTGCTGAGCTCTGCAATGACGGCATTCTGGTGGTGGACACAGCATGCATAGATTGGCGTGCTGTCGGGCTGACCCCGGGTGCCGATGCATGCTGTCTGACTGTGCCACTAGCTCCTTGCGATGACCTCCCCCTGCTTCCAACTCGTCTCCTCCTCCTCCTCTCTGTCTCCCTATCTGAACTTTCGCCCTGTTCTTCTTTCCGAGCGGGCGCCCACAAGACATCCATGGACGCATCGTCATCATCAACCACTTCACTTGTATCTGACAACTCAGCAAAGGAAGCAGCAGCGGGTACAACATCATCCTCATCACACCGTACGTCCATGTGTGTAATGCTGCCTGCCTGAGACATATCCGTGTTATCTAAATCCTCTGGCAATAATGGTTGCGCATCACTCATTTCTTCAAACGGATGTGTAAATAACTCCTCTGACATACCAAGTGAAGCGGCTGTGGTGCTAGTGTTGGTGGTGGCGGCAGGAGGGTGAGTGGTATCTTGAGAGGTGCCCGAAGCTAAGCTGGAGAAGGATGGTGCGTCAAGGTTCCGAGCGGAAGCTGTAGAATAATGGGTGTCCAGTCAACTATGTCCTCAGAACTTTTCAAGTTCAGACTAGGTGGCCTCTGAAAACTGGGAATTATTCTAGGGCCAAAGGGAATCACAGCACCACGACCACGATGGCCCCTGCTGGGTGGCCTGCCTCTGCCTGTCATTTGTTTTTGGATTAGTTGTACTATGCGTGCAAGCTACTGTGAGACCAGATATGAGTGGCAATGTGCACAGGCAGAGGTTGGCAGAGTACACGCTGTAGGCCTGACACCCGCTTGAAGACAACTAACTGCTATTCAATCTATAACAGTGTAAAACTTTTTTTCTTTTTAAATGCACGCTATAGTGACACCAGATATGAGTGGCAAAGTGCACTTGCAGAGGTTGGCAGAGTACACGCTGAAGGCCTGACACCCGCTTTAAGGACACTGACTGCTATAAGCTTACAGTGAAAAACTTTTTTGCTTTTTAAAGGCACGCTATAGTGACACCAGATATGAGTGGCAAAGTGCACTTGCAGAGGTTGGCAGAGTACACGCTGAAGGCCTGACACCCACTTGAAGTACACTGACTGCTATTAGCTTACAGTGAAAAACTTTTTTGCTTTTTAAAGGCACGCTATTGTGACACCAGATATGAGTGGCAAAATGCACGCTGAAGGCCTGACACCCGCTTGAAGGACACTGACTGCTATTAGCTTACAGTGAAAAACGTTTTTGCTTTTTAAAGGCACGCTATTGTGACACCATATATGAGTGGCAAAGTGCACGCTGAAGGCCTGACACCCGCTTGAAGGACACTGACTGCTATTAGCTTACAGTGAAAAACATTTTTTGCTTTTTAAAGGCACGCTATTGTGACACCAGATATGAGTGGCACACAACTAACTGCTATTCAATCTATTACAGTGAAATTTTTTTATTTGTTTTTAAATGCAAGCTTAAGCTTTTGTGACACCAGATATGAGTGGTGGCACTGGGCAAGTTGGCACAGTATCCACTGTGAGCCTGACACAGAAGCTGACAGACAACTAACTGCTATTCAATCTATTACAGTGAAAAAAATGTTTTTTTGTTTTTTTTTATCATTGACAGTTTTTATTGAGTTTTGGGGTACAGAAAAGAAGAGGGAAATAGGGAATAGTGGTTGTCACTTTACATTACATTCATATCTGGTCTTGATAACATATCACATGTTTATTTATATGCATCAAATCGACAGTCAATTAATAGTAACAGTATATGTGACCACCTATTTGGGTTTCTAAAGGCCTTGAGGGCGTTTGTACAACCTTACAAGGTGCCTGGACGGTCGGGCACTTTCTCCGTATAGGGTTCAAGGTTTTTATATCTGGTGTACCACTAGGGAGGATAACTTGGAATAACCTTTGGGATAGGAGGGAAACTTAAAAAGGGAAGAGAGGGGGGGGAAAGGGAGGGTGTGGGGGGTGTTTTACTCCCAGGTGATTGGCAGCTGGTGTTTCTTATTGCAGGGTTTTTAGTTCTTCTTGCGTATATGGTACGCGTTTCGTCATAACCAGTTTTACTTCGGACCCCATGGTTGTTCGAATGAGATATTAGTGTACAAGTTTACAAGTTCAGACTTGAAGGGGCACAGCTGTCGATCCGTAGGGTTTTGCTACTGTCATCTCGTTTGGAGCTGATTTTTGTTCTCTATGTATTTTTGCCAGGCTTCCCAGGCCTGTGGCCAAAATTGGTTTTTTGCATTTTCTGGATATCTGGTTGCTAATTCGTAGCGTTTGGTTATATCTATTATCTGTATACATTCTGATGTTTGGGGTTGGGTGGTGGATTTCCAATGTCTACTAATGACTGTAAGTGCAGCCAGAAGTATATGATATATTAAGTATTTGTGCCTGTTTAGAATCCCTTGTGGAAAGAGCTGGAGTAGATATGTTTCTGGTTTGTGGGGTAGCAGTATTTTTGTGCTATCTTGAATAATTGAATCTATATTGTCCCAGTATGCTGTTAGTAATGGACAGGTCCACCAAATGTGGAGCATTGTGCCTCTGTGTTGTTGGCACCTCCAGCATAGATCTGAAGCTCGTGGGTTAGACGTTTTTAGGCGTGTAGGCACCAGGTACCACCGGTATAGGACTTTTCGGGATAGTTCCATGTGAGATGTGCATTTGGACAGCGAGTGATGTGCTAGAAGGATCTCCCTCCACTGTTGCGCGCTAAGAGTGTATTCGAATTCCCTCTCCCACGCTGCAATAAATGAGAGTTTTGCATGGTCTCTTGGGGGGTGCATTGTTCGATATAGTTCAGATATCAGTTTTTTGGGGGTTGAGAGACGTGAGCATATTTTCTCTTTTCTCTACCATCGTCAGCTGTGGCCCCTGTACATTATCATTAATCGTCAAGACTTGTTTGTTGAGCCATGATTGTAATTGCATATAGGAGAATGAAGCCATCTGTGGCAGATTTTATGCGGATGATAAATCCGCTAATTGTCTAAGCGTGTTACCTTGGAGCATCTGGTGTAGGTGTGTCACACCATGTCGGTGCCATAGGTTGCAATTGAAGTTTGGTATTACATAGGGTAGAGCTTTTATGGGTGTGGCGGGCGATGTTTTGTGCGACCAGCCCAATTTGCGACAGTATTTGTCCCATGTTGACAGGGTGAGGGCTGTGGTTGGGAGTAGTTTGGTCATGGCTGGTCTTTTGTGTCGGGGGAGCCATGCTAATATGTTGATGGGTATATTATCAGCATATTGCGCCTCTAGAGTCATCCATTGGGTTGGTTGGTCCCGGTTGCAGGCTGCTAATATGGGGCTTAGGACGGCTGCCTTGTAGTAGCTGTCTAGGTTGGGTACTCCCATTCCCCCTTGCTGACGTGGCATGTATAATGTGCTTTTCGCTACTCTTGCTTTTCGTTTGTTCCATATGAAGTTCAAGATTAACTTTTGTGCCTCATGTATAAATCTAGATGGTATTTTTATGGGTAGTGTTCTAAATAGGTATTGCAATTTGGGTACTATTATCATTTTTATTGCGGCAATTTTCCCTGTCCAGGATATGAATTTATTCTTCCAGTTGAGCAGCAAGTTTTTTATTTCAGTCAATAGTTTCTGATAGTTTAATTTGTAGAGGTATGCTAAATTTGGGGTAATATTTATTCCTAGGAATTTTAGGTGGTCGTTGCGGCAATCGTATTTAAAGGATGTGCGCAGTCTCTCTAGGTCCACTGCCGGAATGTTCATACCCATCGCTTGTGTTTTGTTTATATTGAGCTTATAGTAAGAACATTTGCTATATTGGCTTAGTATATGGTGGAAGTTGGGTAGGGATATGTGTGGTTGCTCCAACGTTAGAAGAATGTCATCCGCGAAAAGTGTGAGTTTATGTTCCTTCCCTAGGCTTTTGATGCCGTGGATGTTCGGGTTGTCTCTAATGAGTTGTGTAAGAGGTTCTAGTGAAAGTATATAGAGGAGAGGTGACAATGGGCAGCCTTGTCGGGACCCATTCGTGATGTTGAATTGTTTCGAGCTAAAGCCCCCGTTGGTGACTTTCGCTGTTGGCTTAGAATATAAGGCTCCCACCAGCCCCATGAAGGTGTCCGGGAAGCCATACTTAAGTAGAACAGCTTGGAGGAAGGGCCAGTGCAGCCTATCAAATGCTTTTTCAGAATCGAGTGATAACAGAACACACTGGGCCCCCCCTCTGCGTTTCCCTTGCAGCAAGTCCAGTATTTTACGGGTTCCGTCTGCTCCCTGCCTGCCATTAACAAATCCTACTTGGTCGTCGTGTATTAGGGTTGGGATGATGGTTGACAGTCTGTTTGAGAAGATCTTAGCCAGTAATTTAATATCTGTTTTTAGCAGGGAGATTGGTCTCAGGTTTTGGCTTTTGGTGGGGGGTTTGCCCGGCTTAGGTAGTGTAGCCACATGTGCCATAAGCATGTCTTGGGGCATTTGGCCTGTCGTGATAATATGGTTGAAGGCTTTTTCTAGGTACGGGGTTAGAATTTTTGTCATTAGCTTATAATAGGCATTTGTGAGGCCGTCTGGTCCCGGTGATTTCCCCTGGGGGAGTGAGTGTATAGCCTTTTGTATTTCGTCTTGCGTGACTGGGTTTTGTAATATATTTATTTGTTGTTCCGTCAGTGTTGGTAGGGTAATCCTTTGTAGGAAGGTCTGAATTTCCTGGGGTGTGGGTTGGTGTAGACTAGGGTCGTCTTTGAGGTTGTAAAGTGTGTGGTAGTAGTCTGCCATGGTGTCATTAATATCTTGTGGGTTATGAATCTTAGATCCGTGGGGTGTGAGCAGATATGGGATTTTGGCATTGGATTGTTTTTGGCGTAACATGTTCGCTAGGTGTTTGCCTGCTTTATTGCCGTGTGAGTATGTGGTTTGTTTTAGTTTGTGCAGTATGTGTGCCGTTTTTGATATTGCTGTATTATTGATGCTTGTCGTGGTATCTTGGATTATTTTTGCGTACTGTGGTGAGGGTGTTGCTATGTTTGCCGCCGTGGCTTCCCTCAAGGTGCGCAGCAAGTGTAAATGTTCCTGTTGTGTATTTTTATTTAGATAGGAGGCTCTGCTAATAAGGAGCCCTCTGATAACCGCCTTGTGGGCTTGCCATATAGTGGTTGGTTGGATGTCCGGTGTGTCATTTATTTGGAAGTACGTCGATAGGGCTTCTGTCAATGTGTTGGAGAATGTCTTGTCCTTTAAAAGTGAGTCATTCAACCGCCATGGTGGCCGTCCTCTATGTGGGAATTCCTCAGTCAGTCCTATTGTGATTGGGCCATGGTCTGACCATGTTATATCTCTAATCTCGCTGTGTGCCATCCTGGGTATTAGTGTGCCTGAGAGGAAAATTAAGTCTATCCTTGAATATGATTTGTGTACAGCTGAATAGAAAGAGAACATTTTCTCGGAGGGATGGGAAGTTCTCCATGAGTCAAAAAGACCATAGTCCCCCAGCAGTTTGTTGATTGCTTTGCTTTGCGTTTTAAGTGCTTTAGAACGTGGTGTTGTGGGTTGCAGTGTGGTGTCCATATGCGGGTCGAGGGGGTGGTTGAGATCTCCACACAATATAAGTGGGGCATTTTGGTTGGGGGGGAGTGCAGAGAGCACCTTATGGATAAAATTGCGTTGGTGCATATTAGGAGCATAGAAACTTACTATGACATATTGTAGATTATTTATGAGGCAATGTATTATCACATATCTACCTTGTTTGTCCTTAATTATTTGCAACGTTTCGACAGTTAAGGAGAAGTGGAGAAGGATTGAGGCTCCTCTTGACTTGGAGGAGTGAGTTGCATGATATTGGTGAGGGTAATGTTGTAAATCAAATTTAGGCACCCTTGAAGTGACAAAGTGTGTCTCCTGTAAGCATATGATGTCCGCCTTGATTTTTTTTGCTTCCTCCAACATCATGCGTCTTTTGTGTGGTGTATTTAGTCCCCTACAATTGTGTGAGTATATATTCATGTGATAGGTGGATGATGTAAGGTGCTCGTTTGCCCTTCTTCATTGCTTACATGGAGATACTGGGTGCGCCAAGTTTGCTTAATGTACTCCTGCATAAGTATATTATTGAGCCCGGGAGTGGGGGATACATGCAAGGTAGAGGGAAAAGGGGGAAAAGGGGGTAAAAAACAAAGTATATACAAGTGGACCCTAACGTGGGTCATGGCTTTGTGGCTTTGTGCCACGGGGGAAGGACGCTTAGTCGGCGTCTTTAGTTGTGTGGCCGTTGGGCTCTCTTGTTTATTTACTAATCGTGTCTCCACAGATTTATAAGTCAGTAATGGATAGGATTGTATACATGTTGCTTTCGTGCTGGTGGGTGTGCTCAGGGGGAGATTGGGTCGGCCTCATACAGGGGTTTTGTAGGGCCTTTCACCCTGCACCTCTCTGCTTTGTGTTATAAATTTCACCGTTGACTCATTAACTCTCACGGTGCTGTGTTGTGTTAATGGATAGTTCGCAGAACATCACCCATGTGAGCTTGTTTTGTGCAGATAGAGGGATTGAGTGGCAGGGCTACCCGGGGCATGCATTGTAATCATCATTACCACATGGATATGCGTATTACATTTTTGTCATCATTGTGCATACATTGAGCAGGTCATCTATATATACATTTCTCGTCTTTAACCCTTTAGGCTGTCCTCATGATTCATTTGATTAACTGCATTACAGTTTCCAGTGAGGTAATTTGATCTCTCTAGATTACCTGTCCTTGTTCTATCAATACCAGGTGGTCCCCCCTTGTTATATTGGGTGAGCCTGATTTTCATATATGAAGGCCCCCCCACCCACCAACTCTAGGAAAGCATACTTGTCAAAGTGTAGTTATATGGTAAGTAATTTGCATAATCAAAGCAATTAAACACATGCTAACTTAACTAATACTGAACTAATACTTAATAACCAGTTACTGAATAAACAGTTATAGCGGGATATAATGACATCTCACGTGTCCCTGGGTACGGCCTTAACGGCCTAGTCCTCTGAGTATTTCATGGAGATTTGGATCGCTCAGGGATTTGACGCCATTCTGGTACCAGGCGTCCGGTTGGGCCCGCTTGAGTCGTAGGGGGGTTTGAAGGGAGCCCCCATTCTTTTAGTAGTTGGTTGCCTTTGTCCGGCGTGTTGATCAGTTTGAGTTCGCCATTCTTACTAATTAGCAGTTTAGTAGGATATCCCCAGCGGTACCTGATCCCTGCACGACGCAGCTCCTCAGTCACTGGGTGAAATTCTCTTCTGCGCCTGAGTGTTGCTGCCGATAGGTCCGCTAGGATTTTGACCTTGGTGTAGTTCGCAGGTGGTTCCGTGCGGTTTCTGCTAGCTCGCATCACTGCCTCTTTTATGTGATAGTAATGTGCCCTCATGAGGACATCTCGTGGGATAGTGTCCGGTAGGTTTCGTGGTTTAGGTACCCTATGGATCCGATCTAGTAGGAACATATCAGTGGGTATGTCCGGAGCATATGCCTTTAGTAGGCCCTGTACATAAACTTGCAGGTCATTCAGCATAACGCTCTCAGGGATTCCTCGTAGCCTGAGGTTGTTTCTCCGCGAGCGATCTTCAGCATCCGCCATGCGTGCTTCCATCGTTTCAATCTTTTGTTCCAGCCGTGTGACATGGTCGGCCATATCGTTGTGCGCTGTGGCGTATTCACTCAGCTTAGTTTCCACATGCGCAGTTCTGTTGCCGATATCCTGAACTTCTTTGCGAAGTTGTCCTATGGAGGATTGCCAGGTTTGTACAAGTTTTTCGGCCATGGCTGCCATCGCTTCGTCCAGGTATGCCTTAGTAAGGTTTTCCTGGTTTGTGCGAGAGGGCCCCATGGTTAGAACACTTCCCGCCTGTTGTTCTTCGGCGCCATCTTGGATCGGGCCGTGGTCAGTCTCTGGACTGTGCGCGTTTTTGTTGGCGAAAAAATTTAGTTTTTCAGCCTTTTGGGTGTTCTTCTTTCCTTTTAGGCTCGCCATCCTGTGTTTTGTGACGGTTTTCTGGTGTCTGGGAGACGATGTCGTCGGATACTAAGAGCCCGGGTGCCGGAGCAGTTTCCTATGCTGCCAGGCTGCTCGGTGGTCGGCCACGCCCCCCATGTTTTTGTTTTTAAATGCAAGCTTAAGCTATTGTGTTACCAGGTATGAGTGGTGGCACTGGGCAAGCTGGCACAGTATCCACTGTGAGCCTGACACAGAAGCTGGGAGACAACTAACTGCTATTCAATCTATTACAGTGAAAAAAAATGTTTTGTTTTTAAATGCAAGCTTAAGCTATTGTGACACTAGACATGAGTGGTGGCACTGGGCAAGTGGGCACAGTATCCACTGTGAGCCTGACACCGAAGCTGGCAGACAACTAACTGCTATTCAATCTATTACAGTGAAAAAACTGCTATTCAATCTATTCGCTGATGTCAGAGGCAGACACACAAAAAAAATGCCACACTGCTGAGCTCTGCAATGACGGCATTCTGGTGGTGGACACAGCATGCATAGATTGGCGTGCTGTCGGGCTGACCCCGGGTGCCGATGCATGCTGTCTGACTGTGCCACTAGCTCCTTGCGATGACCTCCCCCTGCTTCCAACTCGTCTCCTCCTCCTCCTCTCTGTCTCCCTATCTGAACTTTCGCCCTGTTCTTCTTTCCGAGCGGGCGCCCACAAGACATCCATGGACGCATCGTCATCATCAACCACTTCACTTGTATCTGACAACTCAGCAAAGGAAGCAGCAGCGGGTACAACATCATCCTCATCACACCGTACGTCCATGTGTGTAATGCTGCCTGCCTGAGACATATCCGTGTTATCTAAATCCTCTGGCAATAATGGTTGCGCATCACTCATTTCTTCAAACGGATGTGTAAATAACTCCTCTGACATACCAAGTGAAGCGGCTGTGGTGCTAGTGTTGGTGGTGGCGGCAGGAGGGTGAGTGGTATCTTGAGAGGTGCCCGAAGCTAAGCTGGAGAAGGATGGTGCGTCAAGGTTCCGAGCGGAAGCTGTAGAATAATGGGTGTCCAGTCAACTATGTCCTCAGAACTTTTCAAGTTCAGACTAGGTGGCCTCTGAAAACTGGGAATTATTCTAGGGCCAAAGGGAATCACAGCACCACGACCACGATGGCCCCTGCTGGGTGGCCTGCCTCTGCCTGTCATTTGTTTTTGGATTAGTTGTACTATGCGTGCAAGCTACTGTGAGACCAGATATGAGTGGCAATGTGCACAGGCAGAGGTTGGCAGAGTACACGCTGTAGGCCTGACACCCGCTTGAAGACAACTAACTGCTATTCAATCTATAACAGTGTAAAACTTTTTTTCTTTTTAAATGCACGCTATAGTGACACCAGATATGAGTGGCAAAGTGCACTTGCAGAGGTTGGCAGAGTACACGCTGAAGGCCTGACACCCGCTTTAAGGACACTGACTGCTATAAGCTTACAGTGAAAAACTTTTTTGCTTTTTAAAGGCACGCTATAGTGACACCAGATATGAGTGGCAAAGTGCACTTGCAGAGGTTGGCAGAGTACACGCTGAAGGCCTGACACCCACTTGAAGTACACTGACTGCTATTAGCTTACAGTGAAAAACTTTTTTGCTTTTTAAAGGCACGCTATTGTGACACCAGATATGAGTGGCAAAATGCACGCTGAAGGCCTGACACCCGCTTGAAGGACACTGACTGCTATTAGCTTACAGTGAAAAACGTTTTTGCTTTTTAAAGGCACGCTATTGTGACACCATATATGAGTGGCAAAGTGCACGCTGAAGGCCTGACACCCGCTTGAAGGACACTGACTGCTATTAGCTTACAGTGAAAAACATTTTTTGCTTTTTAAAGGCACGCTATTGTGACACCAGATATGAGTGGCACACAACTAACTGCTATTCAATCTATTACAGTGAAATTTTTTTATTTGTTTTTAAATGCAAGCTTAAGCTTTTGTGACACCAGATATGAGTGGTGGCACTGGGCAAGTTGGCACAGTATCCACTGTGAGCCTGACACAGAAGCTGACAGACAACTAACTGCTATTCAATCTATTACAGTGAAAAAAATGTTTTTTTGTTTTTTTTTATCATTGACAGTTTTTATTGAGTTTTGGGGTACAGAAAAGAAGAGGGAAATAGGGAATAGTGGTTGTCACTTTACATTACATTCATATCTGGTCTTGATAACATATCACATGTTTATTTATATGCATCAAATCGACAGTCAATTAATAGTAACAGTATATGTGACCACCTATTTGGGTTTCTAAAGGCCTTGAGGGCGTTTGTACAACCTTACAAGGTGCCTGGACGGTCGGGCACTTTCTCCGTATAGGGTTCAAGGTTTTTATATCTGGTGTACCACTAGGGAGGATAACTTGGAATAACCTTTGGGATAGGAGGGAAACTTAAAAAGGGAAGAGAGGGGGGGGAAAGGGAGGGTGTGGGGGGTGTTTTACTCCCAGGTGATTGGCAGCTGGTGTTTCTTATTGCAGGGTTTTTAGTTCTTCTTGCGTATATGGTACGCGTTTCGTCATAACCAGTTTTACTTCGGACCCCATGGTTGTTCGAATGAGATATTAGTGTACAAGTTTACAAGTTCAGACTTGAAGGGGCACAGCTGTCGATCCGTAGGGTTTTGCTACTGTCATCTCGTTTGGAGCTGATTTTTGTTCTCTATGTATTTTTGCCAGGCTTCCCAGGCCTGTGGCCAAAATTGGTTTTTTGCATTTTCTGGATATCTGGTTGCTAATTCGTAGCGTTTGGTTATATCTATTATCTGTATACATTCTGATGTTTGGGGTTGGGTGGTGGATTTCCAATGTCTACTAATGACTGTAAGTGCAGCCAGAAGTATATGATATATTAAGTATTTGTGCCTGTTTAGAATCCCTTGTGGAAAGAGCTGGAGTAGATATGTTTCTGGTTTGTGGGGTAGCAGTATTTTTGTGCTATCTTGAATAATTGAATCTATATTGTCCCAGTATGCTGTTAGTAATGGACAGGTCCACCAAATGTGGAGCATTGTGCCTCTGTGTTGTTGGCACCTCCAGCATAGATCTGAAGCTTGTGGGTTAGACGTTTTTAGGCGTGTAGGCACCAGGTACCACCGGTATAGGACTTTTCGGGATAGTTCCATGTGAGATGTGCATTTGGACAGCGAGTGATGTGCTAGAAGGATCTCCCTCCACTGTTGCGCGCTAAGAGTGTATTCGAATTCCCTCTCCCACGCTGCAATAAATGAGAGTTTTGCATGGTCTCTTGGGGGGTGCATTGTTCGATATAGTTCAGATATCAGTTTTTTGGGGGTTGAGAGACGTGAGCATATTTTCTCTTTTCTCTACCATCGTCAGCTGTGGCCCCTGTACATTATCATTAATCGTCAAGACTTGTTTGTTGAGCCATGATTGTAATTGCATATAGGAGAATGAAGCCATCTGTGGCAGATTTTATGCGGATGATAAATCCGCTAATTGTCTAAGCGTGTTACCTTGGAGCATCTGGTGTAGGTGTGTCACACCATGTCGGTGCCATAGGTTGCAATTGAAGTTTGGTATTACATAGGGTAGAGCTTTTATGGGTGTGGCGGGCGATGTTTTGTGCGACCAGCCCAATTTGCGACAGTATTTGTCCCATGTTGACAGGGTGAGGGCTGTGGTTGGGAGTAGTTTGGTCATGGCTGGTCTTTTGTGTCGGGGGAGCCATGCTAATATGTTGATGGGTATATTATCAGCATATTGCGCCTCTAGAGTCATCCATTGGGTTGGTTGGTCCCGGTTGCAGGCTGCTAATATGGGGCTTAGGACGGCTGCCTTGTAGTAGCTGTCTAGGTTGGGTACTCCCATTCCCCCTTGCTGACGTGGCATGTATAATGTGCTTTTCGCTACTCTTGCTTTTCGTTTGTTCCATATGAAGTTCAAGATTAACTTTTGTGCCTCATGTATAAATCTAGATGGTATTTTTATGGGTAGTGTTCTAAATAGGTATTGCAATTTGGGTACTATTATCATTTTTATTGCGGCAATTTTCCCTGTCCAGGATATGAATTTATTCTTCCAGTTGAGCAGCAAGTTTTTTATTTCAGTCAATAGTTTCTGATAGTTTAATTTGTAGAGGTATGCTAAATTTGGGGTAATATTTATTCCTAGGAATTTTAGGTGGTCGTTGCGGCAATCGTATTTAAAGGATGTGCGCAGTCTCTCTAGGTCCACTGCCGGAATGTTCATACCCATCGCTTGTGTTTTGTTTATATTGAGCTTATAGTAAGAACATTTGCTATATTGGCTTAGTATATGGTGGAAGTTGGGTAGGGATATGTGTGGTTGCTCCAACGTTAGAAGAATGTCATCCGCGAAAAGTGTGAGTTTATGTTCCTTCCCTAGGCTTTTGATGCCGTGGATGTTCGGGTTGTCTCTAATGAGTTGTGTAAGAGGTTCTAGTGAAAGTATATAGAGGAGAGGTGACAATGGGCAGCCTTGTCGGGACCCATTCGTGATGTTGAATTGTTTCGAGCTAAAGCCCCCGTTGGTGACTTTCGCTGTTGGCTTAGAATATAAGGCTCCCACCAGCCCCATGAAGGTGTCCGGGAAGCCATACTTAAGTAGAACAGCTTGGAGGAAGGGCCAGTGCAGCCTATCAAATGCTTTTTCAGAATCGAGTGATAACAGAACACACTGGGCCCCCCCTCTGCGTTTCCCTTGCAGCAAGTCCAGTATTTTACGGGTTCCGTCTGCTCCCTGCCTGCCATTAACAAATCCTACTTGGTCGTCGTGTATTAGGGTTGGGATGATGGTTGACAGTCTGTTTGAGAAGATCTTAGCCAGTAATTTAATATCTGTTTTTAGCAGGGAGATTGGTCTCAGGTTTTGGCTTTTGGTGGGGGGTTTGCCCGGCTTAGGTAGTGTAGCCACATGTGCCATAAGCATGTCTTGGGGCATTTGGCCTGTCGTGATAATATGGTTGAAGGCTTTTTCTAGGTACGGGGTTAGAATTTTTGTCATTAGCTTATAATAGGCATTTGTGAGGCCGTCTGGTCCCGGTGATTTCCCCTGGGGGAGTGAGTGTATAGCCTTTTGTATTTCGTCTTGCGTGACTGGGTTTTGTAATATATTTATTTGTTGTTCCGTCAGTGTTGGTAGGGTAATCCTTTGTAGGAAGGTCTGAATTTCCTGGGGTGTGGGTTGGTGTAGACTAGGGTCGTCTTTGAGGTTGTAAAGTGTGTGGTAGTAGTCTGCCATGGTGTCATTAATATCTTGTGGGTTATGAATCTTAGATCCGTGGGGTGTGAGCAGATATGGGATTTTGGCATTGGATTGTTTTTGGCGTAACATGTTCGCTAGGTGTTTGCCTGCTTTATTGCCGTGTGAGTATGTGGTTTGTTTTAGTTTGTGCAGTATGTGTGCCGTTTTTGATATTGCTGTATTATTGATGCTTGTCGTGGTATCTTGGATTATTTTTGCGTACTGTGGTGAGGGTGTTGCTATGTTTGCCGCCGTGGCTTCCCTCAAGGTGCGCAGCAAGTGTAAATGTTCCTGTTGTGTATTTTTATTTAGATAGGAGGCTCTGCTAATAAGGAGCCCTCTGATAACCGCCTTGTGGGCTTGCCATATAGTGGTTGGTTGGATGTCCGGTGTGTCATTTATTTGGAAGTACGTCGATAGGGCTTCTGTCAATGTGTTGGAGAATGTCTTGTCCTTTAAAAGTGAGTCATTCAACCGCCATGGTGGCCGTCCTCTATGTGGGAATTCCTCAGTCAGTCCTATTGTGATTGGGCCATGGTCTGACCATGTTATATCTCTAATCTCGCTGTGTGCCATCCTGGGTATTAGTGTGCCTGAGAGGAAAATTAAGTCTATCCTTGAATATGATTTGTGTACAGCTGAATAGAAAGAGAACATTTTCTCGGAGGGATGGGAAGTTCTCCATGAGTCAAAAAGACCATAGTCCCCCAGCAGTTTGTTGATTGCTTTGCTTTGCGTTTTAAGTGCTTTAGAACGTGGTGTTGTGGGTTGCAGTGTGGTGTCCATATGCGGGTCGAGGGGGTGGTTGAGATCTCCACACAATATAAGTGGGGCATTTTGGTTGGGGGGGAGTGCAGAGAGCACCTTATGGATAAAATTGCGTTGGTGCATATTAGGAGCATAGAAACTTACTATGACATATTGTAGATTATTTATGAGGCAATGTATTATCACATATCTACCTTGTTTGTCCTTAATTATTTGCAACGTTTCGACAGTTAAGGAGAAGTGGAGAAGGATTGAGGCTCCTCTTGACTTGGAGGAGTGAGTTGCATGATATTGGTGAGGGTAATGTTGTAAATCAAATTTAGGCACCCTTGAAGTGACAAAGTGTGTCTCCTGTAAGCATATGATGTCCGCCTTGATTTTTTTTGCTTCCTCCAACATCATGCGTCTTTTGTGTGGTGTATTTAGTCCCCTACAATTGTGTGAGTATATATTCATGTGATAGGTGGATGATGTAAGGTGCTCGTTTGCCCTTCTTCATTGCTTACATGGAGATACTGGGTGCGCCAAGTTTGCTTAATGTACTCCTGCATAAGTATATTATTGAGCCCGGGAGTGGGGGATACATGCAAGGTAGAGGGAAAAGGGGGAAAAGGGGGTAAAAAACAAAGTATATACAAGTGGACCCTAACGTGGGTCATGGCTTTGTGGCTTTGTGCCACGGGGGAAGGACGCTTAGTCGGCGTCTTTAGTTGTGTGGCCGTTGGGCTCTCTTGTTTATTTACTAATCGTGTCTCCACAGATTTATAAGTCAGTAATGGATAGGATTGTATACATGTTGCTTTCGTGCTGGTGGGTGTGCTCAGGGGGAGATTGGGTCGGCCTCATACAGGGGTTTTGTAGGGCCTTTCACCCTGCACCTCTCTGCTTTGTGTTATAAATTTCACCGTTGACTCATTAACTCTCACGGTGCTGTGTTGTGTTAATGGATAGTTCGCAGAACATCACCCATGTGAGCTTGTTTTGTGCAGATAGAGGGATTGAGTGGCAGGGCTACCCGGGGCATGCATTGTAATCATCATTACCACATGGATATGCGTATTACATTTTTGTCATCATTGTGCATACATTGAGCAGGTCATCTATATATACATTTCTCGTCTTTAACCCTTTAGGCTGTCCTCATGATTCATTTGATTAACTGCATTACAGTTTCCAGTGAGGTAATTTGATCTCTCTAGATTACCTGTCCTTGTTCTATCAATACCAGGTGGTCCCCCCTTGTTATATTGGGTGAGCCTGATTTTCATATATGAAGGCCCCCCCACCCACCAACTCTAGGAAAGCATACTTGTCAAAGTGTAGTTATATGGTAAGTAATTTGCATAATCAAAGCAATTAAACACATGCTAACTTAACTAATACTGAACTAATACTTAATAACCAGTTACTGAATAAACAGTTATAGCGGGATATAATGACATCTCACGTGTCCCTGGGTACGGCCTTAACGGCCTAGTCCTCTGAGTATTTCATGGAGATTTGGATCGCTCAGGGATTTGACGCCATTCTGGTACCAGGCGTCCGGTTGGGCCCGCTTGAGTCGTAGGGGGGTTTGAAGGGAGCCCCCATTCTTTTAGTAGTTGGTTGCCTTTGTCCGGCGTGTTGATCAGTTTGAGTTCGCCATTCTTACTAATTAGCAGTTTAGTAGGATATCCCCAGCGGTACCTGATCCCTGCACGACGCAGCTCCTCAGTCACTGGGTGAAATTCTCTTCTGCGCCTGAGTGTTGCTGCCGATAGGTCCGCTAGGATTTTGACCTTGGTGTAGTTCGCAGGTGGTTCCGTGCGGTTTCTGCTAGCTCGCATCACTGCCTCTTTTATGTGATAGTAATGTGCCCTCATGAGGACATCTCGTGGGATAGTGTCCGGTAGGTTTCGTGGTTTAGGTACCCTATGGATCCGATCTAGTAGGAACATATCAGTGGGTATGTCCGGAGCATATGCCTTTAGTAGGCCCTGTACATAAACTTGCAGGTCATTCAGCATAACGCTCTCAGGGATTCCTCGTAGCCTGAGGTTGTTTCTCCGCGAGCGATCTTCAGCATCCGCCATGCGTGCTTCCATCGTTTCAATCTTTTGTTCCAGCCGTGTGACATGGTCGGCCATATCGTTGTGCGCTGTGGCGTATTCACTCAGCTTAGTTTCCACATGCGCAGTTCTGTTGCCGATATCCTGAACTTCTTTGCGAAGTTGTCCTATGGAGGATTGCCAGGTTTGTACAAGTTTTTCGGCCATGGCTGCCATCGCTTCGTCCAGGTATGCCTTAGTAAGGTTTTCCTGGTTTGTGCGAGAGGGCCCCATGGTTAGAACACTTCCCGCCTGTTGTTCTTCGGCGCCATCTTGGATCGGGCCGTGGTCAGTCTCTGGACTGTGCGCGTTTTTGTTGGCGAAAAAATTTAGTTTTTCAGCCTTTTGGGTGTTCTTCTTTCCTTTTAGGCTCGCCATCCTGTGTTTTGTGACGGTTTTCTGGTGTCTGGGAGACGATGTCGTCGGATACTAAGAGCCCGGGTGCCGGAGCAGTTTCCTATGCTGCCAGGCTGCTCGGTGGTCGGCCACGCCCCCCATGTTTTTGTTTTTAAATGCAAGCTTAAGCTATTGTGTTACCAGATATGAGTGGTGGCACTGGGCAAGCTGGCACAGTATCCACTGTGAGCCTGACACAGAAGCTGGGAGACAACTAACTGCTATTCAATCTATTACAGTGAAAAAAAATGTTTTGTTTTTAAATGCAAGCTTAAGCTATTGTGACACTAGACATGAGTGGTGGCACTGGGCAAGTGGGCACAGTATCCACTGTGAGCCTGACACCGAAGCTGGCAGACAACTAACTGCTATTCAATCTATTACAGTGAAAAAACTGCTATTCAATCTATTCGCTGATGTCAGAGGCAGACACACAAAAAAAATGCCACACTGCTGAGCTCTGCAATGACGGCATTCTGGTGGTGGACACAGCATGCATAGATTGGCGTGCTGTCGGGCTGACCCCGGGTGCCGATGCATGCTGTCTGACTGTGCCACTAGCTCCTTGCGATGACCTCCCCCTGCTTCCAACTCGTCTCCTCCTCCTCCTCTCTGTCTCCCTATCTGAACTTTCGCCCTGTTCTTCTTTCCGAGCGGGCGCCCACAAGACATCCATGGACGCATCGTCATCATCAACCACTTCACTTGTATCTGACAACTCAGCAAAGGAAGCAGCAGCGGGTACAACATCATCCTCATCACACCGTACGTCCATGTGTGTAATGCTGCCTGCCTGAGACATATCCGTGTTATCTAAATCCTCTGGCAATAATGGTTGCGCATCACTCATTTCTTCAAACGGATGTGTAAATAACTCCTCTGACATACCAAGTGAAGCGGCTGTGGTGCTAGTGTTGGTGGTGGCGGCAGGAGGGTGAGTGGTATCTTGAGAGGTGCCCGAAGCTAAGCTGGAGAAGGATGGTGCGTCAAGGTTCCGAGCGGAAGCTGTAGAATAATGGGTGTCCAGTCAACTATGTCCTCAGAACTTTTCAAGTTCAGACTAGGTGGCCTCTGAAAACTGGGAATTATTCTAGGGCCAAAGGGAATCACAGCACCACGACCACGATGGCCCCTGCTGGGTGGCCTGCCTCTGCCTGTCATTTGTTTTTGGATTAGTTGTACTATGCGTGCAAGCTACTGTGAGACCAGATATGAGTGGCAATGTGCACAGGCAGAGGTTGGCAGAGTACACGCTGTAGGCCTGACACCCGCTTGAAGACAACTAACTGCTATTCAATCTATAACAGTGTAAAACTTTTTTTCTTTTTAAATGCACGCTATAGTGACACCAGATATGAGTGGCAAAGTGCACTTGCAGAGGTTGGCAGAGTACACGCTGAAGGCCTGACACCCGCTTTAAGGACACTGACTGCTATAAGCTTACAGTGAAAAACTTTTTTGCTTTTTAAAGGCACGCTATAGTGACACCAGATATGAGTGGCAAAGTGCACTTGCAGAGGTTGGCAGAGTACACGCTGAAGGCCTGACACCCACTTGAAGTACACTGACTGCTATTAGCTTACAGTGAAAAACTTTTTTGCTTTTTAAAGGCACGCTATTGTGACACCAGATATGAGTGGCAAAATGCACGCTGAAGGCCTGACACCCGCTTGAAGGACACTGACTGCTATTAGCTTACAGTGAAAAAGTTTTTGCTTTTTAAAGGCACGCTATTGTGACACCATATATGAGTGGCAAAGTGCACGCTGAAGGCCTGACACCCGCTTGAAGGACACTGACTGCTATTAGCTTACAGTGAAAAACATTTTTTGCTTTTTAAAGGCACGCTATTGTGACACCAGATATGAGTGGCACACAACTAACTGCTATTCAATCTATTACAGTGAAATTTTTTTATTTGTTTTTAAATGCAAGCTTAAGCTTTTGTGACACCAGATATGAGTGGTGGCACTGGGCAAGTTGGCACAGTATCCACTGTGAGCCTGACACAGAAGCTGGCAGACAACTAACTGCTATTCAATCTATTACAGTGAAAAAAATGTTTTTTTGTTTTTTTTTATCATTGACAGTTTTTATTGAGTTTTGGGGTACAGAAAAGAAGAGGGAAATAGGGAATAGTGGTTGTCACTTTACATTACATTCATATCTGGTCTTGATAACATATCACATGTTTATTTATATGCATCAAATCGACAGTCAATTAATAGTAACAGTATATGTGACCACCTATTTGGGTTTCTAAAGGCCTTGAGGGCGTTTGTACAACCTTACAAGGTGCCTGGACGGTCGGGCACTTTCTCCGTATAGGGTTCAAGGTTTTTATATCTGGTGTACCACTAGGGAGGATAACTTGGAATAACCTTTGGGATAGGAGGGAAACTTAAAAAGGGAAGAGAGGGGGGGGAAAGGGAGGGTGTGGGGGGTGTTTTACTCCCAGGTGATTGGCAGCTGGTGTTTCTTATTGCAGGGTTTTTAGTTCTTCTTGCGTATATGGTACGCGTTTCGTCATAACCAGTTTTACTTCGGACCCCATGGTTGTTCGAATGAGATATTAGTGTACAAGTTTACAAGTTCAGACTTGAAGGGGCACAGCTGTCGATCCGTAGGGTTTTGCTACTGTCATCTCGTTTGGAGCTGATTTTTGTTCTCTATGTATTTTTGCCAGGCTTCCCAGGCCTGTGGCCAAAATTGGTTTTTTGCATTTTCTGGATATCTGGTTGCTAATTCGTAGCGTTTGGTTATATCTATTATCTGTATACATTCTGATGTTTGGGGTTGGGTGGTGGATTTCCAATGTCTACTAATGACTGTAAGTGCAGCCAGAAGTATATGATATATTAAGTATTTGTGCCTGTTTAGAATCCCTTGTGGAAAGAGCTGGAGTAGATATGTTTTTGGTTTGCGGGGTAGCAGTATTTTTGTGCTATCTTGAATAATTGAATCTATATTGTCCCAGTATGCTGTTAGTAATGGACAGGTCCACCAAATGTGGAGCATTGTGCCTCTGTGTTGTTGGCACCTCCAGCATAGATCTGAAGCTTGTGGGTTAGACGTTTTTAGGCGTGTAGGCACCAGGTACCACCGGTATAGGACTTTTCGGGATAGTTCCATGTGAGATGTGCATTTGGACAGCGAGTGATGTGCTAGAAGGATCTCCCTCCACTGTTGCGCGCTAAGAGTGTATTCGAATTCCCTCTCCCACGCTGCAATAAATGAGAGTTTTGCATGGTCTCTTGGGGGGTGCATTGTTCGATATAGTTCAGATATCAGTTTTTTGGGGGTTGAGAGACGTGAGCATATTTTCTCTTTTCTCTACCATCGTCAGCTGTGGCCCCTGTACATTATCATTAATCGTCAAGACTTGTTTGTTGAGCCATGATTGTAATTGCATATAGGAGAATGAAGCCATCTGTGGCAGATTGTATGCGGATGATAAATCCGCTAATTGTCTAAGCGTGTTACCTTGGAGCATCTTGTGTAGGTGTGTCACACCATGTCGGTGCCATAGGTTGCAATTGAAGTTTGGTATTACATAGGGTAGAGCTTTTATGGGTGTGGCGGGCGATGTTTTGTGCGACCAGCCCAATTTGCGACAGTATTTGTCCCATGTTGACAGGGTGAGGGCTGTGGTTGGGAGTAGTTTGGTCATGGCTGGTCTTTTGTGTCGGGGGAGCCATGCTAATATGTTGATGGGTATATTATCAGCATATTGCGCCTCTAGAGTCATCCATTGGGTTGGTTGGTCCCGGTTGCAGGCTGCTAATATGGGGCTTAGGACGGCTGCCTTGTAGTAGCTGTCTAGGTTGGGTACTCCCATTCCCCCTTGCTGACGTGGCATGTATAATGTGCTTTTCGCTACTCTTGCTTTTCGTTTGTTCCATATGAAGTTCAAGATTAACTTTTGTGCCTCATGTATAAATCTAGATGGTATTTTTATGGGTAGTGTTCTAAATAGGTATTGCAATTTGGGTACTATTATCATTTTTATTGCGGCAATTTTCCCTGTCCAGGATATGAATTTATTCTTCCAGTTGAGCAGCAAGTTTTTTATTTCAGTCAATAGTTTCTGATAGTTTAATTTGTAGAGGTATGCTAAATTTGGGGTAATATTTATTCCTAGGAATTTTAGGTGGTCGTTGCGGCAATCGTATTTAAAGGATGTGCGCAGTCTCTCTAGGTCCACTGCCGGAATGTTCATACCCATCGCTTGTGTTTTGTTTATATTGAGCTTATAGTAAGAACATTTGCTATATTGGCTTAGTATATGGTGGAAGTTGGGTAGGGATATGTGTGGTTGCTCCAACGTTAGAAGAATGTCATCCGCGAAAAGTGTGAGTTTATGTTCCTTCCCTAGGCTTTTGATGCCGTGGATGTTCGGGTTGTCTCTAATGAGTTGTGTAAGAGGTTCTAGTGAAAGTATATAGAGGAGAGGTGACAATGGGCAGCCTTGTCGGGACCCATTCGTGATGTTGAATTGTTTCGAGCTAAAGCCCCCGTTGGTGACTTTCGCTGTTGGCTTAGAATATAAGGCTCCCACCAGCCCCATGAAGGTGTCCGGGAAGCCATACTTAAGTAGAACAGCTTGGAGGAAGGGCCAGTGCAGCCTATCAAATGCTTTTTCAGAATCGAGTGATAACAGAACACACTGGGCCCCCCCTCCGCGTTTCCCTTGCAGCAAGTCCAGTATTTTACGGGTTCCGTCTGCTCCCTGCCTGCCATTAACAAATCCTACTTGGTCGTCGTGTATTAGGGTTGGGATGATGGTTGACAGTCTGTTTGAGAAGATCTTAGCCAGTAATTTTAATATCTGTGTTTAGCAGGGAGATTGGTCTCAGGTTTTGGCTTTTGGTGGGGGGTTTGCCCGGCTTAGGTAGTGTAGCCACATGTGCCATAAGCATGTCTTGGGGCATTTGGCCTGTCGTGATAATATGGTTGAAGGCTTTTTCTAGGTACGGGGTTAGAATTTTTGTCATTAGCTTATAATAGGCATTTGTGAGGCCGTCTGGTCCCGGTGATTTCCCCTGGGGGAGTGAGTGTATAGCCTTTTGTATTTCGTCTTGCGTGGGTTTTGTAATATATTTATTTGTTGTTCCGTCAGTGTTGGTAGGGTAATCCTTTGTAGGAAGGTCTGAATTTCCTGGGGTGTGGGTTGGTGTAGACTAGGGTCGTCTTTGAGGTTGTAAAGTGTGTGGTAGTAGTCTGCCATGGTGTCATTAATATCTTGTGGGTTATGAATCTTAGATCCGTGGGGTGTGAGCAGATATGGGATTTTGGCATTGGATTGTTTTTGGCGTAACATGTTCGCTAGGTGTTTGCCTGCTTTATTGCCGTGTGAGTATGTGGTTTGTTTTAGTTTGTGCAGTATGTGTGCCGTTTTTGATATTGCTGTATTATTGATGCTTGTCGTGGTATCTTGGATTATTTTTGCGTACTGTGGTGAGGGTGTTGCTATGTTTGCCGCCGTGGCTTCCCTCAAGGTGCGCAGCAAGTGTAAATGTTCCTGTTGTGTATTTTTATTTAGATAGGAGGCTCTGCTAATAAGGAGCCCTCTGATAACCGCCTTGTGGGCTTGCCATATAGTGGTTGGTTGGATGTCCGGTGTGTCATTTATTTGGAAGTACGTCGATAGGGCTTCTGTCAATGTGTTGGAGAATGTCTTGTCCTTTAAAAGTGAGTCATTCAACCGCCATGGTGGCCGTCCTCTATGTGGGAATTCCTCAGTCAGTCCTATTGTGATTGGGCCATGGTCTGACCATGTTATATCTCTAATCTCGCTGTGTGCCATCCTGGGTATTAGTGTGCCTGAGAGGAAAATTAAGTCTATCCTTGAATATGATTTGTGTACAGCTGAATAGAAAGAGAACATTTTCTCGGAGGGATGGGAAGTTCTCCATGAGTCAAAAAGACCATAGTCCCCCAGCAGTTTGTTGATTGCTTTGCTTTGCGTTTTAAGTGCTTTAGAACGTGGTGTTGTGGGTTGCAGTGTGGTGTCCATATGCGGGTCGAGGGGGTGGTTGAGATCTCCACACAATATAAGTGGGGCATTTTGGTTGGGGGGGAGTGCAGAGAGCACCTTATGGATAAAATTGCGTTGGTGCATATTAGGAGCATAGAAACTTACTATGACATATTGTAGATTATTTATGAGGCAATGTATTATCACATATCTACCTTGTTTGTCCTTAATTATTTGCAACGTTTCGACAGTTAAGGAGGAGTGGAGAAGGATTGAGGCTCCTCTTGACTTGGAGGAGTGAGTTGCATGATATTGGTGAGGGTAATGTTGTAAATCAAATTTAGGCACCCTTGAAGTGACAAAGTGTGTCTCCTGTAAGCATATGATGTCCGCCTTGATTTTTTTTGCTTCCTCCAACATCATGCGTCTTTTGTGTGGTGTATTTAGTCCCCTACAATTGTGTGAGTATATATTCATGTGATAGGTGGATGATGTAAGGTGCTCGTTTGCCCTTCTTCATTGCTTACATGGAGATACTGGGTGCGCCAAGTTTGCTTAATGTACTCCTGCATAAGTATATTATTGAGCCCGGGAGTGGGGGATACATGCAAGGTAGAGGGAAAAGGGGGAAAAGGGGGTAAAAAACAAAGTATATACAAGTGGACCCTAACGTGGGTCATGGCTTTGTGGCTTTGTGCCACGGGGGAAGGACGCTTAGTCGGCGTCTTTAGTTGTGTGGCCGTTGGGCTCTCTTGTTTATTTACTAATCGTGTCTCCACAGATTTATAAGTCAGTAATGGATAGGATTGTATACATGTTGCTTTCGTGCTGGTGGGTGTGCTCAGGGGGAGATTGGGTCGGCCTCATACAGGGGTTTTGTAGGGCCTTTCACCCTGCACCTCTCTGCTTTGTGTTATAAATTTCACCGTTGACTCATTAACTCTCACGGTGCTGTGTTGTGTTAATGGATAGTTCGCAGAACATCACCCATGTGAGCTTGTTTTGTGCAGATAGAGGGATTGAGTGGCAGGGCTACCCGGGGCATGCATTGTAATCATCATTACCACATGGATATGCGTATTACATTTTTGTCATCATTGTGCATACATTGAGCAGGTCATCTATATATACATTTCTCGTCTTTAACCCTTTAGGCTGTCCTCATGATTCATTTGATTAACTGCATTACAGTTTCCAGTGAGGTAATTTGATCTCTCTAGATTACCTGTCCTTGTTCTATCAATACCAGGTGGTCCCCCCTTGTTATATTGGGTGAGCCTGATTTTCATGTATGAAGGCCCCCCACCCACCAACTCTAGGAAAGCATACTTGTCAAAGTGTAGTTATATGGTAAGTAATTTGCATAATCAAAGCAATTAAACACATGCTAACTTAACTAATACTGAACTAATACTTAATAACCAGTTACTGAATAAACAGTTATAGCGGGATATAATGACATCTCACGTGTCCCTGGGTACGGCCTTAACGGCCTAGTCCTCTGAGTATTTCATGGAGATTTGGATCGCTCAGGGATTTGACGCCATTCTGGTACCAGGCGTCCGGTTGGGCCCGCTTGAGTCGTAGGGGGGTTTGAAGGGAGCCCCCATTCTTTTAGTAGTTGGTTGCCTTCGTCCGGCGTGTTGATCAGTTTGAGTTCGCCATTCTTACTAATTAGCAGTTTAGTAGGATATCCCCAGCGGTACCTGATCCCTGCACGACGCAGCTCCTCAGTCACCGGGTGAAATTCTCTTCTGCGCCTGAGTGTTGCTGCCGATAGGTCCGCTAGGATTTTGACCTTGGTGTAGTTTGCAGGTGGTTCCGTGCGGTTTCTGCTAGCTCGCATCACTGCCTCTTTTATGTGATAGTAATGTGCCCTCATGAGGACATCTCGTGGGATAGTGTCCGGTAGGTTTCGTGGTTTAGGTACCCTATGGATCCGATCTAGTAGGAACATATCAGTGGGTATGTCCGGAGCATATGCCTTTAGTAGGCCCTGTACATAAACTTGCAGGTCATTCAGCATAACGCTCTCAGGGATTCCTCGTAGCCTGAGGTTGTTTCTCCGCGAGCGATCTTCAGCATCCGCCATGCGTGCTTCCATCGTTTCAATCTTTTGTTCCAGCCGTGTGACATGGTCGGCCATATCGTTGTGCGCTGTGGCGTATTCACTCAGCTTAGTTTCCACATGCGCAGTTCTGTTGCCGATATCCTGAACTTCTTTGCGAAGTTGTCCTATGGAGGATTGCCAGGTTTGTACAAGTTTTTCGGCCATGGCTGCCATTGCTTCATCCAGGTATGCCTTAGTAAGGTTTTCCTGGTTTGTGCGAGAGGGCCCCATGGTTAGAACACTTCCCGCCTGTTGTTCTTCGGCGCCATCTTGGATCGGGCCGTGGTCAGTCTCTGGACTGTGCGCGTTTTTGTTGGCGAAAAAATTTAGTTTTTCAGCCTTTTGGGTGTTCTTCTTTCCTTTTAGGCTCGCCATCCTGTGTTTTGTGACGGTTTTCTGGTGTCTGGGAGACGATGTCGTCGGATACTAAGAGCCCGGGTGCCGGAGCAGTTTCCTATGCTGCCAGGCTGCTCGGTGGTCGGCCACGCCCCCCATGTTTTTGTTTTTAAATGCAAGCTTAAGCTATTGTGTTACCAGATATGAGTGGTGGCACTGGGCAAGCTGGCACAGTATCCACTGTGAGCCTGACACAGAAGCTGGGAGACAACTAACTGCTATTCAATCTATTACAGTGAAAAAAAATGTTTTGTTTTTAAATGCAAGCTTAAGCTATTGTGACACTAGACATGAGTGGTGGCACTGGGCAAGTGGGCACAGTATCCACTGTGAGCCTGACACCGAAGCTGGCAGACAACTAACTGCTATTCAATCTATTACAGTGAAAAAACTTTTTTATTTTTAAATGCAAGCTTAAGCTATTGTGACACCAGATATGAGTGGTGGCACTGGGCAAGTGGGCACAGTATCCACTGTGAGCCTGACACAGAAGCTGGCAGGCAGGCAACTGCAATTACATTACACAGAAAAAAAAAAAGCAGACTGATGTTCTAGCCCTAAAAAGGGCTTTTTGGGGTGCTGTCCTTACAGCAGAGATCAGATGAGTCCTTCAGGACTGTATTGGACACTGAATACCCTAGCCTAGCTATCAATTTCCCTATCAAATGAGCAGCTACACTTTCCCTCCTCTATCTAAGAATGCAGCTTCAGAATGAATCTAAAATGGATGCTGTACAGGAGGTGGGAGCGTCTGGAAGGGAGGGTCTGCTGCTAATTTGCTGGAATGTGTCTGCTGACCGTGAGGCACAGGGTCAAAGTTTACTCAATGATGACGAATAGGGGGCGGATCGAACCGCGCATGTGTTCGCCCGCCGTGGCGAACGCGAACACGCTATGTTCGCCAGGAACTATTCGACGGCGAACAGTTCGGTACATCACTACCCATGACATATACATTTGTGAACTCTAATCAATCACCCAGGGATGCTTTCTCTTGCCGTGTGTATTGGCCTTTTCTCTGTCTTTAGGACTGTGGAATTTAGGCAGACTTTATACAGCCAGGATATTCATTATCGGCACTCTTTTGTAAAATGTATTATTGTATTATCAGCACTCTTTTGTGAAATGCATAATTGTATTATCAGCACTCTTTTGTAATATGCATCATAGCATGTATAAACTTACCTACCGTATATACTCGAGTATAAGCCGACCCGAATATAAGCCGAGGCCCCTAATTTTACCCCAAAAAACTGGGAAAACTTATTGACTCGAGTATAAGACTAGGGTGGGAAATGCAGCAGCTACTGGTAAATTTCTAAATAAAATTAGATCCTAAAAAAATTATATTAATTGAATATTTATTTACAGTGTGTGTATATAATGAATGCAGTGTGTGCGTATGAGTGCAGTGCGCGTATGAGTGCAGTGCGTGTATGAATGCAGTGTGTGAGTGCAGTGTGTGTGCGTATATATTAATTGAATATTTATTTCCAGTGTGTGTATATAATGAATGCAGTGTCTATGAGTGCAGTGTCTGTGAGTGCAGTGTGTGTGAGTGCAGTGTGTGTGAGTGCAGTGTGTGTGAGTGCAGTGTGTGTATATGAATGAAGTGTGAGTGTGTGTGATGCAGTGTGTATGAATGCATTGTGTGTATGAATGCAGTGTGTGTGAGTGCAGTGTGTGTGAGTGCAGTGTGTGTATGAGTGCAGTGTGTGTGAGTGCAGTGTGTGTGAGTGCAGTGTGTGTTTGTGTATGTGTTGGTGGGGGTGGGCATTTAATATATTATTAATTATTATTTTTTTTTATTTTTGTTATATTATTTTTTTTTTTGTATTATTATTTAATTATTATTTTTATTTATTTTTTTAATTATATTTTTTTTCGTCCCCCCTCCCTGCTTGATACATGGCAGGGAGGGGGGCTCCTTCCCTGGTGGTCCAGTGTCATTGGTAGTTCAGTGGGGGGGAGAGGGGTGCTGGCAGAGCTGTACTTACCTTTCCTGCAGCTCCTGTCAGCTCTCTCAGTCCTCCGCGCGGTCTGTGCAACTCCCTCTGTCAGCTCCCAGTTTAAGTCTCGCGAGAGCCGCGGCTCTCGCGAGATTTACACTGGGAGCTGACCGAGGTGCTGAACGGACGGCGCGGAGGAGGAGAGAGCTGACAGGAGCTGCAGGAAAGGTAAGTACAGCTCTGCCAGTCCCCCTCTCCCCCCAGTCTGTATTATGGCAATGCAAATTGCCATAATACAGACTATGACTCGAGTATAAGCCGAGTTGGGGTTTTTCAGCACAAAAAATGTGCTGAAAAACTCGGCTTATACTCGAGTATATACGGTAAATGCTCACCACACAAACCTCCTAAATGTGGCATATTTGTTAAAAGGAAACCTAGTGTAAGCAACTCAGGTGCATATACTAGTCTTTAATCTAAATTACTAATGCACTTACCTGAGGTGAGAAAACATACTAAACAGCAACAGAGACAGGTGAACAACTGCAGGCCTGAGTTTAAGCAGCAAATGGGGATTTGAGCAACTGACTGCCTAAACTGTTTAAAATATAGGCTTCCATCTGTACCCCATAGGCCATTCATCATCACAACTGTATGCAGTGGACCTTTTTCATCCCCTGAGGGAGAGAGTTGGGTCAAACCCCTAGTCACTGAAGGAGGAACCCAGGCCAGCAACTCACTAGAGATGTGCTGTTGCTGGGTCTTCAAGGATAAGAGGCTGAAACCTAGCATGTATGCAGTGGAGCACTTTTATCCCCTGAGGGAGAGATTGGGACCAATGCCTGGTTACTAAGGGGGTACCCAGGCTGGCGACTCATAAAGATTGGCTGTTGCTGTGTCTTCAGGGCCTAGAGGGTAAACCCTGGCGGATCAACAAAAATATTAGCCGGGAAAGCAAAAATAAAAAATCTAGGCCTGCTTAAGCAGACTTCTTGCAAACTGTTGTGAATGACAGGAAAAATGCTGCCTGATGGGGAGGGGTAGATCTATTTATACCAATTTCAAAGTTCTATTTCCTGCCCTTTCTGCTGTGAGCGAAGGTGCTTACCCATGAGTAAATGCTGCCATGTTTGATCAGGGAGTATATATATATTCCACATATATATTTATCTATTCATTTTAAATAATTACGTGATTTTTTTTCAATTATAATTTACAAAACCTAACTGGGAAAACCCAGTTACTAGATTTATGAGATACTATTAGACACCAGTGGATTAGTCTACATGTACCCAGGTTGTTATATTTATTTTTTACGTGTTTCGTGATTCCATCCCACTATTTTTACTTTTTATATTTGCTGGGTATTGTTGTGAGGTACACCCAGGACATCACTTTTTCACGTAGTATTTTTTAAGTTTTTTCACTCATTAGTGTTTATACTTTGTTTTTTATTTAGATTAATTTAAGGGACCTGCCTGACAACCCAGGCAGAAAGTCCAGAGAATTTAATTTGCAAGTCCTTTATTTGACCCTGTAGCTTTCCAAAACATAACTTTCTACTTTTGCAAATGGTATGCCATGATGGGGGTAATTTTTATTTCTGGGTTGCCATATAGTCTCAAAAGGCAACATAGCCTAATCTGGCAAACTAAAATAGGCAAGACCTATATTGACCTTGGAACTTTCCAAAACACTATAAAACATGTATACGGGGGAACTGTTGTATTTGGGAGACTTCACTGAACACAAATATGAGTGTTTTAAAACAGTAAAATGTATCATGAAAATTATATCATCAGTGAAAGTGCAGGTTTTGTGTGGAAAATGCTAAAAACTAAAATTCCATTTTGGCCAGGATTTTTTATTTAAGTGGTTATTAAAACAGATTGGACATACCCCATTTTGAATACTTTGGGTTGTCTACTTTTGCAAATGGTATACCATAACAGGGGTAATTTTCATTCCTGGTATGCCATATGGTCTCAAGGCAACATAACCATTGTGGCAAATTTCAATGTGTAAAAATTTAAATGAGCAAACTATATTTTGACCCTGTAATTTTCCAAAACTCCATAAAACCTGGACATGGGGAGTATTGTTGTATGCATAAGACATTACTGTACACAAATACAAACACAGTAAAATGTATAATGCTGATTATATAATTGGGAAAAATGCAAAAAACTAATATGAATGCTAATTTTGGTCAGAGTTTGTGACTAAAAAAAGACTAGACAAATACCCTGGGTTGTCTACTTTTACAAATTTTGCAAAACCCTATAAAACCTGTACATGGGGTAATGTTGTACTTGAGACATCACTAAACACAAATATGTGTGTAAAAGCTAACAGTATGACAACATTTAAACTGTCATCCAGAACTTGAAAACTAAATTGTTTTAATTCACAGTTTTGTTTAGATTTTATTCATATAAAATTATGTTTCATGTATAAATATTTGATGCAAAATTAAATACCTGTTTCACCTGAACAACATGATTTATAATAAGTGTGGGTACACTTAATATTAAAGAAATAAATTATGGTTGAATAAAATATTGGTCAAACTCCAGATTTTGTTTTGATCAGAACTTTTGTCTCTGTCCTTAAGGGGTTAATCCTGTGGAACTGAAGATAGTGTAACCAAAATTAAAATGTGACTAGTTCACCCATTAATGTGTGTACCAGCCACAGCAACATGGATAAAAAAAATCTGCAACTGAGTAATGAGGGAAGAATAGGGAAAGGACTCGGTACTTAAAAGGCAACACAGACTCCATCTCCAGCCCATACAAAGTATGAAGGATTAATGAGACCACACAAGTAAAACAGACAAAATCCTTTGTCAACATCAGATGATAAAAAAGGAATCATTTCATATATTTGTACTCTTTGTTCTTCAACACACAAGGGATGAAGAAAGATTGATACTCCTGATGTTGACATAGAGAATCCCAATTATCAAGCCTTAAAAGATGTGATAGCAATTTGTGAAATGGGTCAGTGCTCAGTAAAATATTTTCACTATGGTGACAAGTTTATTTTTTATTTTTATTTTTTTGTGTTGTTTTTGGGGGGCTTTTCTAGATTGAGCTAGGATGTTATTTCTATTGTAAATATTTTAATACAGCCATAGCGGGTGTCACTGAGTCCTATGATTATGTAGTGCACTTTGCCTTTTTGTTGGTATAAATAAGGAGTCTATATACTTGTGTCTTGGGTGCTTGGAGTAGATCCTATGGACCACATTCACCTTACATATGAACAGGTTAGTGGAGTACTTACGATGTTCATTTAGCCCTAACAGTAACATTTAATTGCTGCTATTGAAGCATACTCATTCTCCAGAGGGGAGACTTGTTTGATTCAGTATTATTTTTTGCTTTATAGCAGCTGCGTTGGAATGAGGGACATGTTTGCTCCAAGATAGTTTTTTCTTTCTTTATATTGTAATGATTTATGTCTTTGAGCTTTCAAACCTTTTACAGTCTCTATTCTGATCTAATTTGTTTTATTCACTAAACTGTGTATTTCTGGTCTAATATGATAGAATGGTTGTCACCATGGATGATTGACTTGGTATTAGATCCCATGTAGCTGCTCTACTGTGTGTTTTTTCTGGTCCCTAAAACTCAGCCACTAGTTATATATACCATGGTTCTCTCTGTTCATTGGCACGTATCCAGCATATGGTGCGTTAGTATTCATCTCTGTATTTCTTGTTGCAAGAAGTAATGATTGATACAGTATGACTTCATGTTTTCATGTATCATTGTCAAAATGAGTGTTCCCTATATGCTATCACATTTAGACTTTTATCCCACTAAAGCATTGTTAGAACAAAAAACAAGGTGCAAGAGAGTACTGAGAATGGACAACAACTCAAATAAGCTGCCCGCTCAGATCTCAAGCTGGTTATAGCTCATCTTGTGCCATTACGAAAAGAACCAAGTCCATTTGCATATTAGATTGATTCCACTCAAAAGGGTGGTCCAGAGCCAAAATGCAGGCCAGCTCTCTCTGCATGAGAGATACAGGAGCCCCAGAAGATAATTTCAGCCTTGTTAGGCATCATCAGTGAGTAGATACTGATCTAGGCACAATGACAAGGGTTCCACGGGTCCAGGCCTGGACCCCTTGCTCACGATGCCTAGAGGGATGTTTGTAAGGGTATTTTCTCAGCGCTCAGAGCCTGATGTTGGGCCATGCACCAAAACCCAGTAGTGCACTTGGTAAACATGTGAGATGGGTGAGTATTTCATTGTTACGGGTACATAAGCAAATATTTGTTTTGTCCTGATGAAAGTTGTATAATAAAACTGTGAAATTTATCTCACGGTCAGCAGACAACTTTAAATAAAAGCTAAGTTCTCTATTTATCCTGAAAAACAAGACCCTGAAGTGCATAATTAATATATATAGTTTTCTGTTTTGTTTTGTTTTGTTTCTTGTTTTATTTGTGTATATATATATTTTTGTGAACCTTTATTCATAACTATTTTTAAATATAAATGTGAACCCCAATTATCAAGCCTTAAAAGATGTGATAGAAATAAGTGAAAGGAGTCATTGATCAGTAAAATAGTTATTGTCACTATGGTGATAAGAGGAGCAGTGTGTAAACTATTCCCTGGTTCCATACTGCCTATATAAATGTAAAAATAGCATCACAAAATTTCAAAACTCTAACAATGAAAAAATTGTATATCTGGTGGTATATCTCAAATGAATGAACACAGTCACAAATGTGTCTGTCTCCTCCTAATATAAGTTGAAATATATGCATTATTAATCATATAGTATGTTCAAATATGCAGTAAATTTGGACACATTTTTAAGAAGCTGTGATAGCATAAGATTTTTACTGAATTTATGCAACTCTTCCAAAGTTAGTAACATAGATCTTCTGTGGCAGTAACAAGGTTAGGCTGTAAATCAGATCAATAGAACAGTGACACAGGTAACTAGTGCAGTTAGATTAAGCACGGATTTTAAATAGCAACTAAAGTCTTTGAAACTCAAGAATACAGCAGCCTAGTGAGACGTTGTCTCTCCTCCATAAAGACAGACACAAAGTAATTCTAAAAGTTTTTAGTTTTAAGTTTTAACTTTGGTGTGCAGCTTCAGAGGCTCCTGGAGGAAATGCACGTATGGTAATCATTGCAAGGGATATAAAGACATCTGAAAATCAAATATAATATTAGTGCTATGGTTACGGTTAGTTTTTGAGCTAGAGCAGGCTTCCCCAAACTCCGGTCCTCCAGATGTTGCTGAACTACAACTCCCATGATTCTATGAATGAAATAGATAGGCTGAGAATCATGGGAGTTGTAGTTCAGCAACATCTGGAGGGCAGGAGTTTGGGGAAGCCTGAGATAGAGAATGGTTTAGGGCAGGGGTGGACAATCTGAGGCCCTCCAGATGTTTTCAACTACATCTCCCTTGATGCTTTGCTAGCATTATGGCCCTAAGAGCATTATGGGAGATGTAGTCCAAAACATCTGGAGGGCCACAGATTGCCCACCCTTGGTTTAGGGGTAGTTTAAGGTTTAAAGGATGGAGTTTACTTTTTGGGCAGAACAAACACATATATGTCCAGATGTTGCCTCAGATTAGTGGAAGTTACACTTCCAGTTGTTACTGTTGCCACAACAAATTCAGGCAGGAATAGAGATGAATTTAAATCACAGTATCTAAGCATCTGTCACACAGGAGTGTAACTCTCAATAATCTCAGCATTGATAATTCTGAAATCAGGCTTTGCTTATTGCAGACGATCAGCTGATGGAGCACTGACTTTCTTACAGCAGTATTGGGGCTTGATAATTCTGAAATCAGGCTTTGCATGTTGCAGACGATCAGCTGATGGAGCACTGACTTTCTTACAGCAGTATTGGGGCATGATAATTCTGAAATCAGGCTTTGCTTGTTGCAGACGATCAGCTGATGGAGCACTGACTTTCTTACAGCACTATTGGGGCTTGATAATTCTGAAATCAGGCTTTGCTTATTGCAGACAATCGACTGATGAATCACTGACTTTCTTACAGCACTATTGGGGCAGTATTGGGGCTTGATAACAATATATTAAATATATCAAATAAGAAGGAAATATTTTTTTTTTTTTTTAAAAAGGGGAGGTGGGGACATATTTTTACTCAATTTTACTTTTTTTTAAGAAAACTAACTGGAAAAAAAATCACTAATTAATCCTGATTGTTAAAATGTCCACTATGTCTAGGATTTTAATACGATTTTAGAAGTTAGAAAAAAAATGAATGAAGTGAATTACACTAAAGTTAAAATTTCATAATTTGATATGCTGAGATTACAACTTTAATAGCAGTCATATAATCCAACAACACTACAGAAAAGTATATATTTGTAAAAAGTACATACCACAGGCAATGTAATTAAGATTATTTTGACACTTTAACCAATTCATCACAAATCTAGGTCAAATTAGTTTTTGTAGGGTTTTTTCACACATTTTATTTTGAGGAAATTTGAAGCACTGGACATACTACTACTGCAAACATTACATATTTGCATTCTGCTATTGCTCTCGAGTACAATGATACCCTACATGTTTACCCTTTCCCTTAATCCTGCCTCCACTTAACAAAGAGCCAAAGATCCATGAATACCAGTGAAGATGGTAAAAGGAGATAAGCAATGTAACCTTTCCATGGAGTCCAGGATATGTGATATTTTCTTACTGGAGATGACCCACACCATTTGGAGTAGGCTACTGTGAAATAAATAATAGGTTCCTACATGTAGGCTGTAATTCTTCTTCTCTTTTTGAGGAACTATTACAAATATTAGCAGCCATCACACATTAGAAAACCAGCTGGTTCTACTGAAGCACAGTAAAGGAACAATCAAAGTTCCACAAGCACTACAGCTCATTGTAGTGGTTATGGTGCTAGGAGTGCCCTGGAGCCCTCATTTTAGGTAGCCAAACCAAAAATGGTTTGACTTCATACCTGTTGACTGCTCCCACTACTCATGACAGAATGCTAGAAGCTCACTGTTTGAGCTAAGCCCTGTAGCGTTGGTGTTCCTTTAACTTTGTGAAGTAGTATGCACAGTTTGAGGACATCTGAGGACAATCCTACATTTTGGAATACATTTGATATATATGACTCTATGGTATGACCTTTTCTCATTAACCACAAAGATCTCATTTAAATCCTCTTCATTGACCTATTTTATCTGTTTGTCTTTGTTTCCTTACAGATTCCTAGAGCATAGAAGCAGGGCTTTCTATGTTTATGAGCTATATAAATCCATAGACAGATAGATAGTACAGCTTAAGGGTTCCTCTAGTGAGAAACGTTTCAGCTTTCAGTAAAGAAAATAAAGGAATAAATTACATTCTGCCCAAAATCTATTGTTCCACAAAATGTCTATTTTTCCAGAACCAGGTAATAAAATAGAGATTGATAACACACAAACATTCCCTCAAGAAAGCACTGCCTAAAGTGCATTAATAATTGAGACTATTTGAGCATAAAAATTATATAAAATTCCATTCAACTTCAAATAAACATATTCTTTAATACTCAATTGGTTAATCACATGAGTAACTTGTATGTATGTATATGTATATATATTTATATACACACACACACACACACACACACACACACAGATGAAGTGTAACACATATCCTCTTCCAATTTGCAACTACTATTCACTAGACATATTATTTATGTCATACTATTTACCTGAAAAAAGGCAAGTTTTAATCTGTGCACTTACAGGGCTATTTATGAAAGTGAGAATTGTTGGGAATTGAAAGTGAATTAAAAGTAAATTTTAAATTTAAGGCGAAAGCAAACAAAGTGGAAGAATCCTCCCAGGTAGCTATGATTTCTATTGAACTATTCTGACCTTAAATTTGAAATTCAAATAATAAAAAAATTCCCAACAATTCTCACTTTAGTGAATAACAATGGTAAACAGAAAACAATCACATGTAGATTTTTTTGGTGAAAACAAACTACAAGTTATCTGTATGTTATGCAAATTTATCTTATCTCTATTTTTGATTAACATTGCACGCATGAATGTCCTGGCACAGCCAAGGCATACTATGGAAATTAATTGAAACTCCCTTGGTGCAATACACAGGTACTGTAATGTGTCATGTACCAAGACTAGTTAGGGAAAAGGCCAGAGCATTTATGTGCTTGTTGGACATTGATCAGCATGATGTCTGGAGCATCATGACATCATGACAAAGCCCTGGACACAGAAAGTACATTCACTACATTATTCAACCAAGTAAACACTTCAATTGCATTTATTGTGGTGAGGGAATGAGAAATTATCCATTGCAGAGAAATGTAAGTATATCTTTAAAATTTCAATTATATTTAGCATATGGTGCCTTTAAAATTTTATTTTAATTATCCCCTATATGTTTCCAAAGTTCCTAATTTGTCTAAAATGATCAGCATGCTTTGTAAAAATGTTTGCTTGTTTTGTTTTTAATTGTTATTACTAACGAAAGTTCAGTCTTTATTAACAATATTTTGTTGGCATAATTTAAATGTCATAAAACCACTTTTTAAATAATGCATTCTGGAAATGTGTTCTAGTTTTGCTACTACAACTATTGTGAACTGATAAATAGTTTCTGTACCATCTGTTCCAAGACAATGTACAAGAAAATATAGAAATAGTTAATAGAATTGTGTACAGTATGCTTTAAACAGCACATTTTGCAGACTTTACAAGCCCTATAGAATAGAATAAAGTATTCTGATGTAGCATCACTACATTAAAATGCAGAGTAAATTGGTGAGGGAGCTACACTGCAAAAATTGTTACTGATAGCAGAATGTCTCATTTTAAAATTTGCTTGGTTTTTAACTATGTTATTAAAGCTAATACTTGATTGATAATGTCCTTCGTTTTTCACTCTGACAACAGGGTTCAATTCCTTGCATGGTTAGAACTTTTTTTAAAAAATTATGATTTCTGATTTCTGATAAAACCAAACATTGTTTTCAATGTCACATGTAGTGCCTATATTATTTTACAGGGGCCAACACATGCGTTAGAAAACCTATTTACTCATGTATGTGCACTATAGAAGAACTCAATAAATTATATTTCTGTAGTTTGTTCTAGTTTCAATAGTGACATTCACAAAATATAATACAATAATATATAGATAGATAGAGATATATAGCATTGGAAATTATATGTGACAATTACAAAATACATATGGAAAAATAAAGCATGAGCAGAAGAAAAAATCTGTAAATGTAGTCACTATCACTGGGGATAAAAGACAGACACTATGTGTGGGTCCCCACATTTCTTTGATGTTTTGGTCATCCTGTGCCCAGTATTGGTGCAGGTATGTTCAATGTATTGCGTGTATGTGCCTCTCCCTCTTTTTCCTGTCCTATTGTTTCCCCAGCAGGGTGTTGTCCTAGGGACACTGCCAGACCAGCTTAAACTATGTCTGCCATGTTCCTCCTCAATCTCCCATCAGCCCTTGCTATTGTCTGACCCTACCCTTCTTTATACTATAGTACTTTATGCACCCTATTGTATGTAAATTAGGCTATTGGAGTCTTAAAATATGTGTGCTATGTCTAGCAAAGTTAGTTGCTGTTTTAACCTTCACCAAGTGTCGTCTGGTGTTTGGGGAAAGGGATATAATCTGCTGATGGAAAGTATGTCCAGGGCTATAAACACAGTAACCTGATCCAGGGAAAAGCCCTCAGTGATCCCAGTCAAGCCTCGGCGACTGGGTATGAAGTGCTCCAGGGTCCCTGATAGCTACGAGGAAGCAGACTTGGCAGAGGAACTCTGTTAGAACATTACAACATCATTATGAAGGATCTGAACTCACTGCTTGGATCTAAAGTACATATAAATGCACATAAAAATACCAGCATGCAGGGGGATTGTACTCACAAGCTTTACTTAACATGTTCACATCTCTACCCCCTAGCTTCTTTTTAAATCGTGATTTAAAGTGGGATTATGAGATGTTTGAACTATTAAACACATGATATTTAGTTCAGATGTCCTACTGGAAATCACCTACAGAAGTAGACTGAACATGTCTGAGATACACTTAGGCTGGGCATTTTTCATAAACAACCCAAGTTCTACACATGCTCACCTCCTCGCAACAGATTATTCTTAGAACCATTATCAATGAGTAAGTCTGTACAGGGTGGTAGAAGGGGAGAACAAAATTATGGTACTGCAGTATTGCATGGTGTACATACTCTTTTACCATTGGCATTAGATTTTTTTAATTATGGAAAAAATCTGCCGGGGTGCTGCCCTAAGTGCCACCACGAGACCCTATCTATGCCTAGAAAGTGCCACCATGGGACCCAGTAGAAATATATATAGATAGATAGATAGATAGATATGTATATATAATCTTCAAATTAAGCATCTTTGCAACTTATGGAGTTTCTGTTATTTAATATGTTACCAGAAAATGCACCTGTGTTGATGTGCTGAGTAGCACCAAAAATGAACTGAACATCTGTTTGTTTTTGTCAAAATGCTGTTCACTGAAACAAGTAAATAAGTAAATAAGAAAAAAATAAAACAGAGAAGAAGAGCCCTATAAATAGTGCAATTAAATGTATTGTTATTTTTATTACAATTATTACTACCATTTCTAAAACATCAACATATTTTGTATTTGTGTATAGTTTTGGGAAAAAATTAAAAAAACAATACTATTTACAAAGACCAATACAAAAGAAAAGAGGAACTTTGCCTACAGTTACCATTACTCCTCATTACTGTCACTGTGTCAATTTATCAAACTTTGTTGAGGTCCATGGAGGACAGTTTATCAAGTAATAATAAAGTAATGCTACAAGCTTGAAATAGGTACTCACTTCTGTGCTGGATGGTGCTTCTGCTGTCCTGTACATGTTTTAATACAACAAATTAATAACAAAGGGATAATGGCTCTCATAAGTCTCTCGGTTATGCAGGATGTAAACATCTCTAGTGCACACCCAGAGGTCTTTATGTATAAAAAATAAAAAATAAATAAAAAATATCTCATAATTGTAAAGTGCTGCGGAATATGTTTGCACTATGTAAATGGTAATAATAATAGTTTTAGCATTTTTAACCAAACCATAATTGTTGCAGTCTAAGCAATGGGCTCTAGAACATTTTTCAGTTAAGCAGCAGGTACTCCAGAGTCATTTATAAAGATCATGTAGTGAGCCAAGAGCACCAAAAGTGCCATTAAATGTTACAACATATCTATATCTAGCTGTTCCACTTTATCTAAACTCACATTTCTTCTATCTCTGCAAGCATTCCACTATTAGAAACAGTCAGATATCACTTTCGAAACTACTAATTCTGTAATATTCATACATTGCTGAAAAAAATAAATCTTTATCTATTGTATATCTATTTATTATTATATATTATATAAATTAATTATTATGTGTATAATTTTCTATAAAATGAAGTTGGGAAATTACCAGACTTTACTAATTTCGTGACGTAAAGTCATGATTTTATTAAGGACACAGAGGCGAGTATTATGCTTTATCTCTTTTTTTATTCCTCAGCATCAAATAAAGGATACTGAAATAGTCAAAGAAAAAACAAATAACATGTACCCCAAAGGGTTAAATACATTATAAACATATTATCCAATGAAAATGCTCCTTACACCATAATGTCCCATGTGACCTTAAGCCACTCCTCTTTCTTGATGATGCAGACGAACATCCCAGCAAAACAGAACCAGAGGCTGAATCAACTGTGAAGAAAAACTGTGCTTCCGATGAATGGAACTGTGGAACTTGAAGGGACTGTTAAACAATGCTCCAATGTTTCATGAACCAACTTGTATCAATGTAGGATACAATCATGAGGCTGGAATAAACAGAGAAACACATGGTAAAATATGATCCTGATCTGTGTTTATATATATATATATATATATATATATATATATATATATGTGTGTCCACAATTTATGACTAACATCTCGAAATGTCATTTCAACAATAATCCCAAGAATTAGAGTAATCAAACGTAATCAAAAGTGTCATGAAGTTTATATACCCATTAGTGACTTTAGGAGGGCGCAACTTACCTTGTCTGGGTGGGATAATATTCACCTCCATGTCCTTAATAAAATCATGACTTTACGTCATGAAATTAGTAAAATCTGGTAATTTTAGTAAAGGACACGGAGGCTCATATTATGCTAGTTCAAAGCTGTGTTACCACCAGAGAAAAAAAATGTGGAATTGGACAAAAATAGAATTCTTCCCGAAAAGTAGATTTTCGGGACCAATCAGCAGCACGTAGGAGGACTTCCAGTCTACACCCCAACGAAAAGGCTTTAGATACCATAGCGCCTCTAACCGAGTGTGCTCCGTATGTGGAAGTGTCAATGCCAGCTGACGTCATAATCCATTTAACCCATCTAGATATTGTAACCATGGAAACAGGTCGATGTGGATGTCAAAGAGCTATAAACAAATCAGGATATGAATTGTCAGGTATTGAGGAGCCTATGGTGAATCCTAGGAATTCTATTGATTGGGAAGGCTCAGTGATCTATTTTCCCCAGTTGATGAGGAAACCCAGGTTGTCCATGAGGGTTATCGTTCAATACTGATGTTTCTGAAGTTGATGAGAGTCCTGTGCCATCAGGAGTATATCGTCTAAGTATATTATGAGGTGAACTCCTTTGCTGTGTAGCAACCAACCACTCGTTTCATGTGAAACACCATGGGGCCGAAGAGAGGCTGAATGGGAGGCAGTTGAATCACCACATGGTCCATTCCCATTGGAATTGGAGATATTGTTGGCAATCTTCGGCCATCAGTATGGTGAGATAGGCATCTTGTAGATTGAGTTTGACCATCCAGTCCCCTGAGAGAAGAAGATCTCAGAGGGAGTGAATTCTTCCACCTTGAAGTGATGGTATGTGACAAATGCATTCAGTGGTCAAAGGTTGATGACTGGTCGAACACCTCCCCCTTTTTTGGGGACCATGAAGGTATTGCTCAAGAAACCTGGAGTCTGGGGTTGAATTTCCCAAATTGCACCTTTGGATGCGAGGGATTGAATTTCTTCAGACACCAGTCGTGTGCAGAGAACATGATGCAGTTTGAATGGCCAGGCAGAAGGCCCTTCCAAAAACTCTCTGGGAGAACACCCTCTGTTGGCTTGCGCCTTATTGAGTACTGTGAATGTCCCTATTTATGTGCCTAACTCCTTCACAAAGTTATCCCCAAATAAAAGACCTTTAGCCTGTTTTCCAGGCTCTGAGATTTCAAGGTTTACTAACTTTGGTTCTATTTTCATCAAAATGGACTTGCGTCTCTCCGTGGCCAATGCCGTATTGGCATTACCCAGTAAGCACACAGATCTTTGTATCTAGTCCCTGATGGCCATTAAGTCAATGGGGGCACCCCCTGCCAAGGCCATTTTGACCATGTCTTTTTTGGCTTTCAATCCTGTTTTGCCAAGAAATATGGCTATTTTGGGATCCATGTCTGGCATGGTACATGCCATATCAGGGAGAGTGGAACGTGGGCATTCCTCCCTGAGTTTATTCCATCACTCCTTGTTAAGTGGTTTCCTTATACGTGCGGCAATGTATTTAGACACGTGGTCCAAAGGGTACCACTCTGAAGAACGTGGATGCTGTAAGCTGTCCGCATCAAAGAGTGGTTCACCTTGAGGATCTAAAAGGGTGGAGTCATCCACACCGGCCTTGGCATCAGCGCCAGGTCCTGACAAGGGGCCGTGGTCAGGCAAATATGCACCAGAATCATAAGAGTCCTCATTGGACTCGCTCAGTGCCTCCTCTTGTTCTGATTCAGAGTCAGAAGATTCACTGAGAGCTTTGGCCCTCTTCCAGGTCTTCAATGATTTTGCCCGGTGGGGGTCTCTTTGCTGTGGTGTAACCACATCCTTATTGACAGGATGTACCCTGTCCATCACAAAAGTTTTGGAGGACTCCTCGTCTATTTGATGGGATTTCTTAGCGGATTTTTTGCCCACTAGGGGCTACCAGCTTACTCTCCGGGTGGTTTGGAGCCATTAGGGCAGGTGGTCTCTGGGCGGACAGTAGGTCCCGAGTGATGGAGTGTGACAGGTTATCTGTCATAGTTCCCATGGCTGTAAAGATGGCGTGAGACACCGACATCGCCATCGTAGCATCCAGTAGTGAATGAAACTCCTCAGAGTTTAATTGCTCCTGCGACACATCCTCCAGCATAGCTTGAGGAGGTGGTTTGGCGAGGAGAGTTTAGGGGCACAAGTGGAAGGAGTGCTAAAATCCTTCTGGGACTGCATGTTTAAAAAAATCTATTAAACAAGGAGAAAAAAATTAAACAAGGGGAGAGTGAGACAAACTAACAGTAGTGATGAATAGGACTGTAGTAGTAGATGTGATATAGGAGATTGATTAACCCAGAAAAGGCACCAAAGAAAATCTAGGCACAACAATATTACAGAAAAGTACCAATCTCACCAAGTGTTCTCTCAGGAATGAGCCTTGGAGAACACTGGGAGCTTGCCCAGCAACTCAGTCTGCCAATCAGAGTTGACCCGTCCCCCAAAACAATTGACAAATGGTTGAGCAAAATTGGCAAAATTGGCAATCAAAAAATGTCCGCCGCAAGTGATATGCATATGCACTGGCGGTTAAAATACTTTCACACGAAGCCGCGAGCAGCCGGGACCATTGGCATGTCGGCACCAGGATGCATCGTGGTCTGAGAGAGGGGTGTGTGAGGCAGTCAGGTGTGAAAAAACAAAGTTGGCAAATAAACAAGCCGATGAGCAACAGGGGAAGGAGGGGGGAGGGAGGCTAGGTGAAGGAAAAGGGATTGCACAGAGTGCCGAGGTAGTGTAAAGGCAGTGAAGCCACAGAAAATAATAAAAATATATCATACAAAAATACAATACAAATATTAAAATCCAATAAAATACACGAGTTAAGTGTAGAGAAATATGGAGAAGTACTTAGCTGAGGAGGCAGAAGCAAAGAAAGAGGAGTGGCTTAAGGTCACATTGGACATTATGGTTCAAGGAGCTTTCGCATTGCATAATATGTTTATAATGTATTTAACCCTTTGGGGTACATGTTATTTGTCTTTAAATATTTCAGTATCCTTTCTTTGCTGCTGATGAACAAAGAAAGAGAGAAAGCATAATATGAGCCTCTGTGTCCTCTAATAAAATTAAAAGTACATATTATTATTTTGTTTGCTAGAATTATCATTGCAGTGTTAATATGGCGGCGTGTTTGTGTGCATTTGCTTTGCTTTTGAGATTAGGATGATTAATAGTGATGTACCGAACTGTCCGCCGGCGAACAGTTCCCGGCGAAATTAGCGTGTTCGCGTTCGCCGCGGCGGGCGGACACATGCGCAGTTCGATCCGCCCCCTATTCGTCATCATTGGGCAAACTTTGACCCTGTGCCTCTCGGTCAGCAGACACATTACAGCCAATCAGCAGCACTCCCTACCTTCCACACCCTCCAACCTCCCTCCTAGCATCCATTTTCGATTCATTCGGAAGATGCATGCTTAGTGAGAGGAGGGAAAGTTTAGCTGCTGCTGATTACATAGGGAAATTGATAGCTAGGCTAGGGTATTCAGTGTCCACTACAATCCTGAAGGACTCATCTGATCTCTGCTGTAAGGACAGCACCCCAAAAAGCCCTTTTTAGGGCTATAACATCAGGCTGCTTTTTTTTTTTTTCCTGTGTAATGTAATTGCAGGTGCCTGCCTGCCTGCCAGCTTCTGTGTGAGGTTCACATTGGATACTGTGCCTATTTGCCCAGTGCCACCACTCATATCTGTTTTAACAATAGGTTAAGCTTTACATTTAAAATAAATATTTATTTTTCACTGTAATAGAAGAGCAGTTAGTTGTCTGCAAGCGTCTGTGTTTCAGGCCTACTTCAGCGTGTGCTCTGCAGACCTGTGCCAGCGTGCTTTGACAGTTGCCAATCATATCTGGTGTCTCTATAGCGTGCTTTTACAACCAAAATTTTGTTTCCACTGTAATAGAAGAGCAGTTGCCTGCCTGCCAGATTCTGTGTGAGGTTCACATTGGATACTGTGCCTATTTGCCCAGTGCCACCACTCATATCTGTTTTAACAATAGGTTAAGCTTTACATTTAAAATAAATATTTTTTTTTCACTGTAATAGAAGAGCAGTTAGTTGTCTGCAAGCGTCTGTGTTTCAGGCCTACTTCAGCGTGTGCTCTGCAGACCTGTGCCAGCGTGCTTTGACAGTTGCCAATCATATCTGGTGTCTCTATAGCGTGCTTTTACAACCAAAATTTTGTTTCCACTATAATAGAAGAGCAGTTGCCTGCCTGCCAGCTTCTGTGTGAGGTTCACATTGGATACTGTGCCTATTTGCCCAGTGCCACCACTCATATCTGTTTTAACAATAGGTTAAGCTTTACATTTAAAATAAATATTTTTTTTTCACTGTAATAGAAGAGCAGTTAGTTGTCTGCAAGCATCTGTGTTTCAGGCCTACTTCAGCGTGTGCTCTGCAGACCTGTGCCAGCGTGCTTTGACAGTTGCCAATCATATCTGGTGTCTCTTTAGCGTGCTTTTACAACCAAAATGTTGTTTCCACTGTAATAGAAGAGCAGTTGCCTGCCTGCCAGCTTCTGTGTGAGGTTCACATTGGATACTGAGCCTATTTGCCCAGTGCCACCACTCATATCTGTTTTAACAATTGGTTAAGCTTTCGATTTAAAAGAAATATTTTTTTTTCACTGTAATAGAAGAGCAGTTAGTTGTCTGCAAGCGTCTGTGTTTCAGGCCTACTTCAGCGTGTGCTCTGCAGACCTGTGCCAGCGTGCTTTGACAGTTGCCAATCATATCTGGTGTCTCTTTAGCGTGCTTTTACAACCAAAATTTTGTTTCCACTGTAATAGAAGAGCAGTTGCCTGCCTGCCAGCTTCTGTGTGAGGTTCACATTGGATACTGTGCCTATTTGCCCAGTGCCACCACTCATATCTGTTTTAACAATTGGTTAAGCTTTAGCTTTAAAAGAAATATTTGTTTTTCACTGTAATAGAAGAGCAGTTAGTTGTCTGCAAGCGTCTGTGTTTCAGGCCTACTTCAGCGTGTGCTCTGCAGACCTGTGCCAGCGTGCTTTGACAGTTGCCAATCATATCTGGTGTCTCTTTAGCGTGCTTTTACAACCAAAATTTTGTTTCCACTGTAATAGAAGAGCAGTTGCCTGCCTGCCAGCTTCTGTGTGAGGTTCACATTGGATACTGTGCCTATTTGCCCAGTGCCACCACTCATATCTGTTTTAACAATTGGTTAAGCTTTAGATTTAAAAGAAATAATTTTTTTTCACTGTAATAGAAGATCAGTTAGTTGTCTGCAAGCATCTTGGTGTCAGGCCTACTTCAGCGTGTGCTCTGCAGACCTGTGCCAGCGTGCTTTGACAGTTACCACTCATATCTTGTGTCTACAGGCCTACAGTGTGTGCTCTGCAGCACTGTTCCAGTGCACATTGCCAATCATATCTGGTGTCTCTATAGCGTGCTTTTAAAAACAAAATTTGTGTTTCACTGTTATAGATTGAATAGCAGTTACTTGTCTTCAAGCGGGTGTCTCAGGCCTACAGTGTGTGCTCTGCAGAACTGTTCCAGTGCACATTGCCAATCATATCTGGTCTCACAGTAGCTTGCACACATAGTACCACAAATCCCCAAAAAAATGACAGGCAGAGGCAGGCCACCCCGCAGGGGCCGTCGTGGTTGTGGTGCTGTGATTCCCTTTTGCCCTAGAATAATGCCCAGTTTTCAGAAGCCACGTACCCTGAACTTGAAAAGTTCTGAGGACTTAGTTGACTGGCTAACACAGGACACCCAATCTTGTACAGCCTCCGCTCGGAACCTTGACGCACCATCCTCCTCCAGCTTAGCTTCAGGCACCTCTCAAGATAGCACTCACCCGCCTGCCGCCACCACCAAAACTAGCACCACAGCCGCTTTACTTGGTATGTCAGAGGAGTTATTCACACACCCGTTTGAAGAAATGAGTGATGCGCAACCATTATTGCTAGAGGATGTAGATAACAGGGATATGTCTCAGGCAGGCAGCATTATACACATGGAGGTACGGTGTGATGATGATGATGTTGTACCCACTGCTGCTTCCTTTTCTGAGTTGTCAGATACAAGCGAAGCGGTTGATGATGACGATGCGTCCATGGATATCACGTGGGTGCCCGCTAGAAGAGAAGAAGAACAGGGCGAAAGTTCAGATGGGGAGACAGAGAGGAGAAGGAGGAGACCAGTTGGAAGCAGGGGGGGTCGTCGCAAGGAGCTAGTGGCACAGTCAGACAGCATGCATCGGCACCCGGGGTCAGCCCGACAGCACGCCAATCAACGCATGCTGTGTCCACCACCAGAATGCCGTCATTGCAGAGCTCAGCAGTGTGGCATTTTTTTTGTGTGTCTGCCTCTGACAACAGCGATGCCATTTGCAACCTGTGCCAAAGGAAACTGAGTCGTGGGAGGTCCAACACCCACCTAGGTACAACTGCTTTGCGTAGGCACATGATCTCACATCACACACACCTATGGGATCAACACATGAGTACAAGCAGCACGCCTACTCTAAGCCGCCATCCTCCTCCTGGTCCAGCATCTTCAGCCACGTCAACCACTGCTGTCCTTCTTGCCCCCTCTCAACCATCCGCCACTCCGTCTCCCGCCTTGAGCAGTTCCCGCTCATCTGCCCACAGTCATGTGTTTCTGTCAAGGACATGTTTGAGCGTAAGAAGCCAATGTCACCAAGTCACCCCCTTGCCCAGCGTCTGACAGCTGGCTTGTCCGAACTATTAGCCGGCCAGCTTTTACCATACAATCTGGTTGAGTCTGAGGCGTTCAAAAAATTTGTAGCTATTGGGACACCGCAGTGGAAGGTACCCGGCCGGAATTTCTTTTCACAAAAGGCAATCCCCAACTTGTACTCGATTGTGCAAAAGGAAGTCATGGCATGTCTGGCACACAGTGTTGGGGCAAGGGTCCATCTGACCACTGATACCTGGTCTGCAAAGCATGGTCAGGGCAGGTATATCACCTAAACTGCGCATTGGGTAAACCTGCTGACGGCTGACAAGCAAGGAATGCGTGGCATTGCAGAGGAGTTGGTGACACCGCCACGAATTGCAGGCAGTCCTGCTGCCACCTCCTCTACTCCTCCTACTCCATCCTCTTCCATAACCTCCTCGGCTGAGTCCTCTTGTGCCGCTGCTTCTTGCTCCACATCAACGGCACCCCCCCAGCTCCCCAGGTACTATTCCACATCCCGGATACGGCAGTGTCACGCCGTCTTGGGTTTGACTTGCTTGAAAGCAGACAGTCACACCGGACAAGCACTCCTGTCCGCCCTGAACGCACAGGTGGAAAAGTGGCTGACTCCGCAGCAACTGGATATCGGCAAAGTGGTGTGTGACAACGGAAAAAATTTGATAGCGGCATTGAAGTTGGGCAAGTTGACACATGTGCCGTGCATGACACATGTGTGTAATCTGATCATACAACGCTTTGTGCATAAGTACACAGGCTTACAGGACGTCCTGAAGCAGGCCAGGAAGGTGTGTGGCCATTTCAGGCGTTCCTACATGGCCATGGCTCACTTTGCCGATATCCAGCGGCGAAACAACATGCCAGTGAGGCGCTTGATTTGCAACAGCCCTACACGTTGGAATTCAACACTCCTAATGTTCGACCGCCTGCTCCAACAAGAAAAAGCTGTTAATGATAATGAATATTTGTATGACTGGGGTGCTAGGACAGCCTCTGGGGAGTGCTAGGACAGCCTGTGTGTGTGTGTGTGTGTGTGACAGGGTGAAGATTTCTTGCACATGGGTGTGACAGGGTGAAGATTCCTTGCACAGGGCGCCCAAAGGCCGAAGGCTGGCCCTGCGCATGGGTCAGTGGCTCTGCACCAGACTTCCCTCCAATTGATCAAAGTTAAAGGATTTCAAGTGGACTGATTCAATTACAGGGCCTCTAAAGAGTCCTGTATTGTTATTTGTCGTCACTACCTTCCCGCGTCGGGAAGATTTCTTGCACAGGGCGCCCAAAGGCCTAAGGCTGGCCCTGCGCATGGGTCAGTGGCTCTGCACCAGACTTCCCTCCAATTGATCAAAGTTAAAGGATTTCAAGTGGACTGATTACAATTACAGGGCCTCTAAAGAGTCCTGTATTGTTATTTGTCATAACTACCTTCCCGCGTCGGGAAGATTTCTTGCACAGGGCGCCCAAAGGCCTAAGGCTGGCCCTGCGCATGGGTCAGTGGCTCTGCACCAGACTTCCCTCCAATTGATCAAAGTTAAAGGATTTCAAGTGGACTGATTACAATTACAGGGCCTCTAAAGAGTCCTGTATTGTTATTTGTCGTCACTACCTTCCCGCGTCGGGAGTGGGTCATTTGCGCCCCTGTTGCCTTCCTTGCATGTGGTAGCTGTTTGTCAGGGATTTGTCAATCCATATCTGCCAAGTGACCCTATGACAGGGTGAAGATTTCTTGCACATGGGTGTGACAGGGTGAAGATTTCTTGCACAGGGCGCCCAAAGGCCTAAGGCTGGCCCTGCGCATGGGTCAGTGGCTCTGCACCAGACTTCCCTCCAATTGATCAAAGTTAAAGGATTTCAAGTGGACTGATTACAATTACAGGGCCTCTAAAGAGTCCTGTATTGTTATTTGTCGTCACTACCTTCCCGCGTCGGGAGTGGGTCATTTGCGCCCCTGCTGCCTTCCTTGCATGTGGTAGCTGTTTGTCAGGGATTTGTCAATCCATATCTGCCAAGTGACCCTATGTAGGGGGAACAGTCTCTATTCTGCTCTGTGTCAGTGTGTATCAGGGATCATTAGGATAGGTGTCAATCCATATCTGCCAAGTGATCCTATGTAGGGGGAACAGTCTCTATTCTGCTCTGTGTCAGTGTGTATCAGGGATCATTAGGATAGGTTTCAATCCATATCTGCCAAGTGACCCTATGTAGGAGGAACAGTCCCTATTCTGCTCTGTGTCACTGTGTATCAGGGATCATTAGGATAGGTGTCAATCCATATCTGCCAAGTGACCCTATGTAGGAGGAACAGTCCCTATTCTGCTCTGTGTCACTGTGTATCAGGGATCATTAGGATAGGTGTCAATCCATATCTGCCAAGTGACCCTATGTAGGGGGAACAGTCTCTATTCTGCTCTGTGTCAGTGTGTATCAGGGATCATTAGGATAGGTGTCAATCCATATCTGCCAAGTGACCCTATGTAGGAGGAACAGTCCCTATTCTGCTCTGTGTCACTGTGTATCAGGGATCATTAGGATAGGTGTCAATCCATATCTGCCAAGTGACCCTATGTAGGAGGAACAGTCCCTATTCTGCTCTGTGTCACTGTGTATCAGGGATCATTAGGATAGGTGTCAATCCATATCTGCCAAGTGACCCTATGTAGGGGGAACAGTCCCTATTCTGCTCTGTGTCAGTGTGTATCAGGGGTTTTGAGGACAGGTGTCAATCCATATCTGCCAAGTGACCCTATGTAGGGGGAACAGTCTCTATTCTGCTCTGTGTCAGTGTGTATCAGGGGTTTTGAGGACAGGTGTCAATCCATATCTGCCAAGTGACCCTATGTAGGGGGAACAGTCCCTATTCTGCTCTGTGTCAGTGTGTATCAGGGGTTTTGAGGACAGGTGTCAATCCATATCTGCCAAGTGACCCTATGTAGGGGGAACAGTATCTATTCTGCTCTGTGTCAGTGTGTATCAGGGCTGGGCTTTGAGGACAGGTGTCAATGTTAGGTGATTTCTGCCCTTTAAAAGCAGACTCTGCATCAACTGTGCAATTTTCCATGGGAGTTTTGCCATGGATCCCCCTCTGGCATGCCACAGTCCAGGTGTTAGTCCCCTTGAAACAACTTTTCCATCACTATTGTGGCCAGAAAGAGTCCCTGTTGTTTTTAAAATTCGCCTGCCCATTGAAGTCAATGGCGGTTCGCGCGGTTCGCCGGTTCGCGAACATTTGCAGAAGTTCGCGTTCGCCGTTCATGAACCGAAAATTCCGGGTTCGCGACAACACTAATGATTAATATTGGTGAAGTACAAATGTAAAAAAAAGTTATTGGCATTTAGCATTTTATAACAGCTATTTTAGAATGAAAAACTGTTTTCTAATTGTTTTTAATGTTCTGTTTCCTGTAAATATTGACATTGTGCAATTGGTGTTTTGGAAATTTGGGGAGGTAAGAGAACAGCTTGGAAAAGTAAGTGCAAAATATGGGTGCAGACGTTGCAGAAATAATTTAGCTTTAAATATGAACAGAGAGGATAGTATTACAATAAATGTTATAGATAAAATGATCAGATCCAGTGTCAGGAGTCAAAACAATATTTTTTCTCAGTGTATAGATTCTTAAAAAACCTACCATGTCAAAAGTAGCATTAATCTCTATTTAATGTGTCATGGTCTCAGACGAGCCATAACTATTGATTCTTATACAAATGTAAACATGCTTATAGAAAAATATAATTTAGATATACATACAACAAAAACATTTAATTATCTTCTCTTTTTTTGACGGTGAAACATATTTAACTACTTAATGACATATGACAGATTTATTCCGTCATGGAGGTCCCATGCTAAAGGATGGAACAATTGTAGCCAGCCACAGGACCGGTTATCACGGGGTTAATGCTGTTGCTGGGTGTCTCAAAGTTCAAGACAGACCATCAACTGCAAATTCCGATGTCCAAACACACAGGATTACTGTGTGTTTACACACAGGATTAATGGTTTACAACCAGTTAAACCAGTCACTGTGTTGTGCAGACATTGACCTGCCTCCATCCTCTTCACTTTGTGTTGTGAAATAGAGAGATAGGAATATACATTATGTAAAGCACTGCGGAATATGTTGGTGCTATATAAATGTCAATAATAAAGGTTTTAGCATATTAAACCACCATAATTGTTGAAGTCTAAGCAACAGGCTCTAGAAAGTATTTCAGCTAAGCAGCAGATATCATGGAGTATTTATAAAGATTATGTAGTGAACCAAGAGAACCAAAAGTGCTATTAAATGTTACAACATGTAGTGATTCTAGGCAAACTAAAGTGCATATTGCTTTGATTTTAAATGTTTCCTCTACATGTAGCAGTCACTCTCCCTCTTTTCTCCTCACTCTGTGTTGTGAAGTGGAGAGAGAGAGAGAGATACATTATGTTCTTTTATACAAAACTGAATAAAATGATGCAAAGTGGAGGGCCTGGCTAGTTGCGCAATTGATAAGACATGTTTGTGTGTAGCTCCGGCCCATTAGCATATCTGACACCCTATTGGCATGAATAGAAAGCTGAAATGTTATTATACCCCCTCCAGTAGAGAGATGGGGCAAAAAAAAATGGCAAATTGGCTCAAACTGAGAGCTCCTGCATCCATGACATTCAGTTTTAATGTGATAGGCCTCAGATGCAGGTGCCACATAAGATGGCACCAGAGATTACTCGAGGCTCTAGCGACTCAGATTATTCCCAAGAGGAACAAAGAACTAAGGCCTCACAGATGTACACCAGAAGTAGGCTTCTGATGAGGATAAAGCACCTTCTGCCAATGGGATATCAAAAGGTTACTACTCGTCATGCAGGATATCTTGAAGTCTTATCTTTCTATGGTTCAAAAAGAAATGGTATGCCTACATCAACACATTAATTATGTTGAGACTCAGGAAACAGAACAAGATGACCAGCTAACAGACACTCAAACCTAGTTGGAGACAGTAACTCACCTATTATCTCAGCAATTATTTAGATCCAGGGCCAGATTAACATAGGGGCTGATGGAGCTGCAGCTCCAGGCCCATGTCCATTGAATAGGTCCATTAAAAAAAATAATAATAATAATAATATATATATATATATATATATATATATATATATATATATATATATATATATATATATTACTAATCTTCACAGGGATGTAGGGTAAGAAAACGTGTGTGGACTGGCTGACAATGAAATTAGTTAAGGTTAAATTGACACTATTGACACTATGCAAATGCTCTTGCTGCTTCAGTCTCTCTAACACGGTGGCATGTTCCCTTTCTTCTACACTCACTACATACACCTTTCCACTGTCCCAGACTGTATAACAGAAACTTCTGCCTTCTAGTAAGACAAGTAAGTGTCTTAAGTGGACAAGTGAGTGCTAGGGGACAGTCCTTAGCAAGCATGGAGCGAGCGCATCATTAGACGCATTTATGTAAAGCTCATGGTGTTGTCTGCACGGTATGCTATTTGTTGGCCATCATGCATGATTGGCAGGTAGCCTGTCATGGATTTATACCAGACTCACTTTCTAATTCTTTGGGCAAAAACTATCCCTCTTTGGGCATGATCGCCCCTTTAGGTAGTTCTTCTCATATGACATCGCATCAGTGGCCCACCCTTTTACCCTGCCAACCGACATTCTGTTAGTCTGGACACTTAGGGGGTATGGATTTACTTGAAAGATGAAGGAGAAATTAGCATAGCGTATGTGTTTTCTTATAGCCATATCCAGTGGATTTTCCTCCAGCACCACCTACATCAGATACATGATGCTTGGGAAGTATGACTTTTAGTGTTTTCTGTCGATAAGATTTTGTAATTAGGCCCATCATAATTGTCAGCACCATGCACAATGAGCTCTTAATCTGTCCCTGTTTAGATCTGTATTCTCTTTTAAGGTGAGACAATGATGGAGCTCCAGAAGCTTTTGGCTCTGAGGACCTATTGTAATTTGACCACAGAGTAATGCAAGCCCTGTGGACTCACTCAGAGTATATATTTGGGTATAGTTTTACTCAGAAGATTTAGCTGAGCACAATTTAGGAGGGTGTCATAGTGGCACACATCAGATTCACAAAATACCCAGTAAAAATGCAATGTGTATGTAAACAATGCATTAAACTCCAACAAACTTCAATGTCAATAGGTGAACAAATGATGGGGCATGATAAGGCACAATATATGCCATATGCAATAACCTGGAGTATTGACTTTCACAAATGCCAAACTTCTACAATGCCCCAAATTGAGACATAGGTCAATCAAATCTATCTATCAAAATTCTAACTGTAAAAACTGAAATAGTCAAGTTTTTTATCTAGCAATGTGTCTTCAAAGTATAGTTGCAAAATCATGCATTGTGGGTATTATTGCATTCAGAAAATTTAGCTGAATATAATTCAGGAGGTTTATACAGGGGTAGCATACATCAGGTTTCCAAAATTCATTAAAAGACAAACTTTTTATATGTTGGTATGTAAAAAAAACAAAACAATTTTAATACAAATGTTAGCAGAGATTAGAAGTTAAATTGATAATAAAAAGTGTAAAAATACCCTTAGGTAAATATCATGTAAAGTCTATTTTATATAAATATATACTGTGGCAGTTTTGTGATGGTTAAAAACTTAGAAGACAGACATACCAAATCTGAAATCCTTACACCTTGATATAGTTTTTACTCCTTGTATTTTATGATCTGTAACTATCAAAATAAACAGAATTAGCAGACATATTATGTACTCTGTAAATCAGGAAAATAAAACTATTTTGAATTGTATTTCTTTAACTGCACTAATTGTGTACACATTATTATTGCCAAAACTGTGAACAAATGTGTTATTTGCATTTTTTATTTTTTCACAGCATTTATATGTCACAGCAAATAAAGTCCTTTTTTGCTCATTGAAAATGGTACATAATATGTCTTGGTGCATAAATGAGAAAGATTGAAATCACGAATTGAAAACCACGGCAAAATGACAATATTGCTTGTGTCCCTAAAGAACATCTGTCACATCAAACAATTTTTTTTGTCAATCTTTCTTATATTCGAGGTAATATATATCACAGGAAAATTAAACATATTTGCATTGTACAATAATTTTCATTTATAACGAGAAAACACATCGCTTAGCTTAAAATGGGGACCACAGGTTCCTGGACACTATGGCAATACTGTATTCATCACCCAAAATAAGTTATAATGCAATAATAATTTCATCAAGTTTTGAAAGGAAATTGTTTGATTTTTTTTAATGAAGTATGTGCAAAGAATGAGGAAAACCCATCTATACCTTTAGTACATGACAGAATCCTTCAGCCATGTACGTACACCTTGGGTCAGACACTGTTTTTAAAACTGACAGTCTCTGTGATATTCCCATCTTTACTCCCTGCACAGAAACAAGGAAGACCGCAGATACAACCTGTCAGTTTTCTGTTTGACCCAAGGTGGATCTATATGGCTGAAGGATCCTGTCATTTACTAAAGGTATATATATATATATATGAAAAAAAACAAGGGGTTGGTTGCACTCACCGGAACATTGACGTTATGGCAAGCTTATGCAATGTATGATCATATAATGTAACTAAACCCCCATTATTTTTTGCCTAGATTAAGTGTTTTTAATAAAACTTACAAAATCAGCACCAAAGTAGCTGTTTAGTAGATAGGGAATGCGTTGAATTTTCATTATTTACTAAAGGTAGGCATGAGACTTCCTCAATAATTATATATACTTCACCAAAAAAAACGAACTATTTCCTTTCAAAGCCTGATGAAAGGATCATTATAAGAAAATATAGTTTTGATGTGACAGTTTTCCTTTAAGTACAAAACAAGAGGTTAAAACATTATGATATGTATTTAATACTGAGCCGGTCTATTATTTTTAGAGTGTAAATTATAAATACGGAATAGGGATGTTTTCAGCTTCCTGTAAACTACAGCGGTCGGATAATAATTACAATGGATAGCTTAGAGATTTCTAACAGTAAGATGCAGTGACACAAATTGCATACCAAAATAATGGAATTTATACAATAACTAGCTTTGAGACTTTGAATAATTTAGTTATTTTGACCTCAATGTAATTTAGTTTTCAGTTTGTGTCAGTTTGTGTCAACAACTTGCTGTTTAGTGTGGTCCTTTATTTGGGAAAATGAATAAGTAAAAGGGGTACTGTAAGCACTGATACAGCCTATTATAGTAGTTCTGAGGCTATAGTTCGATACAAAACAAGAGTTCACAGACACACAAAATATATACTAGCATATTGGTAACACCAATTTCAGCCAAATTTGGATCACATTTATTGGCTAAGCTTGGACTGAGGGATCCCAAGTTTGACACAGAATTTGGGGATGGTGCCATTAGTCTGTTAGCACCATTAATACTACAATTTCTTACTGCAGTGTACAAATCCCATCATTGCAATGCAAAAATTATAGTTGTTTTGGTTTACGGATTATTAGTTTGTTTAAATATAAAGGCTTTCTAAAATATGAGCTGTATATCCTGACTACTTTGACATTATGATGGAGACACAATATTGGTGTCCCCAAATGTGGAAACACATGTCTTAGTCTTGTCTTGTTAATAAATATTTAATAACAGACAGTGCCAATATTGTAAAGTGCATTAATATTAAAATTCCATTGTTATCTCATTTTACTCACGAGTTTTAGTTTGTTCAGCTAGCTCAGATCAGCTTTTAACATAAGTTGGATGTTTGACTTCATTTTATTAGTTGAAAATTAGTGCTTACCTCTGTTAAAGCCTGTTAAAGTGATTTGCATTAAACGAAATGTGATATCAGGCAAAGTCCAATATGGAAATCTACAAATGTTTATCTCATTTCTGTCAATCATTCACTGAAGTGTATTAATGGTACTATATTTTTATGAAATTATGTTTAACATTTATTATTATTAGCATTTGATTCCTATGTACCACCTTCACAACTAATGAATCAATTGCAGGTAACTTACATACTATATATTTGTGGACACCTGATTATCAGGCGTATATAAGCATGTTGTACATCCCATTCCAGAATCATGGGCATTCATATAGAGTTGCCCCTCTTTGTGGCTATAAGCACTGCCATTCTTCTGGGAAGACTTTCCACAAGATTTTGGATTGTGTTAGAGAGAAGAGCATTTGTGATGTAAAGCACTGATGTTGGACAAGAAGGTCTGTTCACAATCTATGTTTCAGTTCATCCCAAAGGTGTTCAGTGGGTTAGATATTAGGTTTCTATGAAGGTCACTCAGGTTCTTCCTCACAAAACTCATCAAACCATGTCTCCATAGACCTCGCTTTGTGCACAGTCAAGCTGATAAAGAAAAGCATTTTCCCCAAACTGTTGACAAAAAGTTGGGAGCAATCATTTGTCTACAATGTCTTTGTATCCTGTAATATTAAGATGTGCATTCACTGGAACTAATGGACCTGGCTTATAACCTGAAAACAGTCCCAGACCATTATTTTCAACCCCACCAAACTTATATAATCAAAATATAGATTACAATGTCAACATTTATGTGGCTTATAGTTTAACTGATAGTGCAGATACCAGTTTAGAAATATAACTTCACCCACTAAAGCTTGCAATAACTTTTGTTTGGATTATACTATTTAAGCCTTCAATACCTCCACTTCCAGAAGAATAAAATGGAAGAGCAGGATTCCATAAAGTGACTTTAGGCTGCCACCTAGAGGTCAGGGGCTAGACAGGAGCACTGGAACAACGAATTTAACAAACTATGTGAAGAATGAAGGGGAAAGGCCCAAACCTATACCCTGCCAAGAGCCCTGGATGATCTTAATTAATCTCTGTGTAGAAATATTGCTGTTTTCCCAAACTCTATCTAGCTAGATTTAAGTATAAGTAAATGGAGTGGTATAATTATGAACTGGAAGAATAATTCCTACCCATGGATTCTAAATTAAGCTAACCCTTAGTTGTATTGTCATGGTACCTGTCAGTTGAGGGTTCCATGTATTAGAAGAAGGGTTCCATGCATTAGAAGAAGAGGTCCTCCATCTTCCCAGCCATGCACCTAATACACCTAATACACCTAATTATTGATGCTTGCTTCCAGTGTCATGGAATTAATCAACGTCCATGTGGAAATAGAAGCTGCTATTAAATGTAGTGTAATTCTCACTAATTTCAGGCAGGCCATATATGTCCCAAACCTAACATGATATGTCCACTGAAATAAAGGTAGATCATGTAATATATTCTGACGTCTGACCAGGCTTTGACCTATACTTTGTAAGTAAGTTTCCTATTATTTAAAGTTACTCCCTTTTAATCAAAGAGTATGTATCTCTGTGACTCTCTACCAAGACACTAGTATCCAGAGTTTCATCTCTGAGTTGTTCTTTTGCTAGGGAAAGGCATCCTAATCTAGACTGATCATGGACTGCTTCTCTCCAAGTTAATTTTGTTTTATCCCACCTAGGAGTATAAATCAGACACATTCTGCCAGTGAATCTTGCTAAAGGTACATGAATGAAAATATAATTATGATTGCTGTCTTTGATTCACTGGATACTTAATTCCATTCCTTTATTTTATGGCACCCTATCCTTAACACTGACTGGCCTTTCTTAAGTCAAATTATAACCCTAGCCTTGTATGGATTGCATTGGAACTATGTGCTCTGAGCACTGGGCAGATTTAGATCTAATGGTCGGCTCATTAACCAAACCAGTGAAAGCAGGGAAACAGGACATAAAACCACACAAGTGTTTTGTTTTATACGAAACACAGATTAACACATATTATCCAAGGTTAACATGTTATCAAGGATAAGGCTTTTTTTATATTTTGTCCCCTTATTCTGAAAATGATTGAAAAAACTGATAAATGGGAATTTAGCAAAAAAAATTTTTACTTCTCATGGATTGCATAAAAAAATCAATATTTTATTTCAATTTAAGTTTTGTTTAAATAATATATATTTTTATATATCATCATATCTAAACATAAACCCAATTCCATTATTACTACTATTATCATTTATATAGTGCCAACATTTTTCACAGCACTTTACAATGGAATTATATCATGACACATATAATAATAGATTAATCATGAATGTACTGTTTTCAGTAAGTGTGGGTTGGATAAGAATTACATCTAATTGAAAAAGAGCTAATAATAGAAAGAGATGTGGGCATTTAAGGATTGTAGCATCTATTTAGCAAAGCTGTATAGATATACATTATGTTGCATCATGTTACAGTATATGCTATTCAATTTCTGTTTTGATGTTTTTTGTTCATGACACGTAGTACATCTGTTTAAACAACTGGTTTGGCCAAATCAATTTTGTCAGAAATCAATTGTGTGTCAGTCAATTAGGGGATGGCGTTTTGGTTTGGATGAATTTTGTTCATGCAATCATTTTGGTAAAAATAATTTGCATGTACCTAATCGTCATGCAAATAGAAATGTAAAATATATATTTATAATTTAAATATTATGTGTATATTTTGCAGAATCCTGATGGGCATATATCCTGTCATTTGGTTCACAGACCAAGTCGGAAGAGCTATCCAAAAAGGGGAAAAAAGGGGGAACAGTAACAAAATCTATATTTATATTTTAAATATTTACTAAATTTATAGTACATGTATAAATATAGATTTGTTTTAACTGCTCCTCCTTTTTTCTCCTTTAGTCACTTCTCACTTGAACTGTGAAGAAAATCAGTATTTAGTGCAATCATGTTTTTTCACATTAACTATCTCTTTTTATTACATCATTGATGGAACTGTCATGAATTAAATGAAACTTTTTATCAATTGTCCATTTTGTTTGTTTCGTGATACGTCCATATAACATTCTTAAGTTACAGAAATTGGAAGAATAGACGGTCGCCAAAATTTTGGACACAAAATGAATCACAGTTGGTTTCAAACCAAATGCAAACGTCTAACACAAACTAAAAACAGCTCTGACAATTGATTGCAATTTGTCAAAATGACCTCAAGATGGTAGTGTTTACTGCATTTTCTATTTTCACTAACCACTATAGATGAGCAATAGCTTCAATCAGGCTTGGCTAAAAAGCAAAAAATTGACCGTAGATATGAGACAGGATTTTAAGGAAAATAAAATGATGTTCTTGACCTTTTCTCCTTCCCAGTAAAACTATGTATTTCTTTTTTTTCTCCTGCTTAACTCATTCAGTAAAACATTCCTCTGTCTACAGACTTCAAACGTGTGTTTTAAATGTGACAGAAACATATAAAGATTTAATTTTATAACCTGGTTTCTCACAAATCTCTTAACCAATGCATTAAGTCAATATATTAAAAAGTGACCCATTTTAACAGATTCCTGTGTGTTGAGAAGAAAGACACACACACACACACACATATACTCATGTTAGTATGTATGTCTGTCTATCTATCACCTAATTTTACATCTTGATCTACAAAATCACATTTAGTACCTGAAATAAATCTATTTTTGAATATGATGTATGTTCTGCATGAAGTCAAATGGATACAACTTCAAAGTGCATTTAATTTTCATCAAAAGGAATCATTCATCAGTATCTAAAAATAAACTTGTGAAGAGATTTTCACATTCCACTTCAATGTATTTTCTAAAATAATTACAATATGTGGTGTGAGGATGGACACCTATTTGACATGTCACGTGTAACATGAAATACACTTTCAAAACTGAAAGGCAACATCATCCCCTTCCCTTCCAATGCATGGATGGGTTAGAATTTCTTTGCACTGAATTGTAATGCTAACATTTTCAATATTTTCAATAAACTTTATTACTTATTAGTGCAAGCACTCATATAGGTAGTAGAGGGATGAACATATTAGGAAACTTGCTAGGGCTTATCAGAAGGGTAAAAAAGCAGTCTGTTTCCATGAGTAAAATATAGATGCCTATATTCAGCTACACAAATATATTAATGGTACCTGGTCATTATGCCAACATACAGTCAAAATGTTTATATGCTTCTTTGTGCAGTTCCACATGCACTATTTTCACCATATTTCTTTAATTCAAATATTGACCAGGAAGGGTATTCATATATTCTTTAATCAATATTTTGTCATTATAAATTATAATATTAATCGATATGCTTCAATTCTACTCAGTTATATTCACTTCTATTGTAATATATGTGACAATTAGATTTAATACTAATCCTTACCTATAAAGCTCTTAACAACTCTACCCTCCACCCCCCTTGCTAAATGTCTTAACTAATTTGTAGGTAAGCCCTTTTCTCAGTCTCTCTGATCTGCTCACAGCCTCAAAGCTAATTCATGCTTACAGGACTTCTCACCAAAGGCTCCACTCCTTTGGAACAGCCTGCCTACCCATCATCAGAATCTACCCGAGTCTTCAAGCATTTAAGAAGTCTCATCCTTTCAGAGTAGCTTATGGCCCCTTAGACTAACTTTTACTTCACAAGCCCTTACATGGACACCTTCCACTCTCACCTTCCAATTCTGCTTGTTTCCCACCCTGTCGATTGCTCACTATCCATTCTAGCATTGAAAACACTTATTGTCAGATCCTGGTTAAACCCCCTACAATGCCCTAGTTGAGAGCGATTTTGGGGGAGATCAGCATGTCTGCATGTATTGCCCCTCTGGCCTTCTATGACAAAATATGGCACCCTTATAATCGACTATTAGCATAACACACTTAGTCTTCCTCCATTAGATGTCATCTGTACAAAGATGCTCAAATAGGTTGTGTTTTGGAGTTGGGTAGAACCTTTCATCCTGCTCCTGTTTTTCTTTCCATCTATCCTCTGATTTTTTTTTTTTTATAATTTATGTTTGTGTTTATATCATTACCCTTCTTCTCATGGTTCAAATCTTACTTTAGATGTACATGACCCTTTATTGCACTTGTTTGCAATGACCAGATTGGTAATTCATGCTTTGTTGCTTGCAATATTTGTAACGATATTTGTGGCACTGGATTGATAGCTGCTGTACTAATTTTATTGCACTGCTTTTATCATGTACACTTGCCATGTTTGTCATTTACTTACATTTTCTGCCAAACTAATTAACATATTCTAAAAACCATCTTGAGGTTGGAAGGGGTGACCAATAATATCTTAGAGAGCAATACAGTCAGACTCAACTGAATTGTGTTATATTTAGGTCCTAAACCTTTCAGAGGGTAATGTGTGAAGTAAAATAGTATAAACATCATTATTTCTCATTTGCATATCTTGTAAGGTAGTCTGGGTGCATTGTAAAAACACTCGGGAAGACCAGATGGGCCGAATGGTTCGTATCTGCCGTCACATTCTTTGTTTCTTTGTTACTATGTTTCCTTCAGAGCTGCAATGTGTGTGTGGGGTGGGGGGGATTTGTTTAGCATGGAATTAAAACTTATATGTGACATTTATGCATTAGTATATTTGGGTTTTACTTAATTGATGTATTAATACATTTTATGAGAATAAGGATCCATATTTACGCTATTCATTGAATAACTTGGAGTAATGACATTGTTGTAAAATTCTTAATTCTGTAGTAATGTAGAAATAATTTTCTTTTATATAAAAAAAATTCAGAGGGATACTCTAAGCACCACAACCAATATATGCCATTGCAATGATTATGGTGGCAGTATGGTATGTGAGCCATTCCCTATATCTTCAACAAGGAATAGTTTGACCGTAATAGGGTCTCCCAGAACAATGTGGCCTGACCCTTTGCCTGCCTCAAACGCAGACATTGCAGTTGCATTATATTTATAGGTTGAATAAAACTTAAAAATTAACAATACAGCAAAAGGGTGTGCTTCAGGTACCACAGGTTTTGGTCAAAACATTTTGACTCAGAATTTGAGGGACAGGGCCCAGGGTCTAGAGGCAACTTACTCACTAAAATAGCAGCTCTATACTTGCCTAGACTGTCATTTTATTATTTGGCAATAACTGTAGTGTTATTCTAGTGTGTAATTATATAGAAAAAAATATGAAACAATAATTATAAAGTTGCTTACCACATTGTACAATTGAATGGACATACGAGAATGAAAACTGTTGGCTCAAACGTGCATTGCCACTGCCGCTGATCATATAACAACTAACGTGTTTACTGTACAATTCTATCCTAGAACTGAATAAATATAACTAGTGTGACTGTGCCATTTTACGATATCTTTGGCAGGAACATCTATTTTTTTTTATTTAAAATAACCTGAAAAGTGTAAAATGAATTTCCCTTTTTATTTCAAACCTTTTCACCCAACCCTAGAGGCTAGTAATGGAAACGCTAACGTGTTAATATTCAGGCACACATAAGGGGAGAAATAGGTTGACGTATAAGGAACATCTGTTGAAACAATTGATTATAGTAGTAATTCACATAGGATTAGACTGGAGAATAAATGAGGCTCACAAGGTAGAAGGGATTTTTTTTAATACACATTTAAGCTGTCTGTTTAACTTTACATGCATCTCCCCATTGTGAAACAGAAGAATTGTGTTGGTGCGTCTATTGATCCACCATTGTACAGTAATGCAAAGATCAAATAGGTACAAATTAGGTAGCTGGAAGAGAAGAAAACACTTTTTAGTAAGTCAGATAATATTAGAGTTATCCAGAATTTGATGCTCATATTTTTTAAATCATAATGATAAAAGATCAAGTTGTCTAACTTGAATCCATAACTGTGTCCTTGAGCTTATAAAGACAATTCTACTGTGCTAATGGACTGAATTAGCTTACTGATGATCATATGACCTTGTAAATAAACGTAATGTGTAAAGATATGTCATCACCACTGAAATCTTCTGTTCTTAACGCTTTCACAAGAAATTACATGCCACAACTACTATGAATTACTAGGCATTACATGAAGGAGTTAATTAATTTGTCTGTCTCTGAAGAATTTCTCCTGTTAATGAAATTAAAGGGTTACTATCTATGTACATATGTAAAAAAGTTAATATTTGTAACTTTTACTTATAAGCATCAGGAAAAAAATGCCCAAAAAATAAACAGGTGTGGTATGGGATATTTAAGTAGTATTGGGAGATATTGTCTGGATTTGGCAAGAAAGAGTATACAGCAAATTCTACATAAAAACAATAATGTAAAATATCATTTTGTTTTCAAATATACAGCTTGCTCCTTTAATTCTGACAAATAAACTGCTTTGAAATATTGAAAGGCTTGCTACATTCATAAAAATATTGTTTATGAAAAATAGAAGGTATATAGCCACATTTTGCTCTTACACCATGAATGTGTTCTTATCCCCCTAAGAACCAATGACATGATTATGGTGATCACAATCTGTTCCCTAAAGACATAATGTAAATATAAAAAGCCCTGGTTATGTCAGCATCTCCATACAGCCCTTTTGTCATTAAATGAGTTAGACATTCTCTTTAGGAATAGGATCCATAAAGACCAGATTGTTATGACGGCGTACACCATTATTGGTCTATAAGGGATTAACATGATAGACAAGCATGTGGATAATCTCTCTACTGAATGCGTATATCAGATATAATCTTTTACAAAGATGTAAAGAAACATTTTATATTGATGTTAAAACTAACTAAAACATATAGTATTATTTGAGATAAAATAATAGGAAATAATATAAAGTAAATTATGAAGTAACTAAAAAATCCCAACACATACTAGGTTATAGAGGAGAGATCAATCCCCAATTCCAATATATATTCTATATATTTTCAAGTATTTATTCTAATGATTTCTTTCCTCCAGGAACTTGTAAAATAAACATGCAACTCAATTTTGGCTATAATGTAGCCTGCAGTAATAAATAGCAACTGACTGATGTCTTATTTTCACAGATTACCATGTAAATATTTTTATGTTACGTAGAGAAGGGGAAATACAGTTAGAAAGAACATCTGAATGAAAACCTGAAGCAAGGTTGTGTGGAAGAACCACTGCTGGTTCAGGATGCATTCCACTTGTATTGTGTGTTTTTTTAAGTAAAACGTTCTCACCTCTGACCTAGTTGCAAAACCGCAAGGAAGGCAATTAATGAGTGCTCCCCTGGGTGGCCGCTGTTTTGTATAGAAGAACACCAGCCAGGAGGAGCATTCAGGGATTGGTTCCCGACTCGTTCATCTCCCAAACGAGAACCACACCAGTGCCCCAATAGAATGCTTCCACTAATTAATTAGAATGTTCGGACTCACAACATAAGTGTGAAACTGCAACGTTCGGACTTACAACATAAGTGTGAAACCACAAGGCAATTAATGAGTGCTCCCCTGAGTGGCCTCCATTTCGTATAGATGAATGCCAACCAGCGGGAGCATTCGTACCCAGAAAGTAGGCGTTTCCCTTGCAGGTTTCAGCACATGAATCTCGTGAACAGAGATTGCTCGGAGAATGTGTCAGTGTGAGGTTGCCTGAGATTGGTGGGGATACTTTTGGGGCACTGGCTGGTTTGGCGGGATTTTCTGTGCCTTGGAGACAAAGGGATGGTCTTTTTTCCTGTGCCTTGGCTCCCAGGCACAGAGGCTTATGGGATGAAGACCCCTCTGTTGTCCTGGGCGGGAGACCCCCTCGCCTAAGTGGCGGGCTTTCCATATTTGGAAGACAAAGGAACAGTGACCCGCCAAGCATAGAGGATCCTGGAATAACCCCTGTTTATATGTGTGACAACCCCCTATGCATAAAAGCTGTGTGTGGCAATAAAATTGTTGTTGTACCTCCAGAACTGTATGTCGTCCAGTTACTGGGGGGAAATGGGTCTCTTTATTTTCTAAGGTGGTTCCTGAGCAGCTAAAGGAAGGTGTTAGTGGAGGTAACTGGTCGGGTTACCAACAAAGGTCATGGAATAAGTGAGTTACTTTCTTAACATTACTTGCAGTGGCGTACCTACCACGGTCGCAGGGGGCCCATCACTCTAGGGGGCCGGTTGGAGCTGTGACCCCTTTGGTCATGGGATCCCTGCATACCTTCTGAACAAGTGCATGGCCTGGAGGAGGGGAGAGCTGTGCTGCTCCCCTCCTGCCCTGTGTGTAGCGTAGCCAAAGGAGGGCCTGGAGGGAGGGTTGGGAATGACACAAATGGAGTGGCTGGGCAGGGTGGGAATGACACACATGGAAGGGCTGGGGGAGAGTTTGGAATGACACACATGGAAAGGCTAAAGCGAGGGTTGGGAATGACACACATGGAGGGGCTACAGGTAGGGTTGAGAATGATACACATGGAGGGACTTGGGGGAGGGTTAGGAATGACACACATGGAGGGGCTGGTGGGGTTTGGAAAGACACATATGTGGGGTGGGAATGACACACATGGAGGATCTGGGAGGGAATGACATGCATGGAGGGACTTTGGGGAGTTAAATAGATGCATGGAGGGGCTGGGGAGAATGAGACGCATGGATGGTCTAGGGAGGAATGAGACACATGGACAGGCTATATGGGAGAAAATGAGATGCTTGGAGGGGCTGGGAGGTGTTAAGACACACGGGGCCAGTGATGCACTGGGCCAGTAATGTCTAGTTTTGCCTCTGATTACATTATTATTATTATTATTATTATTATTATTATTATTATTATTATTATTATTATTATTATTATGATATTTATATAGCGCCATCAAATTCTGCAGCGCTTTACAATGGGTGGACGAACAGACGTGTAGTTGTAACCAGACAAGTCGGACACACAGGAACAGAGGGGTTGAGGGCCCTGCTCAATGAGCATACATGCTAGAGGGAGTGTGGTAAAATGACACAAAAAGGTAAGGATAGTATTAGACTAGTGACAGTTGCAGAAGAGGAATCAGTCCGGAGCTATTAACAGTTTAATTGATACTCTTTTATGAAGAAGTGGGTTTTTAACAATTTTTTGAAGGAGTAGAGACTGGGTGAGCATCTAACAGAGGAAGGAAGCGAGTTCCACAGGAACAGTGCAGCCCTCGAGAAATCTTGAAGGTGAGCATCAGAGGTGGGAGTACGGACAGAAGATAGACGTAAGTCTTCAGCAGATTGTAAGGGCCTAGACGGGACATACTTGTGTATAAGGGAGGATAGATAGGTGGGAGCAGCATTATGTAGAGATTTGAAAGCAAGAACCAGAATTTTAAATTGAACTCTATATTTTATAGGAAGCCAATGTAGGGACTGACAGAAGGGTGAGGCATGGGAGGTGCGGGCAGACAGGAAGATGAGCCTCGCTGCTGCATTCATTATGGACTGTAATGGCGCAAGTTGGGAGCACGTAAGACCACTGAGAAGCGGATTACAGTAGTCAAGGCGAGAAAGGACAGTGGAATGGACCAACACCTTAGTTGCATCTGGCGTTAAGTAGGGGCGGATGTGCGCAATGTTTTTGAGATGGAAATGACAGGATTTGGCGATAGATTGAACATGAGGCTTGAAGGATGTCAGGGTCTTACCTGAGTTGGGAGTCTGTAGCACAGATATGTTGCTCACCCTTGCAGATAGCCACAGGCCAAGGTGGTCAGGTAAGAATTCACCCGACCTGTGGGTCTGTGCACCGGGGCTGTGCAGGATGAAGTACCAATACGCAGTACAGGCAAGGACTGAACCAGCAGGATAGTCGAGGGATAGCCGAGGTCAAAGGATGCCAGAGGACAGGAACAACGAGGAGTAGCCAAAGTCAAGGGATGCCAGAGGTCAGAGTAAACGTAGTCAGAAGCCGGGGTCAATAATACGAAGCAGATGAAACAACAGGAACACTGGTACAAAACAGGATCAAAGACTTGACGCTGAGCACAGGGCGAGGCTGAGTTTAAATACCCTGCTGATGTCTAATCAGGGTCAGGTGAAGCACAGCCAAATCAAGGTGCATTCCCCAGTGTAGTAGACATGCCATGATGAATAGGACCGGAATCAGTAGTCGCTGAATAAAGCTACTGTGGCTCAGAGGTAGAAAGCAGGACCAGGACTGAGAAGTTCCCCGGTTCAAGTCCCCTGTTGGGAACTCCAGGAGCGACCACATCTGGCCGTCTGTCTGGTGAGAACTGTGACAAAGGAGAGGTCGGGGTCAAAGAGAACACCTAGGCAGCAAGCCTGCGTGGTGGAGCTGATGGTAGCACCGTTGACTTGGAGGGAGACATTTATATAGCGCCATCAAATTCTGCAGCACTTTACAATGGGTGGACGAACAGATGTGTAGTTGTAACCAGACAAGTTGGACACACAGGACACACAGACATTTATATAGCGCCATCAAATTCTGCAGCACTTTACAATGGGTGGACGAACAGATGTGTAGTTGTAACCAGACAAGTTGGACACACAGGAACAGAGGGGTTGAGGGCCCTGCTCAATGAGCTTACATGCTAGAGGGAGTGTGGTAAAATGACACAAAAAGGTAAGGATAGTATTAGACTAGTGACAGTTGCAGAAGAGGAATCAGTCAGGAGCTATTAACAGTTTAATTGATACTCTTTTATGAAGAAGTGGGTTTTTAACGATTTTTTGAAGGAGTAGAGACTGGGTGAGCATCTAACGGAGGACGGAAGCGAGTTCCACAGGAACAGTGCAGCCCTCGAGAAATCTTGAAGGTGAGCATCAGAGGTGGGAGTACGGACAGAAGATAGACGTAAGTCTTCAGCAGATCGTAAGGGCCTAGACGGGACATACTTGTGTATAAGGGAGGATAGATAGGTGGGAGCAGCATTATGTAGAGATTTGAAAGAAAGAACCAGAATTTTAAATTGAGCTCTATATTTTATAGGAAGCCAATGTAGGGACTGACAGAAGGTTGAGGCATGGGAGGTGCGGGCAGACAGGAGTAAAAAGCAAGAGTACAAAAACGAAATACATTTTCCAGAATCATGTTAATTAAGTGTGTATGGCAATGTAATACTACAGACATTTATTGAATATACAGCACAACATACTTATACTAAATACAATACAGGTTGCGCCAAATACTAAGTCCAAAATGTCCAAAGTATGCTAGAAATATTCTTAACTAGCAAATGTCTGGACTTGTAGATATATGTAAAAAAACTGATAATAACCGAACATAGTGCAGATTGTCTGGTGCGTGGTTGAAGACACACAACAGAGATATTGGGTGGATGGATGTGTAGCTCTATGGGTCAGTCTCACAGCATGCAGATGAATATATAAAAATAAAACAGATGCAAACAATAGTGCTTGCTGTGTAACCTCCCCTCAAAAAACAACCTTTATTCCAGCACCAAGACAAACTCTTTCCAGTAGCCACACCACTCTCTCTGCCCAATCAATGATGGAATTGCCTCTATTTGCCTATCCAATGTTTTTCATAGCTTCTAACATGTTTAATTTTCATGACTAATTTCATAGACCATTAATATCTCGCTGCTCTTAATCCACAATACATCACAGATGCCAGTGTGAAAAGCAAATCACTTAACAATTAGACAACAAGGGAACTTTGTGCCCCTTCCTCATTCTTCTGAGTATATATTCCCCAATTAAGAGCACTATCTCTGTTGAAGCATGTAGCTAAAATATATTATTGTTTACTGGATTTTTCTGTGGTGAACAAATAAAAGGCAAGAAAAAAGAGTTTCTTTGGCGAGGGCCAAATAGCAATGACTAGATGACTGGGTCAGAGTATCTCCAAAACAGCAAGTTTTGTGGGGTGTTCCCAGTATGAAATGGTTAGTACCTACCTAGAGTGGTGTGAGGAAGGACAACTCCTGACCCAACGTCAGGGTCATAGACACCCAAGGTTTACTGATGCATGTGGGAAGTGAAGGCTAGCCAGCCTGGTCTGATCACACAAAAGAGATACTGTAGCTAAAATTGCTGAAAAACATTATGCTGGACATGATAGACTGGTCTCAGAACATGCAGTGCATCTCAGTTTGCTGCATATAGGGCGTAAATGCAGACTGGTCAGAATGCGCATGGTGACCCCTGTGCACCACCGAACGTTTTTTCAATGTGAACGTAAGCACTAGTACTGGACCATGTATCAATGGAAGAAGGTTGCTACGGATGCTCTGTCCATTGCGTCACTTCCACCCATCCTTACATTAGTGGATTTGCCAGGACTAATACCCACAAAGAAGATGGAGGACTAGGAGAGTCGGAACAGTGACTGTGTCGTGTCACTTCTGCCCACTTAGAAAGAAGAGAGAAATCTGCTTGGACAGCCAACTCCCTCGGAATCCGATGCTTACGAATGATTGATAAGAGTGGGGGCCGACTAATAGGATCGCGTCTGAAAGATTTAAAAGCATCCATACATAAGATACAAGCAAAACACAAATGGGATACGGCTGCAAAATAAGATATAGACGTATAATGCACTCAAGGTTGCCTCCCCCAATGTAATTGGGGGGCTAAAAAATCTCCCTAAACTGCCCGCAGAATGGCAAGAAAATAACAGCTTTTATTATAACTCTAATAAAATGATGAAACAGCAGTAGTTGTGGCGTAATGGGTATCGTCCCACACTTGGAACTTCCTCAGAGACCATAAAATCAAAGCAATTACAAATGCTTGTACTGAAATAGCAGCCTAACAATTCCCTCCTCAGAGTCCCTTTAAATAGGGCTAATCCTTGAGTTCATTGGTGGTTCAGAGGGCGTTGTTTCCAATCCGTAGTCCTATTGGTTCCCTTCTTGCACTGGATCACCTGTAGATCTTCAAAGGAATCATCTCCCATATATCGACTGGTAATTAGCAATCTGCCGAAAACCAGAACCGGAAGTGCGTTCCATTTGTTAAATGATGTGAGCCACAGATATCAAAACAGCTATATACATGCCACAGAGTTTACTGGATTGATATGCAACCTCGAGGGGTCTCCAAGGTAATACAAGATTTAACATTGATGTTAACAACACAGAACAGCAAGTATTCGATCTGCTAAAGAGAAGGATTATTAATACCATCAATTCATATTTAAACAGAACCCTTAAAATGAATTAAATTACAAGACAATGAACACCTATCTTGTGATTATTGCATAGTATAGGTGATTGTTTTATTTTTACTGGTTCAATCTTTTTTGTGTTTATTTATTAGACATCGCTCAATCAAAAATAAACATGAAAAGTGACAGTGAATATATAAAGTGAATGAGTGCAATAATTGCTGGATGTCACTTGTTCTTTATCATATTTTGAAAGTAATTATTAGAAAGATTAACATAATCTCATACAACCACACATACCTATTTTTATATAATACATGACTGAGTACCCAGTCCTGAAACAACAATAAATTCAATTTAATATCCCTAATTTAATGGATGGATAATAGCAATTTCTATTTCTATTTTTCTTTTACTGCAATAAAGTGTGTTTATTAAACATATCACCAAGTATATTGAAATAAAGAAGTACCGTATATACTCGAGTATAAGCCGACCCGAATATAAGCCGAGGCCCCTAATTTTATCCCAAAAAACTGGGAAAACTTATTGACTCGAGTATAAGACTAGGGTGGGAAATGCAGCAGCTACTGGTAAATTTCTAAATAAAATTAGATCCTAAAAAAAATATATTAATTGAATATTTATTTACAGTGTGTGTATAATGAATGCAGTGTGTGCGTATGTGTGTGTGTATGAGTGCAGCGTGTGTGTATGAGTGCAGCGTGTGTGTATGAGTGCAGTGTGTGTATGAGTGCAGTGTGTGTGTGCATGAATGCAGTGTGTGTGTGCATGAATGCAGTGTGTGTGTGTATGAATGCAGTGTGTGAATGCAGTGTGTGCAGGGCCGGTGCAAGGATATTTGCCGCCGTAGGCAAAAAAAATGTTGCCGCCCCCTCCCCCCCCCATATGTCCTGACTTCCCCTCCTCCTCCCTCAGTGGTCCTTACCTCCCCACCCCCGTGTTCCTTCACCCCCCCCAGTGGTCCTGACTCACCCCTCCCCTAGTGGTCCTTACCCTCCCCTCCCCTAGTGGTCCTTACTTCCCCCTCCCCTCCCATAGTGGTCCTTATCCCACCCCCTCCCTCTCATAGTGGTCCTTATCCCCCTTCTCCCTCCCATAGTGTTCCTTATCCCCCCCCCATCCCTCCCATAGTGGTCCATATACTCCCCCTCCCTCCCATAGTGGTCCTTATACCCCCCCTCCCTCCCATAGTGGTCCTTATCCCACCCCCTCCCTCCCATAGAGGTCCTTATACCCCCCCTCCCTCCCATAGTGGTCCTTATACCCCCCTCCCTCCAATAGTGGTCCTTATCCCCCCCTCCCTCCCATAGTGGTCCTTATCCCCCCCTCCCTCTCATAGTGGTCCTTATCCCCCCTCCCTCCCATAGTGGTCCTTATCCCCCCCTCCCTCCCATAGTGGTCCTTATCCCCCCCCTCCCTCCCATAGTGGTCCTTATCCCCCCCCTCCCTCCCATAGTGGTCCTTATCCCCCCCTCCCTCCCATAGTGGTCCTTATCCCCCCGCTCCCTCCCATAGTGGTCCTTATCCCCCCCTCCCTCCCATAGTGGTCCTTATCCCCCCCCCCCATCCCTCCCATAGTGGTCCTTATCCCCCCCCCTCCCTCCCATAGTGGTCCTTATACCCCCCCTCCCTCCCATAGCGGTCCTTATACCCCCTCCCTCCCATAGCGGTCCTTATACCCCCCCTCCCTCCCATAGCGGTCCTTATACCCCCCTCCCTCCCATAGTGGTCCTTAACCCACCCCCACCCTCCCATAGTGGTCCTTATACCCCCCCCCTCCCATAGTGGTCCTTATACCCCTTTTTTTGTTATTATGATTTTTTTTTTTATTCTTATTATTTTTTTATTATTATTTCTTATTTTATTGATACATTTTTTTTTTCGTCCCCCCTCCCTGCTTGATATATGGCAGGGAGGGGGGCTCTCCTTCCCTGGTGGTCCAGAGGCAGTTCAGTGGGGGGAGAGGGGGGCTGGCAGAGCTGTAACTTACCTGTTCTGCAGCTCCTGTCAGCTCTCTCCTCCTCTGCGCCGTCCGTTCTGCTCTTCTGTCAGCTCACAGTGTAAATCTCGCGAGAGCCGCGGCTCTCGCGAGATTTACACTGGGAGCTGACCGAGGTGCTGACCGGACGGCGCAGAGGAGGAGAGAGCTGACAGGAGCTGCAGAACAGGTAAGTTACAGCTCTGCCAGCCCCCCTCTCCCCCCAGTCTGTATTATGGCAATGCAAATTGCCATAATACAGACCTTGACTCGAGTATAAGCCGAGTTGGGGTTTTTCAGCCCAAAAAATGGGCTGAAAAACTCGGCTTATACTCGAGTATATACGGTACATTAGACCATGAACATACAATATTTCAGTGGTATTCAAAATAATGACTGAATTCAATTGATGACCTATATAGATTTCATATATGCTCTCTGCTTAATTATACGATTTTACAGCCTATCATTAGACTGTAGTTGGGATCCCCATATAGAGAGAATATGGAACCCATACAAAAAGGTGTAGAAATCAAAAATAAGGAGGAGAGTATATAATAAGGGGAATGATCTATATCGCAAGAAGCAGATTAAGTCTATATCCACATTAAGTACCTTTGGTTCTAGTGTTTGTGGATCCATTAGGTTTCACGTTGGGCATGTTTCTTTATTCTGTCACCCCCACGCCAATATGATGTCACCCTTTCGATGCCTATACAGCTGAAACTCTTAAATGAAAAATAGGGGTAGGACTTGCAATGGACTGGGACAGAATGTGCCATGAGGCCCTTCTTTATATTATTTAGGTGTTCTAAAACATTGACTTTTAGGGTTCTTTTGGTACGTCCAACATATTGTTTGCCACAAGGGCACTGCAACAAATAAACTACAAAGTTTGCGTGGCATCCAACCTCAGACTTAATCTTAAAAGTTTCTCCCGTTGTAAAACTAGAGAATTAGTTGGTCCTATCCAAAGACATAGTGGAGCAAGCTTTACAAAAATGACATCCTCTAAAGATACCAAAAAAATCAAACAGTATTCCCAACATCAGTTTTTATTGCATAGCTAGGAGCTAACATGTTTTTGAGATTACGATTTTTTTTATATATGAGTGTAGGTTTATTTGGTAAATAGGTTCCCAAGACTGGGTCCTGTAGTAATATAGACCAATGATTTTGCAAGCTGTTTTTTTATTCTTCCATGGTCCAGATTATAGTGGGTCATAAAAGCAGATTTAAACCTATCACTGGAAGGTTTAAAAGGAGGTTTGTCCACCAATAGGGAATTTCTCTCTGCTTTAGAAATAATACAAATTTCCCTCTCCAATGCATTTCTCTTGTATCCCTTCTCCAAATGCTTATTTTTTATGTGACTCCTGTAAATGGCCTAAGACGTATAAATTGTCCTTTAGCAATGCCTCTAAGCCATGGCTGGTGATGGCAACTATTCCGATGGACATATACATTACCATCCGTTGGCTTAAAAAAGCAATTGGTTTTTATTTGGCTATTATTACAAAAAAGAGTTAAATCAAGGAAATTTATTTAATCTTTGTTCCACATAGGGGTAAATTTAAGGTTGTATTGGTTACTATTTAGAAAATTAACAAAATCCAGAAACAAAATAGAAGACCCTTTCCAAATAATAATAACATCATCGATGTATCTCCACCAGAGCACCAGGTTGTCCCTCCAGCCATGGCCACACCACACGAATAACTACTCCCATCTCCTTATGTAGGTGTTGGCATAGCTGGGGGCAAACCTGGAGCACATGGTAGTACCCGTTATTTGTAAAAACAATTCCCCATTAAAAAAAGAAATAATTGTGCTCCAAAATAAATTTTACCGAAATTAAAATAAATTCCCTTAAACCTGCTGTTAGATCTGGATCTGGGGCCATAAAATGATCAATGACCTCTAAGCCCAGATCATGTCTTATAACCGTATATAAGGAGGTCATGTCTAATGTTGCCCAACTATATTCAGGGTCCCATTCGATATTTTCAATTTCCTTTAAAAATAACTTAGTGTCTCTTATATATGATGGGGCACCTTGTGCATATGTTTGAAGATGTGCATCGGCAAAAGCTAATAGGAAGTAGATTTGACTGATTGATAAAGCCATTGGAAACAGTGAAACCCGTCTCAGAATGATTAAAGCACCTTGGACTTTGTTTGTATCTTGTTTTTATTTTATGTATAAATAAAATGTATCGTGTTTTTGGATTACATTATCTGGGGCCATCTTCAGAATTTTCTTCTATCCCAAGGAGAGAGCAGTGTCCCCCTGAAGTGACACTAAAGCTATTTCACTTAGAACAACATTTTAATGCTCCTAAGAAGGTAAGCAGCTTATTCATATGTTTTGCACTGTCACTTTGCATTTTTGGCATTCTTCACTAGAGGCTATTGCTTTCTTTTGTTTTGTTTTTCTCTCTTGAGCACATTCATCTAAAGACAGAAGAGGGCAAGTGTCACCTTAGAACTCATCTGCCAGTGTGATTTGAGCCTGTCCTATTGGCTCTATACTTGTGAGTGAGATAAAATATAATATTAAAATATACTCACTCTCTTTATTGCACCATATTGTGATTGTTAATAGTTTAGCGCTCCACTATATGCACTGATGGTAGTATAACCACTTAGTTCACCCGCTTTTTATTGTTTACTTTGTGTGCAGATGGGGAGAGAATTGAAGAAAAATTGGCCAAAAGATCAATATCCCAGAATCTAAGGAAACAGATAAGGGGGTAACACTAAATAAATTGGTAACAAAGAAAGAATGATCTGTTCCTAATATCACTATCAAGTGTATCGATACAGATAAAAAAACTAATACAATTATTGAATTATTAAAAATCTTGAATCTAATCTTGGATTAGAGGCTCTAATCCAGGCGAAACGCACGTCGGGGCTCGACGCTTATATGCTTAACTTAATCTAGTTTTGTCTCCTATGTTCCATGGCACCTCTCTTGCAGGTGGATATTTACCGCGGGCTAGACCGAATAGCCACTCAGGTACCCAGGGAACCTTAGTCGGCTGATAGCCGACTCTGTAAAATAGACAAACTTAATACCGATCAGGGTATTTTCATTACAACTTTGTAGAATTTACAACATTTGACCACCAAGGATTGCTTTGACTCCCTGTGCAAGTGTTAAGATTCTCTGTCTTTATACTATTTTTTCTGTATTAGGTGCCCACAAAGGCACCTTTCCATCTACTTTACCTTTCACTATCTATTCTTATTCAAATGTATGTGCCAGATATTACAACGGCTGCTTTTCATATTTAATGAACCGCCCATTGGCACATCATTGAGAAGTTATCCAATAGTTCTATGACACTATTTGCGCAGATGCAATGACAATCTTATCACTATCAGGCAGCCAATTAGTCTCTATTCTCAGCTTGAACACCAATTAAGGCATTTTGCTGTTTACATGGTTCTCTGTATTAATATACTTGCAATTTAGAGACCGTACTATAACAATAAACTACTGGGATCAGCTTTCCTCTAGGCGGCATCCAATAGTTGAGATTATAATCACTGATTGAGTTTAGGCTGATTTCCCTACTAACTTTGTTTCAATTATACCGCTTAGATACACTGTACCATATTCATTTTTGACATATTGATACATAGTGTTATCCACCAGTGTTGTACAATCAGTCTTTTGAGGGGCTTTTTCTGACGAGTTCAGCCAACTTAATCTCTCCCTTTCCCTGCTCTTTTCCCTTTTATTCATGTGATAACTATAATCTGAGTTTGGGCTATCTATTTTAGTACATCAGCCTGATATTATTGTGGATATATTTTTTTTTGTGTATCAGTTACACTTTATACTTATCGGTATTTATTGATACATGTGACGTCTATTAACTCAGTTTATAGTTTCACATATATATGTTACCCCCGCTAGGGTTTCTGTACGTCCATTGTCTGTTTTTTGATATCTTTTATAAAGTATCTTCAAGATTTTTAATAATTCAATAATTCTATTAGTTTTTATCTGTATCAATACACTTGATAGTGATATTAGGAACAGATCGTTCTCTTCTTTCTTTGTTACCAGATGGGGAAAGACTCACACTAGTGTGGTGGACGCTTCTATGTATATATTTTTTAACTTGGTTTTAAGCGCAAGATCTGCACGTATTTTCTCTTTTTGAATGGAAGAAGGTTGCCTGGTCTGATGAATTTTCTTCTAGATTAGATGGATGACTGGGTATGTGCTTCATTTACCTGTGGATGGCAGCAGGATGTAATATGGGAAAAAGGCAGGCTGGTGGAGGCAGTGTAATGGTCTGGGCAACACTTGGGTCTGGGCATTCATGTGGATGCTAGTTTGATACGTACCACCCACCTAGAGATTGTTGCAGACCACATATATCCCATCAATGCAATGGTGTTCTGTCTCCCTGATGGCAGTGGTCTATTTCAGCAGGGTTATGCATCCTGCCACAACATAAAAATATTGTTCAGGAATGGCTTGAGAAACATGGCAAATAGTTCAAGGTGTTTCCCCCAAATGTCCCAGATCTCAATCATATTGAGCATCTATGGGATGGGCAGAAAAGAACACATGCTATCCATGGAGGTCCCACATCAGAACTTGCAGGATTTGCTGATCATTCCAGATACCACAGGACACATTCAGAGTTCATCAGAGCTATTTTGGCAGCACAAGAGGGACCTATGTCACATTAGTCACGTGGTTTTAATGCTGTTGCTGATCAGTGTAAACTTTCAATTTAACTTCATTACTTTAACTTCATCTTCAAATTGGAGCTCTTTTCAGAAAACTTAATTGTCTCACTTTCTATAAAAATGAATACAAATACTAATTTTAGCAATTGATAATGGATGTAGCATACACACCAGTTATTAATTTCAGTTTTAATCAACAGTATGCATGATTAATTATGTCATTGTACAATACTTTCGGGCAAATAAAAAAAAATCCCTTTATTTAATTGAATTGACTCTGATATACCACCACAATGATACAAATGCTGTACATGACAATTTTCTGCTAGTTTCAAATGGTTGCAAAAGTCGCTGAGTCCCAGGAGAGATAAATTCAGTTGCTGGGCCAGGAAGCAACAATATGGCACAGTTCAAAGAGGAAAGTGTAACAGCAGATCAATTGAAACACACACGAAACAAGTAGCAGAGAATATTCTGGGGGTTTCCAATAGAGGCGGTCACAAGGAGGTATTTTGTCTGTACTATTGGAACAGATAGCTATTGTATGTGTATTTAACCTTCTATTTCATGTTATTTGGAGCAACTGTCAGTTGCAATAGCACAAGGAAAAATAAAAGGGCTTCAGACAAGTGATATCAACTTAATAGGTGGTTATTGGCACCAAGATCAGAATCTCAGAATATGGCAGAACAAAATCTGAAGCTATGGTCAGAAATTAAAATCACAATGAGTATAAGAAGGAAAGGTCAGGAATATAGAAATAAAGAAAAGTCAATACGGAAGACTCAGGTCAATGCTGGTAGAATGAATAACCTAGGCCAGATTGCATCTATTGAAGAGAATAAAATAACTGTGCAACATTTTTCTTTTAATAATTGGATGTTTTTATTGGGTCTAAGGCATTATGGATTATGTGCTGACATTGAATAAATTGGCAATGGGCTACTACTTTTTCATGTAATACCCAAGCAAGGAGCACAACCATAAATATATACACACATGTTTATTAGATGGGTCCACAGCAAATGGATATCTCATCATACATATAAATAATTTAAAACAAAAACAAACATTCCCATACAAATGGTACAGAGAAATTACTAAAAGTTCTAGAATTACATATGAGCAAAATATATTATAAATGAATTTCTGAATACAAGTGTAGTAAATAGCTATATGAGATACCAAATCATAACAACCCACATATAAATATATATACAAAGAACAGATGCATACCAGACCTAGTGAGAAGAGGGAAGAAAAATCAGTCAGTAAGCCCCCAACGTTTTGGCAAAAGGCCTTTGCCAAGGGAGGCTCCCTTGACAAAGACAGTCAATTGGGCAACATAATCTACAATATATCTATGGAATCCTTAAAGGCACCAGCTGTGAGATCTTACCTGCAGGGGAACTTTTTCAGGTTTCAAGTTTACTTTTTGTGTCAGTTTTATCAGCTTTAAATTACTCAGACTCTAGCATGAAGAGAGTACTGCTTGAGTGCTGGAACAATAAAGTTTGCTGTAACTACTTAACTTGGAACAAAGGGATTTTTTTTGTTAAGTCTGTTGAGTCTTTATCTACTGTTCTGTTTTGCCAGTAGCCTGAGAAGCACTGGGGAAATATACCTAAGTTTTTACTGAGAGCATAACTATGAATTGGCTGTCTCTGAGTCTATGTGGATTGAACAAGCAAAACATGTGTTATTCAGGGTTTAAGTGCTAAATGTTAACAGACATTCTAATGGTTTCCATGGTGATTGCTTCTTATTTAGAACTCCTGTTGTGCCTTGAAAATCTTCAGCCATTACCTATTTTCTAAAGTTTTCCTACCTGTAAGGTGATGGTCTATTACTTCTGAGAAAAAGATTGGGGAAGGTAATAAAATTCTCCCTTTAAAAAAGTGCAAAGCTTTTGCTTAACAAAATAATACCTGGAAAACAGAATAGAGTACAAAAATCATATAGTGTATACAAATTTAGAAGTGGTGAAATGTAATAATTTAGTTATTAAGTTAGGACTGTAATCACATACTTCCCTTATGTAGGAGACTAACAAGAGTAGGAAACATTAAAGGAACACTATAGTCACCTAAATTACTTTTTCTAAATAAAGCAGTTTTAGTGTATAGATCATTCCCCTGCAATTTCACTGCTCAATTCACTGCCACTTAGGAGTTAAATCACTTTGTTTTTGATTATGCAGCCCTAGCCACACCTCCCCTGGCTATGATTGACAGAGTCTGCATGAAAAAAAAACTGGTTTCACTTTCAAACAGATGTAATTTACCTTAAATAATTGTATCTCAATCTCTAAATTTAACTTTAATCACATACAGGAGGCTCTTGCAGGGTCTAGCAAGCTATTAACATAGCAGGGGTTAAGAAAATCTTAATTAAACAGAACTTGCAATAAAGAAAGCCTAAATAGGGCTCCTATTTACAGGAAGTGTTTATGGCAGGCTGTGCAAGTCACATGCAGGGAGGTGTGACTAGGGTTCATAAACAAAGGGATTTAACTCCTAAATGGCAGAGGATTGAGCAGTGAGGCTGCAGGGGCATGTTCTATACACCAAAACTGCTTCATTAAGCTAAAGTTGTTCAGGTGACTATAGTGTCCCTTTAAGAAACTGCATTGCATAAAAATTATATGGATGACAAGAAGTTCCTTGACCAATATAAATGTGATCAATGTTATGCCCAGTATGTTCCTTCAAAGTAAATGTGAAGACACAGCTGTGCATTAACCAAATGTTTCTGGTTGTTTATATTTAGACCTGTTGTCTTAGAAATAGTACTTGGTACTTAAATATGTGACCTGAATCTGCCAATTCTAGAAAAACTGTGAAAATGTCCACAAATGATACATTATAAATATATATCACAACAGATTTGAACAAATTTTCAATTATTGTACCCAAAGTGCTCAAAGGGACATACAGAGAGTATTGCAATTAAAATGTGGTTATTGTAGAATGCCATTTGATGTCATCAATGTATAAAATACCTTTTTCTGATGTGAAAAAGAGGGGTTGAGATACTAGAGTGATAAAACCAATATGTAAACCAAACTAAAGATGTCTCAATACACAGACAGTACAAACACATAAGCGGAGCAAGTAATATCCACATTTAATAAATATCATTCTCCTAATAATCAAATAGCTAATTTGAGAGATAAGAGCTGTTGAAATGTAAAAGTATTTCTTCAAACACTTGATCTCCATGGAGCAGCTTGGAATGAATGTGTATCCCTTATTCTGTGCCATTTCTAATCATCAAATAAATAAATGTGAAGTGACATGTTGAAAGCATAACTGCAATAATGTAATTCAATGCTCAAAATCACATTTGAGAAAAGTTTCCTTCTGCTCTAACTTACCAACTCTATACCCACATAGTCTATGTATCCATGAACAATTAGAAGTGTGATTTACACTGGCTCTCTTCATCAATGGCCACAATTCAAGAACAACCGTAGAATGCACAAATGATAAAATTAAATTTTTAGTTCACTGCAATTCAATGTCTAGTGAATAACATCAGGTAAGTTAGGAGTTCAAGTTAATTCTTCCTAATTGTTATGGGGCTTCTAACAAAAAAATAATGAAACATGCTTAACAAGCATGTCCACTTTTAAGCCTGTTTATTTGTATCAGTTCATAAAACAATCCTCAACAAGATTTTTGTAATCTGGGGTAGATTTGACCTCACAAAACATCTGTTAAGTGAGGTTATCTATAGTGGGTACCTTAACCCCTTAAGGACACATGACATGTGTGACATGTCATGATTCCCTTTTATTCCAGAAGTTTGGTCCTTAAGGGGTTAAAGGTAATGACACTGTAGACAACAATTCTGTAAAAAAAAAAAAAAAAAAAAAAGTGGAAAGTTTTCTTTGAACATTTGCAGGCTTTTTGTATTCTTTTATTTTTGTCATTAATAATAAGATCTGAAAAGGTTTCAGAGGTCTTGTATACACCCACTGATAGTGCTAAAGTGCAAGTCACTGACAAAGATTGACACCCTTTAAGGAATATTCACTAAACCCTGAATTTTGGCAAATTATATCTGACTGAAAAAATTCTCCAAATCAGCTATAGTCACAATTTGCCTGTTTTTTTACCTCTGTTTTGCCACAACCTTATGGTTATTGAATCTCTTCTTGACACTGCCTTTTGTGCATGCATCTACTTTGATGATATATTGAATAGATAACATTTTTTTCCACTGGTTCTTCTTTGTGTAGATTTTTTTTTTCTATTTTTTTTTTTACTTGAAATGTTAGCATTCTAATTCTTTTTAAGAAACACCCGTTATAAGTAATGTGCAAAGAGAGTAATAGCATGGGGATAAAAGTGAGAAGCAGGGTTATTCTGTAAACCACAATTTCTTCAGAATTAACAATAGAATCAAAAATTCAAGGCCTAAATAGTTGAATGAAAATGTTCCCACTCAGCTATGTTCTTAGCCCAGAAATTATGATCTTTAAGGGATACTAGAGTGCTAGGAACCAAACTCTGTATTCCTAGCACTGTAGCTCCCTCTGGCCCCCCTCCTCCCTCACTCTCCTGCCTGTACAGTAAGGGGTATAAACCTCTTTATTTACTTACCTGATCTACCTCTGATGTCACCCAATGAGGATGCGCTAATGTGCATGCGCAGCGAGCGCTTTAGGCACACCCTATAGAAAAGCATTGCTGCAAAGCTTCACTATGGGGATTTTACCAACGCTGGATGACCTCATGCAGAGCGTGAAGACGTCCAGCACCAGTTAGGCAACAAAAAGCCTACTAACAAGCAGGAAGTGCCTCTAGTGGCAATGTAATTATTGCAGTTTATCAGAAGGGCTGACATGGTCTGGATGCCTATAGTGTCCCTTTAAATTTCAATTCACTTGTTAATTGCTGACATTTCACGGTTTAGTGAATTATACAGTATGAAAGTTTTACTGTTTATGCAGTATAGTGTAACACTGAAGATGTATATATTTTTTTTCTTTCTTTTTCTTATGACATGTGACCCATCATAAATGGCAAATATTTTTTCTTTTCAAGTTTTTGTTTCTTTGTGCACTAAGATGTATGTTGTATGTTGATAGTTTACCTGGCAATTGTGGTAAAGAATTAAACATGCAAGGCATTTCATAAAACGTAAAAAAAAAAAATATTTTAACAGCACTGCTTGACATTTTGTAAATAAATACAAAATATTCTGTTGAATTTCCCCCACAGTTTTCATCAGTTAAAGTTTGGCCAGTTCATATTTTAAACAGTTATTTATTATTCATGTTCTAATTATTTTCTATTATTTATCTGTTTTTCTGTGCTTTTTTCATTATATTAAGTGATTAATACTTGAATTAAATGAATCAAGCAGTATATACTTCTAACAGCATGACTCAGTGTTTTAGGCCTTTTTATTAAACTGTGATTGCCACCCTTAGTCATTAATTATCATTTATTTGAGGGAGTATTAACAAATGATAATGGTTATCATACTTTAACGACGATAACCTCGTGGGTCTTATATTCAGTAATAAGGCATATGTCTTTGGCAGTAATTGGCTTTAGGTAGCAAGAGGGTAGTCAAACAATAAAAATTGTACAGTGTCCAGGATATCTGGATGCACAAACTCAGCTAATGTGAAAAAATAAATAAAATATGCTATGCGTTTGAATTTCCTGTAATTATACAAAAAGCTATTAAATGTTCCTGTGTGTGTGAGACGGTATAAGGCTTGTTTTAAAAAGATGTGTGCAAGAAATGCAAAAGGCATAGGTAAATAATACAATAACAATACTATCACGGCAGTTAAACCTCTTTACAAAGAGTATGTTTATCATTCTACATCCCATGAATATTTAAATACATTTATATGAATTATTTACTAAGACATGACATCTGGAGATGGGACATTTGTGATCTCAAACAGACCTTTTTGATAATGTTTTGTAAAATATTGTTTTATATTTAAGATGAATGAGAGACCATGATTGAGAATAATATATCATATATTATTTAGTTTGTGTTTTGTCAGACCAATGAAGTACTTCCATATATATTTTTATTCTAATTGGTCGGTAAGTAAATATAATGTGCCAATACAAAATCTATTGTTTATTCACTAAACAGGGTGCAATATCTGACTGAATGGGATTCCAAATATATATGCAAATATTAAAGTTGGATAAGAAAAGTATTTTCAGTTTAAATAAGCAGAACATTTTTTTCTTAAATCTTCAATTTTTATCTACATAGCCTATGTCTGAAATGCCAGCATAACAGTTGATCTTTAAAAGAGAGTCTATTTAAAAAATAGAATAATTTTAAATTAGTTCAACATGGCTGCCTAAAACAAGCCCATGCATGCACCTTAAACTTAAAAAAGAGTATTGAACACAACATATTAATTTAAGCAAACTTGAACCAGTTCTGATAGCTCTCTTGATTCCTGGATGTTAAGTACTGTTTCTTGACATCAGACACCACTAAGAATGCTCTCCATGTTATATAATCTCACTGGAAGCATTAAACATTTAAATGGTTAACAGGCAAATTAAGTTACAAAAAAAGAAAAAAAGTAAAGGGGAGATTTTTATTAAAGAGATTGTCCTTAACATGTGCTTGCTGGTTTCACTGGTTTCCAAGGTGATTGCTTTCAGTACTTTTAGTACTTTTAGTATTTCGACCATTTTTAGGACAGAATACTTTGGTGACTCTCCCCAAAGAATATGAAATAAATTGAGTTTCCACAAGTAGCTAAACCTGGAGGTAGCTAGATGGCTGCCTCCTCATCCTCTGGTGGGAGGTGGTGAGGCTAGGAAAATAAATGGGATTATAGTCTAAAACTATTAACCTAGTAAAACTAAGCTAATGTACTTCCCTTGCCCTTTGATCTGCTGTGCTGGGGAGGAAGTTAATAATAATGAGCAAAGACCACACAAATAATGCCCCTTTTCATGTCCTTAATATAATAAATATACTTCGCACAAGCCCCATGCTAAGTGCCGAGCCTAAGGCTAGCTTCCATCCTCTCATGCATAGTGTAGGTGAGTGTTACTATATGAAACTAGGGCCGGCTTCCCTAATTATGTCCAAACCCTTAATAGTATGCATACCTTAATGTCAAATAATAAATAAAAAACATCCAACATCCCCACATGTCCCTAAATGTACATAAAATTGGTAAAGTATATTTCCATATTAAAATGAATAGACAAAGGTAAATCCTGCTTTCTTCTTCATTGTGTAATGTAAGGTCCACAGTTCACCCTGCAATCACTTCTGTGCTTTTAAGGATCACCACAGGCAGGGCTTTGGTGGCATAACGCAAGAAAAGCAATATTAGCTTGCTCTTGTGCCCAGTTGCCCATTAGTTACGAATGTTTTATCATTGTCCAAATTAAAATGGATGCTGTATCGAACTAGGCAGTTCTAGCATTGAAATTTGAAATTGACCTTAAACTAATTTTTATTACCTGTTTATATACCCTTTAGTGAATAACCCTATAAACCTGTGTTTGTGAATAAATGCCATGAACGAATATTGTTAAGGGGGGACAGATGAAGTAACACTAGGGCCTACAGCTGAGCGTAAATGGGTGTATGTTTATGTAGGTCACAACTGCTCCAAGCAGATATATATAGTTGAGTGAAGACAACATTTAGAGATTTGTGGTACAATTTTCCTCTCTAAGCATAAGGTTATAAAAACCTTGCACTTAGCAAATTTCTCCACTGGAAAATATATTTTCCAGCTCAGTATAAAGCTTGAATAATGTTCCACAGAAGATTTCCCTCCTTACAGAAACCAGCGTAATCAGCTAAACAATAAACCACAATTAGACAGCCATAAGTAAGCGGTAAAGGAAAATGTGAGTAATGTCTGCGGTCACAATGTGAAATTTAACCCCTTGAATGGCATGCCCGAGCTGCAGACTGGCACTCAGGTAGTTAAATTACTTGAAGGTGAGATTACTGAAGTTGTCATGGCTGGATATCACTTAAACATTTTAATATTGTGATGTAGAACAAGTGACCTTTAAATTAAATGAGAAGCCCCAGTCCCTGACAGTATAAAGACACAGGTACTTACTGTGCTTTCTCCCGTTACAATTTCATTTCTCCATTGAATTATAGTGGTATGGAAACTCTGGAAAATTATATTTATTTTATTTAAAAATATATATACATTTTTACTATATTTAGCACTTAATATCTGATCATGAACCCGATGTTCATTATTTTGGGTAATAGATGAAATAACATTTCTGATTTAACATAAAAACAAATGGGCATAGCAGAATGAAAATTCAGACATTGATTTCATTTTTTGCCTTTTCTTTTAATATAGGACACTGAATGGCATGGGTTACATACATTTACTTAAATTGTTCTGTAATGAAATATCCTCAGTCAACCGGAGTGCAATGATTCAAGACAATAGCTCACCTCTAAAATCATTCTTATGCATACATATTGCTTGAGCCTGATTCACTGTAAGCAGAGAGAGGTTTAATCATATGCACAGTGCACATCGGTGAACCCTGATCTGCAGATGCTTACCTACATAAAACATTTTATGTGATATGGATTGTGCAGAAGGGTAGAAAGGGAATCAGAAAAGAAATAACCTGTGCTATGTCTGTTTTGCACAAGAGACTAGAATAAGATAAATTAAATGTTGCTTGTGTTAATTATATCTTCAATCAAAGGAAACCCATGCATATATAGACATAGGTTTGTCTAAAAATGAATATATTAATTGTATTTTTATGTTAAGGCTAATGCAATATACATTTTCCTAAATAGGCCTCTAGCAGTGTATATGTGCTTTAGATGTTGTCATGTTGTGACAGTATATATATTTAAATTGTTCCCATTAATATGGCAAGTTTTAAAGGTCAATAGTCATTTGAGAGACACTGGAGTAGTACTGCGCTCATAAGACATCCCCATCACTTTGCCTAGCTGAGCAAGAAAAAGACAACCAATTAGTGGGGTGATAATGACAAGCATTTGGTATAAAGTGCTATGTTTTTGTAAAGTGCTATATTTTCCAGGTGAATATAAATGATATACATTGTGGGGTGTGTTTTTTGAGTTGGGTGAATATATGACAATAAAAAAGGTTTTTAAGTTTTGTATCACATGTTGTTTTGTAAATCCCAGCTGAGAGTGAAGGAAGTAGAGTCCAAAAAACATGTCCAGTGTCCACATGATTTGATGGGTATGTCAATGTATTCCCACACCTTAAAAATTGTGGGTTACAGCTACACACCATGCTATCATAACATCATTGTAATGGTGCTTCTTTTGAATGAAGATCCATTGTAGAATAAATGTGATGACACTTTTTTTTATTTCAAAGTACACGTTTTTAAAGTGAATCAAGTGGCATTTTGAAAGGGTTAAATGTTTTAGCGATCATGGAATCATCACCTTCTCTGTGGACCACCATCCTGAACATCATTATAGAGGTCCGATGTACACAGGCTCTGATTCAGGATTCTGTTATCTGAAATAAATTGTAATGCTGTTTCTGGAAGCATTTCTGTTGCAGAGTATGGGAAAATGTGTATTCATTACCAGAGATAAATGTATCCTTAGTAATGGAATTCAGGTTTGCCTTGCAGTACCAGAGATTGACCATCCCTGAAATAACGTGATCCAAATTCTTGACACACCAGGTTGTGTTGGTTCAGTATAAATACAATCCTGGCCTGATCAATTAAACCAACAAGGGCCCTGAAATCAGGAGAGCTGGTTTCGAAAGTAAACAGTGTATTACCTGCACATATAACACACCCAGGAGAATTGAATTGAACTACATACGCTTTAGCTCCCTGATTGGGATTTTGACTTTAGCTTGAACTGAGAGGCTTTTCTACACAACAGGGCTGAATGACATTGGCTGAAGGTAATCCCATCTGTCTCTGTCTAGACAGTTCTCGGCACCAGTTTGCATTGCTCTCTTTCTCTGCATTGTTGGAGTTTCTTGTGATATCCACAAATTTGACAACAAAATCAATTACTGATCATGCCGTAGTGTGGACTGGGATATGATTGAATGAAACACATTACAGCTATATGTTTAGAATATATATCACAAACACCTGGAACATGATGCGTGCTTTTTAACCCTTCTTCTCAATCATTTCATCAAACCTATAACCACATCGCTTACACATATATAATAATAATAAACTGCAAGAAGTTGTTCAGCTGATCAGCATCAGGCTTGTGGTTATACATACTGTTTAGAGATGAAACAGTTAAATAATATTTCTGTTTACATCTAGTATTATTTAGAGAATGATGGTTTTAATAAGCAATGCGGATTATTTTCAGGACTTGGAACATATTCTATTCCACACAAGCAAATTGGCTGAGACATGTTCTGTATAAAGATATAACAATCACATTTATCACTATGAAGAACGTAAGAGCAGAATTGAACAAAATAGCATTTATGTAGCATAAACCAACAACAATTAGAACATTCTAAATGAACTATATAATTGTTTTTTAAGCAGTGAATATTTATTATCCAAAGTCTTGCCAAATCAGCATTGATTTCCATTGTTTGTTTGTTTTGCTTAATGACTATACAAGACCTAAAAGGCACACTCTGAGCAAAACGTCAATCCAAATATATAAGGAACCTGTAGCTTTAAAGCACAATACGCTTCCTTCTCCTCTGCCTGTTTCATAAGTGCTTTGACATTCACCATCTAACTTTTGTCTCAAGATGTCCAATTAACCCATTCACAGACAGAAATGGTAAAAATGCCACCCTGACAGTTATGGATTTGCAGAGTATGACTGGAGGACAAGGGACTGGAATACACTGGGACTTTGGGGAATTGAGACTATACAATTTAAACAAGCATACACTCTCTCTTTCGTTCTCTCTATAGTTGCATTTGATGTTTAGAGATTGATTGCTATGTAATAGTTCACAGAATAAAAATGAAAACTGTAGTGTATGCGAGTCATTAGATGCTGTGATTATCTCTGTTTAAATTAACCCATTTGTTAATTTTAAATTATAATATAAAGGTAGCTTCATATCCATCTAAAATAGCACACTGTACAGATTATCCTATTTCTGACAACAGTAATTAGTAAACACCAGATAATTTAATATAAGTATATCTTGGTTTATTGTTAGGATAAGTAGTCAGTGACCTGACCTGCAATATAATATTGCTGTATATTTCTCATAATGCATGCATGGGAACTATAACAAGCTCATATTTATAGCACTTTACCCTTTTGGCAATGAGCATTCATTATGTTTCTATTGAATAGCAACAAGGTGACCGCAGGAGTTAATGTGTTACTTTTAATAAATAATTTATATGTTGTGTTAAATAAACATACCTAAAATGTAATGGGTTCATTATAATGAGCTGCAAATTAACTACTTCAACATGCAATGTTAGCTTTAATTCAGTTACCACTAGGGTTCGTTCAATTAAAGGACCACTCTAGGCACCCAGACCACTTCAGCTTAATGAAGTGGTCTGGGTGCCAGGTCCAGCTAGGGTTAACCCAATTTTTTATAAACATAGCAGTTTCAGAGAAACTGCTATGTTTATAAATTGGTTAAGCCTTCCCCCTAATCCTCTAGTGGCTGTCTGTAAATGCTTTCCTATGCGACCGGCTGAATGCGCGCGCAGCTCTTGCCGCGCGTGCGCATTCAGCCGACGGGGCGGAGAGGAGGCAGAGAAGAGGAGGAGAGGGGGAAGTTTTACCCCCTTTCCCCTTTCCAGAGCCGGGCGGGAGGGGGACCCTGAGGGTGGGGGCACCCTCAGGGCACTGTAGTGCCAGGAAAACGAGTATGTTTTCCTGGCACTAGAGTGGTCCTTTAAATTGGAATTGTGGCTAGATGACAAGTGATTACAAGTTGTAGGCCAATAGTCAATTTAGCAACTCAGCACAAGGGTTTGGTTTTTTTTCCACAAAATTGTTATTTGAGATGAAGTGAAAACTGAATTTCAAAGTTTAGGCCGAACAACCTGAGTTGGAGAAAAGATAAATCGTAGAATGTATCCAATTGAGCCCCTTTGATTTACTTTTGGAACTGGATCGTTCAGTTCATCACAGGTCACTGTGTTATAAATAAAGTCTAGCAATGTTTTTTTTCATCTCGAATATGCATTCCCCTTGTCAATTGTACAAAAAAATCACAGTTTTGTGAATAAACCTCACCAATATTTTCTAGAACAAAAATAAACTATATATAAAAATCAAGGATATTTTGTGTATGTGTATATGTGTGTGTATATATACAGTATATGTATATATTGTTATTATTAATTTTTGTTATGATTGTGTTATTATTGAAAATGTATCAATAAAAACATTTGAAAGAAAGAATAAATAAATACATCTTAATTTTTACAAAAAACAAAATCAAGGGAAAAGTAAATGAATGAACAAATGAATGAATGAAATATACGGGAAGCCGAATGAGCCACCGTTAGCATCAGTTGAGTTAGTAACTCATTCCTCTGGTACTCATGAGGTTAAAATTACAACTTTTGTAAAGTGCTAATGTGTTTTCTTACAAACAGGAGTCACAGCTACTAAAAGACAACTGGATGGGGAAATAACATCAATTTACAGAAAGCAAATATCTATTAGAATGACATCAGGAGGCATGGCTGCCTTTTAAAAAAAAATCCTTCCCAAGAGATGGTAATGTGTTTGATGATGTGACATGGAAAGCTGCAGGATTTACAACAGGACTGCTTGTTTTTGTTCAAGTGTGTTTATGGGGAGTAAAGTGTCTTTTTTTTCTTTCCCCCAAACCCAATCTATTTCTCCATGGGAAAATAAGAAAAGCATACACTCAGTGTGTATGTCACAACACAGTATAATTTATAACTCCCTTTACAGCATGCAGTACAGCCTGTCGCAGCATACTGTCCTAAACAGCCGTTAAAATACATAGTACACAGGCTGTCCTAGAATGTTATACTATTTACTGGGTATTATACAGCCTGTAAGAAGGGTCTAGTATTCAGCATGTTAATGTGATCTGTTGTATATTCCATATTACAGGGGGTCTTTCTATAGTGTATGTTACAGCATACAATTCTGTACAGACATTCGGAGCATGTTACACAGTCTTATTGCAGAATAGTATGCTCTACAGCAGAAGTGCCCAAAAGGTAGATCCCCAGATGTTGTAGAACTACAACTCCCATGATTCTTTGCATGCCTTTAGAATGCTTTAAAAGGACAAAAGCCTCATGGAAGCTGTAGTTCTACAACATCTGGGGATCTACCTTTTGGGCACCCCTGCTTACCGTCTATTACATTGTTATTCTGTAGAGAATATGACATGTGGCTATGTTGTAGAGCCTGTAAGAGCATATATTATCAAACTCATACAAAACCCTGTAGTCTACATATACATAGCAAAATACTGCAAATGTGGTCTAGTACAAAATACAGAGCCACACAGGCCGATATAGTATATACAAAACTATAAAAAATATCCCTGGTTGCTACTGTACATACAGTATGTTAAGAAATTAATAGATGTATTCACTAAACTGGGAGTGTGGTGATTTGACAAGGGAGCTGCAAATTGTAGGCTAAATAGCTGATCTGCAAATTCAAATGGGAGTTGAAGATGTTTCTCGTTTGATTATTCTGGTCTTAAGTTAGCAATTTCCTGGTTAGTTTTCCACAGTTCTTTAATAAGTCCTAATGTTTTAAATCACACTCACCATCATATACGTATTGTCTAGAACAAGGAACATGTCAGATGCAGCATTAACCCCTTAAGGACACATGACATGTGTGACATGTCATGATTCCCTTTTATTCCAGAAGTTTGGTCCTTAAGGGGTTAAATAAAAATAAAATTAAAATCTAACATAAAAATAAGTGGTTTAGTGGCAACATATTGACACAAATACAAAATGCAACTTATTTGCAACTGAGACACCACTTTTGCACCTGCAGTTAGTTTTTTTAGATAATCTCTATTACAGGATAGATCTACTCTACAGCTTATTACAACATGTGCTACACAGCCTCTTATAGCATGCCTTATTAAACACCATATTATAGACTGCTACAGATTGTTGCAATATACCTTCTTATTATAGTAAGTACATCTTACATCACTGATTTATGTAACAAAATAATAGTGTAAATGTCACTACTAATTTCCAGTTAGTCAATGAGTAGCATAATAAACATAGTCTATTCCAGCAAGTACATTTTCTCTAAGTAGGTGCACTTATTCTGTTTAAATATATCTAAGGAAACACAAGCCAATTTGTTCTAAATTTAACATTGTAGCTACTTTTGTGACATAAGCCTCAACAGGGTGACACAATGAGGCGAGCATTATCTCACCCAGCATGTGATTACACAATAGTGGTTACTGTTCTAAAAGAACAAGCTGTGGGTTAAGAGTCTTTGTTGACTATATACAGGGAGTGAAAGAGATCTTACAAAGAAAATCTGGCATTTGTTGCTGCAAACTAGAAATGCATTGAATGTGCATGTAAATGACTCTAAAGTTTAAGTGAAATTAAGAAAATACTTCTTATTAGCTGTAAACATAATGATCTTAACGCCGGCACGGTTGGGGTTTAAAGGGAACAGATGGCATGTTAACTGATTTGTGTCTTTAGGAATAAACATGCTATTTTTAAGTACAATTTGTGATGAGGTCGTGGTGTGATTGGGATGGGTAAGGAAGGTGACAGTGCTGTGATCTCTCTATACCCCTGCAATCGATCGCTGCTCACGCTGACTTTCAGCACCATGGACACGGGCTTTGCCGTCTCGCAGAACGGCTGATGCCTGGCTGTATCGGGAGCCCATCCATTCGGTGCCCACTGGTCTGCATCCCAAGCGTCCTCCTCAGCCTGGCGCCTTCTGTAAAGAAAAGCCACAATTCTGAATGGGCAGCGCATTCTAAGGAAATTGTATTGTGCCCATGGCACCCTGGCCTTTTAATGGATTTCATTGCCCTTCGCAACCCTTTCCCCCCAACAGGATTGATTGCTCGCTCAAGGGTCTTGTCGGTGGGGGCGGATGAAGAAGGGAGGTTAGTGGGTGGGTAGGTGGATTGATTGAAGGGGGAGGACATTCATGATTGTGTATCTGTCTTGTGTAGATGCTGTGTGTAGCACTTTACAGTGAGCTACATCACAGGGCTTTGCGATGCGTTATCCATCCGCCCACCCATTCATTTCCCGGCACTTACAGAGTTAAGTGAGAGTGTGGGAAACGAAACGGGCCATTAACAGTACATCGCGAGAAAAGACCCGCATAAATGCTGCATTCTTCCTGGATCTCACACTGTTTGTGTTTGTGTGTATGCCAATGTGTGTCTCTATTCAGGCTGCTGTGTATTCCAGTGAGTGTGTCTGCATTTGTGTATGCCAGTGTATGTATGTGTGCTTGTGTGTATAGGTGTATGTGTGTGTGTTTGTGTTTTACTATATGCCTGTATGTGTGTGTGTCTGTAGAAGCCGGTGTGTGTATGGTGTATGTGTGTGTGTGTGTGTGTGTGTGTATATGTGTATGTGTGTGGCCGGGAGCCACCTTCTTCCCTGATGCCTGTCGCTTGTCTGCAAGATCGACCTCACCGAGCCTGCAGCCCCTGATCCATTCTGCACTGGCCAGCCCTAGCACCGCCTCTTCTCACCCCAGTACGAAGTGAGCGACACCAGTGCGGACTAATTGGGCGGCTTCCTCAGCCCGTCTCCCTGCCTCATGCTTCCAGACAGCCAACCAAAGCAGAGCCTGGGCGGGTCTGTTAGAACGTTCGCACCATCCCTTCGGGTTTATTGAGAGTTCTATCAAGAAATCCAGTTCAGTGGGAAAGGGAAAGAGGGAGGGATATCCAGTGTGCGTCTAGGAGAGGGATAGTATAAAGAGGAAAGAAGGAGCATCTCAGCATCTCAAAGCGATTCGTTTGGGGATTACTGTCACACTGCCACACTGATAAGCGCCAGCTCAACTCTCACCACATCTGCCATATCAACTTGCAGACTTGTAATTTTTATTATTATTATTATTTTAATTTTATTATTTTCATTTTATTTGTATTCCTTTCATTTATTTATTTTTTGGCACTGGTAATGTGACAGATGGATTTTCTCACCTAATGCTTAATGGAACATATAATATCACGGGCTTGATTCATTTCTACATCTGGATATTGTACCCTATTCTGATCTGACTTGCCATGGAGCACATTGTATCTGCTGGACCCTGCGGAGAGCATGATTTAACAACAAACTGAGCAATGAGTGTTTCCTTGGAGTTGCTAAATCACCATCCAGGGGCAACATATCTCAAGGAAGGCGTTCGGTGTGTGATTCACAGACTGCTACTGATTGCGTTGCCCACACTAACTATTATCCGCTTTGCTGGATGCAGTGAGTCTGTTCAGGCAGGGGACGGATGGAAACTATGAAGTTGTCCATGCTAGCAACCTTTCATTTTCTGCTTCTCAGAATCCTGTGTGTCTCCTGTCTTGCAAACACCCAAATTCACTGTTTGAGAGCTCACTTCTAATCTAAAAAAGCACTGCCTGCCTCCCTACCTGCCTGGATCACACTGCTGGAACTAATCACAGGCATCAGCCTCTCTGCTAACAGCCTAATGCAGATGAGATTAGTGCTTAGAAACTGCCCGGTTCACGCAAAGTATCTCCCTGAAGTGCTTGCACCTGTGTAATCTGCAAGCAGCAGAGCATCTCAGCACAACCACTGTACTTTACATTATTAACCAGCAGTATTTATGAGAATTGCTGCTAATATCATCCTGAGGGCTAATCTTTATTCTTTTGGACTAGACTGCGCCTTTTCTTGCCTGACCAGAAATACCCATTTTATAGCATTGCATTGTTCACCCCTGTGGCTGCATTTAACTCGCATTTGGATGCAAACCAGTGACTTGCAACTTGTATGACCTGGCTGCATTGTTAGCAAGTGGAATGATTCACCCAGGACATACCAGGATCCTCTGTGCTGCAGATATGAAAAATAGACCAGGTATTGTCTTTTTAGCTATACTGTAAGATTGCAAGTGTGCTTTGGTGGATACTGCAGCAGTAGCTTTGTTTATATAGCCCTTTCTAGCTAGCATTCCATATCATAGCAATAGAGTATTAAAGACACAAGGAATGGGCTCTGATAAGGAAAATGACTCCAGAGTAGAAGCAACCAAGCACAAATTGTATTTGGCAGCTGACAGTGCAGTTACAAGGAATACTGGTAAGGACTTGGGATTTTTATTGGCAACAGTTACAGAGAGAGAGAGGAAAGATACATGATGTGAATTGCATATTGAGCAGAGGAATGATTAGAGCTGGGGGGGACGTGTGAGAATTACATATTTGCTTGATGAAGGAAAGTAGTTCTGAGTGTTCTTTATGCATGCATTGGTGCTGATGCTGTTGATGAATTAGCCTCCGTTATGTGTAAATAGGCACGTTCTGGAAGAGAGGGAAACACTTTGTGCATAACTAGTACTATCAATGCTTTGCATGTGTATGTACATATAGACCTGTATATTACAGAATCCAACAAATCTGTTTGTTTGTGTGATTGTGTTGACAGCTGCTGGCTCCAATTAGAAATGACAAGTAAAGCATCTTGCAGTCAATGCACGCCTCCTCTTGCAAATCACCACCGTTCCTCAGTGACAACCTTTAAATCCTAAAATCCGAGAAAACAAAGGAATCCCATTATCATGGACCTAAGGGATTTTTACCTGTTGGCTGCTCTCATTGCCTGCTTAAGGCTGGATTCTGCAATTGCCCAAGAACTCATTTATACCATCAGAGAAGAACTGCCTGAAAATGTACCGATTGGAAATATACCAAAGGATCTGAATATCTCTCATATCAATGCTGCCACTGGGACAAGTGCCAGCCTGGTGTACAGACTGGTATCTAAAGCTGGTGACTCTCCCTTGGTCAAAGTGTCCAGCAGCACTGGAGAGATCTTCACCACGTCCACGAAAATTGACCGAGAAAAACTCTGTGCAGGTTCAGCTTATGCAGAAGAAAATGAGTGTTTCTTTGAACTAGAAGTTGTCATTCTTCCCAATGACTTTTTTAGACTTATCAAGATTAAAATAATTGTTAAGGATACCAATGACAATGCACCAATGTTTCCATCAACTGTGATCAACATCTCCATACCAGAAAATACCCTGATCAACAGCCGCTTCCCTATTCCATCAGCCGTGGACCCAGACACAGGTTTCAATGGGGTACAGCACTATGAACTTCTGAATGGACAGAGTGTCTTTGGACTGGACATTGTTGAGACACCTGAGGGGGAGAAGTGGCCACAACTCATTGTTCAGCAGAATCTAGATAGGGAGCAGAAGGATACCTATGTCATGAAAATCAAAGTGGAGGATGGAGGATCCCCTCAGAAATCCAGCACAGCTATCTTACAAGTTACAGTAAGTGATGTCAATGACAACAAACCAGTATTCAAAGAGAGTCAAGTGGAAGTCCACATCCCAGAGAATGCCCCCACAGGGACATCAGTGGTCCAGTTACATGCAACAGATGCAGACATAGGCAGTAATGCAGAAATTAAGTACATCTATGGTGCCCAAGTAACATCTGCTACAAAAAGACTTTTTGCTTTAAATAACACCACTGGATTAATCACTGTTCAAAGACCACTGGACAGGGAAGACACTGCAGTTCACAAGTTAACTGTCCTGGCAACAGATGGCAGCTCCACTCCAGCAAGGGCAACTGTTACAATTAATGTGACTGATGTCAATGATAACCCTCCAAATATTGATCTCAGGTACATCATAAGCCCCATCAATGGCACAGTCTACTTATCAGAGAAGGATCCAACTAACACCAAGATAGCCCTGATTACTGTTTCTGATAAGGACACAGATGTCAACAGCAAGGTCATCTGCTTCATTGAAAGAGAGGTACCGTTCCACCTAAAAGCGGTTTATGACAACCAGTACTTGCTAGAGACTTCTTCTTTGTTGGACTATGAAGGAACCAAAGAATTCAGTTTTAAAATTGTTGCAGCTGACACTGGGAAGCCCAGCCTCAACCAGACGGCTTTAGTTAGAGTGGAATTGGAGGATGAAAATGACAACCCTCCAATTTTCACCCAGCCTGTAATTGAACTCTCTGTTTCTGAGAATAACCGTAGAGGTCTTTACTTAACTACTATTAGTGCTACAGATGAAGACAGTGGGAAGAACGCGGATATTGTGTATCAACTTGGACCCAATGCATCATTTTTTGACCTGGATAGAAAGACTGGAGTTCTGACAGCTTCAAGAGTGTTCGACCGAGAGGAGCAAGAGCGTTTCATATTTACTGTTACTGCTAGAGACAATGGGTCCCCACCACTTCAAAGCCAAGCAGCTGTTATTGTGACTGTCTTGGATGAGAATGACAATAGTCCCAAGTTCACCCACAACCATTTCCAGTTCTTTGTGTCTGAGAACTTACCAAAGTACAGCACTGTGGGGGTCATCACAGCTACAGACTCAGATGCAGGTGAAAACAAAGCTGTGACCCTTTCCATCCTGAATGACAATGAAAACTTTGTCTTAGATCCATATTCTGGACTCATTAAGTCCAATGTGTCTTTTGACAGAGAGCAGCAAAGTTCCTACACTTTTGACGTTAAGGCAGTAGATGGAGGACAAACTCCAAGCTCCTCCACAGCAAAAGTTACTATAAACATCATGGATGCTAACGACAACAGCCCTGTAGTTATCTACCCTCCATCCAACACATCCTTCAAGCTTGTGCCTCTTTCAGCCATTCCAGGTTCAGTAGTGGCAGAGGTTTTTGCTGTGGACATTGACACAGGGATGAATGCTGAACTCAAATACACTATTGTTAGTGGAAATGTCAAAGGGTTGTTTAGGATAGACCCCGTAACAGGCAACATTACACTAGAAGAAAAACCATCTGCAACAGATGTTGGCCTTCATCGCTTAGTGGTCAACATAAGTGACCTGGGCTACCCTAAACCTCTCCATACTCTAGTACTTGTCTTCTTGTACGTTAATGAGACTGCTGGCAATGCCTCCTTCATATATGACTTGATAAGAAAGACTATAGAGACACCTCTAGACACAAACATTGGGGACAGCAGTCAGTCCTACCAAAATGAGGATTATCTCACTATCATGATAGCCATAGTGGCAGGTGCAATGGTCGTGATAGTGGTAATTTTTGTCACTGTTCTTGTCCGATGTCGACATGCATCAAGGTTCAAGGCTGCCCAGAGGAGCAAGCAAGGGGCAGAGTGGATGTCACCAAACCAGGAAAACAAGCAAAATAAGAAAAAGAAAAGGAAGAAAAGGAAGTCACCGAAGAGTTCTCTGCTGAACTTTGTTACCATTGAGGAATCTAAACCAGATGATACAGTTCATGAACCTATCAACGGGACAATTAGTCTTCCAGCCGAGCTGGAGGAACAAGGGATTGGACGTTTTGACTGGGGCACAGCTCCCCCGACTACCTTCAAGCCTAACAGCCCTGACCTTGCTAAGCATTACAAGTCTGGCTCTCCGCAGTCTGCTTTTCATCTTAAAGCAGATACTCCAGTGTCAGTAAAAAAGCATCACGTGATTCAGGAACTCCCTTTGGACAACACCTTTGTTGGGGGTTGTGACACCCTCTCCAAACGCTCTTCCACTAGTTCAGATCACTTCAGTGCCTCAGAGTGCAGCTCCCAGGGAGGCTTCAAGACAAAAGGTCCCTTACACACCAGACAGGTAAACGAGCACTTTTACTGGTCTATAAGTACTGCATACAAGTGCCCAATCAACCAGTATTAAAGTGCCAGTATGTCTTCATTGAGTCATCTTTCGCTTGCTCATGTTATGTAGAGGGAAAAATAAACAAACAAAAAAATCAACCCCTTTCACTTTTTTTGTGTTTTACTGAGGTGTCTATTCATTAAAAAATGTGTTCTGGATATTCAGCTATGAGCTTGCAAAAAGAAAATGGTGTTATATTCATCTGACTGGTATTTTCCCAATTTACAGTAATTGAGTCTGCATTGTGCAAGCTAGTTGACAACTTATTAGAACTCACTGTTTAGTTAATATGCCCAGAGTCTTTGAGGAGTGTTTTGAGGTTCGCAGAAGTCTGGAATACATATGTGTGTGTGCATATCTAAATTTTTGTTCTTGTTTGTATTCGTACCACATATATGCATTTCAACTGTCACTGACCCACAGTCTCCATCCTTGCAATAAAAAAAACAAAATCAAAGAATGTTTAATATCACACACATATATCATAGTGATCCACCTATGTTCACCTTGCAGTCTTCTGGAGATTAATAATGACCCTTTAAATGCCAAAGCCACATGCAGCGAATTGCCAAAAAAAAGTTACATACTTATCTGGCGCACAAAAAATTTGTTTTAATATCAAGAAGAGCTATAAAAATTCAACAAAAAGGGTAGGGGTTAATTTTTTTATTTGTACTATTGCTGAAAAAATATATTATTGTATTACATTTTAATAATTATTATTATTATTGTGAATAAAATAAATGCATGACTGGGTGCAATCCACATCTAATTTATATATATATATATATATATATATATATATATATATATATACATTTGCCTAAGACACATTTACAATAAGTGAAAAGCATGCTGCTAAACACATGCTTGTAGCTGAACAGATGTTTAATGTGTATTTTTCAAGTTATGTGCCTTTGCTAGCCTTCCTAGCTGCACAATAGGTTCTGAAGTGAAACAGGTTTTTTTGTCTTTTATTTTTGTCATGTAAGCATACTTAAATCCGCAGAAGTAGGATCAACTACTATTCACTAATAATTATTTTTATTAATGTTATCTGCTGACTCTTACTATTTTTATTACTTGTCATTTAAATAGAATTATTCTATTTTAATTAACCGCTTGTTTATCTTAATGTCACGTTCAGTTTTTAAAGCAACATCAAAATCCTCTGAATGTACAGATTTACAGGGTCATAGATATGAATTGCTCCCAGATTTAAAATGTCAAAAAAACTTTTCTACAAGTCATCTATCAAATAAACTGTGTAGCACTTTGAATTCTAGAGTATGTGCTGTGTTTTGCCTGTACTTGTAAAGCAAATAGATTTATTCAAATAATTAGAGAAAAAATTATGCAGAACCAAATCAGCCCATTGTAAATATTTCTCCCTCTCCGTAAAGAAAAAGCAATCTGTCAAAGCTAATTTTAGCTGTGAAATTTGTCATCTAAAGAGGGATTAGTGAGCAGGGAAACTCATATTTTAACAAAATCCAGCATTAGCTTTCAGTCCAATAAGTCCCTACTAATAAAGATTTAAATGCAGAGCTGTCTAATTTATTTCATTGAGGCTTGTCTGTGGCCTCCAAATTAGACGGCTAGAATGGCCTGTAGATGGCACTAAGGTACTATGTGGTTTTTCCTGGCCTAGTGCCAAGCCTGCAGTATATTAGAGGTGGGGGAGGAAGAGATCAGGCTGGCACTACAGCCAAAGAAACCTTTTATTTAATGACAGTTGCATTGGAGCGACCAGTCCTTGAGTTTGTAATGCAGCTTCAGAATGGCTGAGTATTACTGCACCAACATTCTTTCCTTGTCCTGTTATCCCCAATAATTAATAGCAATTCTGGCATTAGGCCTTTAGGATCCTGAGCATTTGTGTGACATGTAATAGTTGAGGAGGGATTAGAGGAATGTGTAACATAGTGATGCACAGCTGATGGAGTCACAGTGTGCTTTTCTTATATGATTCATATCACAATTTTACCCAGGTATTTTTAAAATAAATAAATTAAAATAATAATACTAATTGCAGTGCAATCCCAAGGATTGCTTTTACCTTCCAGGGGATTAAGCAAACAAATTAGAAATAGTCTGGCGTCCTAAGAGGGTTACGTAAATGCATTTCTTTCTGTCGCTCCAGATGTTGTGGACTTCATCTCCCAAAATGCACTTACTACCATAATGCGGACAAACCATCATAGGAGATGTAGTCCATAACATCTGGAGTCTCGTAGGTTGCCTACCCCTAATATAGAATGTAGTGCAAAATGTTGTGCTCCTATTTATGCTGAAACGCAGGTGCCCAACTTGGTATGAACAGACTATAACAGTTCTCTAAAATATTACCATCCTCAGCCATTTGTCATAGACTTAGAATGAGAGATGAACTTCTTTTAGCTACACACGGCAGAACTTGGAAATCTTTTCATTCTTTATGTTTAAAGAGATCTGCTGGTTGCCATGTGAGTAATGCATTTCCAAAGGATCTATTTTTCCAGTACAGCATTACCATATCAGGCATGTTTTATTGACAGCCGTTTTATTGTAGCTAGAGGCTTTACAGTGAGCTGTTTATTGCTGTCCCCTAACTTTGTTGACAGCAATTGGGGAATTCATTTCCCTGCCCCTGGTGATTATTCTTGGTTATGAACAACAGATGTTAAAGATATGAAAACAGTGACCCATTTACTTGTGATATACAGAATTATTCACTAGGCATTCATTTTATAAACCGTGAGTTTGGGTCACAAAATACATGAAATGTAGGGTGTTTTCAAATTCTACATAGTGCTGTCGGTGCGCATTCCAAGTGTCAACATGAACTTAGCTTGGTTTGTTCAGTTTGTTTTCAGTATGTCCTCAGACTTATTGAAGGTAGATGGCTGTACAAAACAGCAAGTTGTATTGACTGTGTGTGTGGCTTTGAATATTTAATGCATTTCTGAAAGTAGAAAACAAGGCGATATTTCAGATGCATCAATACTTTCCAAACTGCTATACTAAAAAGAAAAAAAAAAAGAATTAAAAATAACTGAAAGATATGCAGATATAAAACCGATTCCATATTTGTTGCCAAATCTATAAACACTGATGTCCTAGTTTACAATCAGGAAGAAGCAGTGTCTCAATACGTCTTTTGTTTCTCTGTCCTTTTCTTCCTATTTGTGCATATCCTGCCTGAAATCACTAAGCCCGAAAGGAAGGGAGAAGTCGTGTGTGATGCTTGCAGTAGATTACATTCCATGGTTTAATTTTAAACCTTTTGCTGCAAAAAAAAGAAAAAAAGAAAAAGAAAAAGCATGGTCAGAAAATATAACAACAAGAGATTGAATAAAAAAAAAATAGGATTTATTTATACTCTATACTTTTTTCAAGTCGTTCAAGAAATATATATAGAGCAAACCCCAAATAAATAAGTTAAAAAAAATACTGATTGAACAAAAGGAAGTAAGAATAAATCCTATGAAAAATAACAAGCAACATATAGATCACTAAAACATGTGGTTAATGCAATAAATATAACAATGATTCTTCCAGAAGACTAAATATAATATATATCAACATAATATATATATATATATATATATATATATATATATATATATATATATATATATATATACATTGTGTTATATATACATTTACTTAGTTTTTCTCCACTGGTCAAGAGAATGCATGGTATTTCATATCCCACATTTTGAACTTGAAATTTAATGTCAAGACTTTACAGACAAGGCCAGGAAACCCTCCATGCTGTCTCTTTTGAGCTGCAGTGATATATGCAATTGGATGCTTATTTTATAACTTTGCCCACTTTCCCAGGAATTTTACCTGTTATTTTAAACTTTGCCTTATTCCATAATTAGGAAATATGCTAGACGAAGAACTAACATAAGTAAAATAAGTAATATCTGATCATTTTTGTTCAACATATTTTACAAACATCTGCAATTGAATCAGCATAAACTATAATATACAAAGACTTCTACTGTTTCTGTGTGTTTGCTATATCTAACACTAAACTTACATGCATGCAAATATATGAGCATACACATATGCACACAAACCCACACAGCCATATTTAGCTACTCTAGGAGATATCGTCATATACACTTACATTTGAAAGCACATTTATTTCCCATTAATGCATTTTAAAGCTGTCAAGACAGTAGGCCTGCATTCCTCATTTTCTCATTAATTATAAATGACCAATCTACACAGAGCTATAAAGCTCTCTGGTACAGTTCTATTACATTTATATATGTTATGCTGTGTTTGTTCAGTAACTGATTAGTTGCACCTGCTTGCCATCCTTCTTCTAACTCCCGGAAAACAGTAGGATACATAGACCAATATACTGTGTTCCGAATCTGAAATAAAGCATAATTTTTTTATTTCAAAGTAAAGAATTGCAACCTAATAATGGGTATACAATGTAACAAACAGTACAAGATCTGTTTAACTCTTTGTAGAGCATATCTTTTCCAAAACACTAAAATAATCAAAAGCACAAAAACAAGAAGAAGCAGAAAGTCACTCTGTATGCACAAACATAAATCTGCACGCACACAATAAACATACATGCACATATTAATATGCACAAAAATAATGCAAACTTAAAAATAATAGTGATTTAGTTCAGAAAAATATAAGACAACAGAAAAAATATAATTGTACTTTATGACATCCAATTTAACACCAAAATTTATTTTTGTATTCAACAATGTTTTTAAAAGACACAGGTTCTTTTTAACCATGTAGAACATGTATACATGTTGGTCAAGCACGTTAAACTGCATAGTTTCTGTGCTAAGGGATGTGAAAAGTCCCTTGTTAAAAGGTATATATTAATATATTGAGCTAGGTTAGCATTATCATTTTAGCACATTTATATTTGGTGGTTAGAAGGTTAAAAGTTGATCTTGATCTGGAAAATAGCAAGTTACACATTATTGTCAGTAATTGGTATTTGTTTCTCCTTCTCTGTGCCAGTAAGAGCAGCAGTTACAAAGCTAAAGGAAATTGATTTTTATTACATTTTAGTTGTTGATGAATATCCCCTGTAACTGATCCCTTCAGTTTTGCATTAGACACAGACATGTAATAGGTAACCATCAAGGGGCACCTAGAATATTGACTATATTAATCCAGAATGAAAATAGAGCTCTTAAAAAAAATGGGAAAAAAATAGAAGAGGTTACTTGTGTACCCATGGTTACTCTGCCAATGTAGAACTATATCCACTAATTAAGACATATTTTGAAGTTAGCTATTGAGGTTAAACTTCATGTCTGGGTTCATATCACACTGGACATTTAGTGAATGAACTTTCAATGTTTAGGCCAACATAGCAAAATTAGAGAAAGAAAAATAATCTAAATCTCAGACGACAGAGTTTCCTCTCCAAGATAAGTATCTGTATTTAATATTGCATGCCACTTTGTGAACTTACCACCTCTCACTGTATTAACTACAGGGTGGCCTAAAAGTAGCTATACAGTTGAATCAATAAAATCAACACAACAGATTATATGGGTACACATACACACTGACACAAAACAAGTGGCAGTTATATTTCAGGCATTTAAATATCAGTGTGGCAGTTGGAAAAAATAGTGGAGGGCAGATAAAATAATGTTCTTCACTGTTATTGTGAATGATGACAGCGAACTTGAGTTAAGAGTAAATAAAATGGATTCTAAAGTGGTCCTGGAAGACTAGAGCACCCATATTCCATTGTGTTAACCACTGTATTCAACTGTATATCTACTTTTAGGCCACTAATACGCCCCACATATGTATGGTTCCGGCAAATCTATTTTTACAGATTGCAAGGTAGTTATGGTTAATTGTGTTGTTACACTGTAGTTGGCTGCCAAAACTTTGGGAATTCTTTCTTTTTTCATCAAGGGGCCTCTGTTTGGTTGAGCATTTAGATTTAAAGCCAATTTGAATGTTATTGCACTTTTCATTAAATCTATTAAATATCCAAGATATATATACACACACACACACACACACACACACACACACACACCTTTATGTACTTGTTTATTTTAGTCTCATTGCATCTAGCTTAGTTTTACATAGCAACATATTAATATATATAGAACTATTGTAACTGTGGTCTGCCAGATATAGAAAAACATAGAACAATGTACGAACAAACAATAACAAGTAAATATTAACTTCGTAGTGAATCTCTGACTTAAGATACTGTCTAATGACCGTAAGAGCACTTCTTTTGCAAATGGTAAATCTGTATTAGATATTATCAAATTGTATATCTTTATCTGAATTTTAAACATATAGCTCCTTTTTCTGGAAACCATGTCACAGATAGAGCACATTACATTTAGAAAGATAGAATCTTCAGGTAAAACAAACGCTCCAGGTTGGTCATGACAAACTATAGATTTGTTACAATAGGGGTTTAAGTATCTGACATTTCCTATTCTATCAATATAAAGGGACTTAAGGGACACTCCAAGGACCAAATGTGCAAGAAAATATCTTAGGCATTAAAACATATATATATTTATTTATTTTGCATGATATCAAACCTCTTGCACTTTAAGTCAATTACATTTGGATCTTGTGAAATGAAAAGTATAGACAAGGACTTATGGGTTTAGAGTCATAGGAGCTTTGTAAGAAAGGCTCATAACTGGATACTTTTTTATGAAAAAAAATCAACGATTACCCAAACAAATAACCAAATAAGAATCTTAGAAAAAACACAGTTGTAATCATGGAGGAAGCATCAGAAATATTCCATTGATGTACTGTGTTCTTTACTTTTACATTTTTCACTTTATTTTTCTTAATGCAAAATGCATATATTTTTTTCTGTTTTGTTTCATTTTATTTTGTTTGTTGTTGAACATTGTTTAAATTAATTCTATAATGGAGCATACAGACATGATATATTCAGATCTCTATTTTTTTGTATAAATGCATATTTCATATAACAATTGTAAACCTTGTGTGCTGTTTAGAAAAGTAGTCATGGCAGCATTGTATTTAGGGACTTTGAGCTCTATAATCACTGAGGAATTGGTAGAGCCTGCTAAAATAAAATACAATTGAAAATGCCAGATATGATAACATTGTACATCTTTGTTTACAAAATCACTAAAACTACAGCTGTTGCTAGGACAAAATCTAAGCTATTCTATAGGGCCCCATTTTTATTGTATAAAATATGCCATGTAATAAAAACTTTGGGATTTTTTCATGCATCTTGTTATGTAGTCATTTTTTGTCTGCCCCTGAACAGACACACTTGCTTAGCAGACACCACTTTTTTCTTATCAGTAGAATTCTCATGTTCTATACCTACTTTATATATCTTTCAAAGCCTCTGGAATATTTTTAAGGATGACGTCATTAAGGCTTTCAGTACCGACTAGTATCTGAAAGTTCCGTTAAAAAAAACGGTCACAAGGTTTCTATGTGCATAATTTCAGTAATGGATAGATAGATAGAAAGATCTTTTCTCTTAGCTAATCCAAACAGGAGAGCTGGCTACATTTTTCCTAGGCGATATTTGTAAAACAATAAAACAATTAGGGACAAAATAAGTAATTGTCCCTTTTTATTAAAACTTTCTTACTAATGCTGTAAGAACTAGAATACAATAATAACAAAAAAATATATAGTTACATAATAGGTATTTGTAATCATACTGTAAGGCAGCAGCCCACAGTCCTCTCTGTATGTGTGGTCTTGGAAAAATTGTCCCTCAGTCCCCTTTGTCTGCTAGCCCTTGACCAAAACCATTGAATCACAATATAATCAAGAGTTAATGCTTTCACAAATCCTGACTTCATGTGCAAGTCCCCAGGACATACTTGAAAACGAGAGAAATCTCAATGTATCTTTCCTGGTAAAATATTTTATAAATAAATAAATTAATTTTAAAAATGCATTCTGGGATAACTTAAGACCTTCTAATTGTGTATGGTCACATTGCTTCTGATCAAAAAGGTCCTAAGATAGCTGCACCCACAGAGCCAGTGTAAACTAGGAGGTGCTCTGAAATGTTACTGACTTATGTGAATTATTAAATAAAACAACAACAATTATATATTACATATACTCTCTTTTTTTCATTAATAATCAATCATGATGGTAGTTTACTTTAACAATGAAGTACAAAGTACAACAGAGTCTATGGATGAATGGAAAAATGTCTAAGTCACCTACTTTATGTTGGTTAATCAATTATTTTTGCCAAATATTTCCAAATTAATTTGGAAATTTTACTATTCATGGTTGAGTGAATTATGTGAAAAAGCCTGCTTGTGTAAAACAAATATGGACAAGATGTAATTTCACAGGCATCTTTAATATATATAATATATATAGCCCAAACTTATGTTAATCTGTACATGATAAAGATAGAACATTGGGCACGTGTTAGTAAAAGTCCAAACTACACTAATGCTAATTACTGTATTTAAAAAACAACAACAATGCTTTATCATAAAAGTGTGTTTAGAAATGTATAAATACATACATACTGGCTAATTCATTTCCCCATTTTACTTTTATTGTTCGAGAAAGTATGCATTTTATATCAGGAAGAAGGTTGACATTTTTCATTTTCATCTGTACAATTTATGGTTACTGAACATGAGTTGAATTCTAGCTGCATTCTGATTGGGTAAAAACAAGTAGCCAATTAGAACACAGCCTAATAATTTTCAATCTGGCTGTTCCTGCAGTGCTCATTATCTGTTTTCTGTAAAATTCAGTGCTTCTTCCTGCCATAATTTTTTTTTCAAGCAAGTCTCATAATGTTTACATGTGGGTGTGATGTTATCTCAGTTTGCTATTTCTTATAAAAGCCCCATAGTGCCAATCTAGCATAATGAAATATACGATTTACTAGCTTACTTACCACATAATTACAGTTAGAATTTACAGTTAGAATCAGTGTCTCCCAAATCGTCTCCCAAATCAGTCCTCCTGGCCCATCAAGAGTCCAGGATTTATGTATTTCCCTTCCCCCACCTGGACTTGATAGATATATCCAGGGCTGCCATCAGAAATGTATTTTGCGGCCCCTTCCATAGCTCAAGGCATGGGGCCCTGTCTCGAGTCCATCAATAGGCCCACATCTGAGTACGCCCACATGGCTGGCCCTGAGTCCACCTACAAGACCCATTCCCCATTCCATTAATATCTTGCAGGCACCTATAACTGTTAGGAGATGTTGTGTTTGTTTTTAAGGGATGTAATAATGTGTGTTTAGTGATGTAGTGTGTGTGAGTGTAAGGGAGGAAGTGTATGTGTATAGTGGATGAAGTGTGCACATGTATAGAGGATGTGGTATGTCAGAGATGGTGTGTGTGTAAGGTATGCAGTGTGTATAATGGATTCAGTGGATGGAGTGGATGGAGTGTGTTTGGTGTAAAGGATGCAATGTGTGTGTATATAGATACACTGTGTGCATAGTAGACACAGTGTAAGTGTGTGTGTGTGTGTGTGTGTGTGTATTTAAAGGATGCAACATGTGTATACATAGAGGATGCATTATCTGTGTATAGTGAATTTAGTGTTTGTGTGTATAGTGAATGCAGTGTATGTGTGTATAAGGAATGCAGTGTTTGTATTTAGGAGGAAATGTGTGTGTGTGTGGGGTTGTAAAGGATGTGTATGTGTGTGTAGTGAGGATGAAGTGTTTATGTGTATAGTGGATGTAGTGTATGGGTGGGTTAGGGACTGTGTTTTATTTATTTATTTATTTGCATTATTTTATGAGTTCTCCCACTCCCTGCCTTTTACCTCTGGCCTGGGGCAAGACATTTCCTGGTGGTCCAGTAACTCTGGCTTGCTCCAGGCTAAGTGCATTGTCCGAGTCTTGGCAACTCGTGGAAGTGCTCTAACAGCTGGACTCGCAAAAGAGGACCCAGCAGAGGAGCAGACAGACAGACAGCCTCCAAAACTCCCTCTCCCTCTACATACAAGCCTGCAATATAGCAATATAGCAATAAATATAAAATTATTTTCTCACCCCTCCTGGGTGGTATGTTTATTCCTCTTTATCGGATCCTCTAACAGAGGCCTGGGAGTTTGAGCATTCTGAGCAGTATCTTAGCTGTTCCTAGAACTGCACTCTTCTGGACACCAATCTCAGATGTCCCACCTGGAGTCTGTTGAAGCCACTGCCAAAACCTGGGAGTCACAGCTCCGATTGCTCCTATCTCAACTGAGACTACTACTGCCTTCACTTTCCACATCCTTTCTAGTTCTTCTTTCAGTCCTTGGTATTTGTCCACCTTCTCATGTTCCTTCTTCCTGGTGTTATAGTCACTGGGTGTTGCTACATCCACCACAACTGTAGTCTTTTGTTCCTTGTCTACCACCACAATGTCGGGTTGGTTGGCCAGCACTTGCTTGTCTGTCTGGATCTTGAAGTCCCACAGGATCTGTCATTCTCGACTACTGGTATCTCCCATCTGGACTTAGGCAGGTACAGTCCATATTTTGTGCAGATGTTTCAGTACACAATCCCAGCAACTTGGTTGTGTCTGTCTGTGTATGCCATTCCTGCTTGAGCCAAGCATTCCAATATCCATGGGTGTGGCATTGTGTCATAGGCTTTCTTGTATATGAAAGAAGAAGGACCACAGGCACTCCAAATTGAAACCGTATGCAGATTTATTAGGAAAAAATGCAACACCAAGCAACGTTTCGACCAACAAAGGTTTTTTTTCAAGCTGAAAAAGACCTTTGTTGGTCGAAACGTTGCTTGGCGTTGCATTTTTTCCTAATAAATCTGCATACGGTTTAAATTTGGAGTGCCTGTGGGCCTTTCTTCTTTCGTATATAATTCTGGGATTGCTGGTCCTGATCGGGAGCACCCTTGGCCGTTGGGATTGAGTGCGGTTCCCATCATCTACTTTGCGTAATAGGCTTTCTTGTAGTCAATCCAGGCCGTGCACAGATTGGTCTGTCTTGTCTTAGAATCTCTTGTGACTGCTTGATCTACCAGTATTTAGTGTTTTGATCCTCTAGTGTTGTTTCCAATCCCCTTCTGAGTATTGCTCATATATTGACTCATGTGCCCTTGGATCTTGGAGGCTACGATGCCTGACAGAAGTTTCCATATTGTTGGGAAGCAGGTTATTGGTTGGTAGTTGGATGGTGTTGTTCCCTTGTGAGGGTCCTTCATGATCAGTATTGTTCTGCCTTGTGTTAGCCAGTCAGGGTGGGAGCCTGTTGCTAGTAGCTGGCTCATTTGTGCTGCTAGGCGTTCATGCAGTGCTGTTAACTTCTTTATCCAGTAGTTGTGAATCATGTCAGGTTCTGGGGCTGACCAACTCTTCATGTGTGCTGCTCTCTGTTGGATATCTTTGACTGTGATGGTGACTGGTTCCTGTTCTGGCAACATGTAGTGGTCTGCTTTCAGGTCCAGTAGCCACTGGGCCTCAGTGTTATAAGATGCATTTTTCTCCTAGATATTCTTTCTGTACTGTTCAGTATCAGCTCTGTGTGGGTCTTGCGAGGAGATGTGTTGGTTACCCTGTAGCTGTCCATACACCTAGAATGGTTCTATGGTACATAGGGCATCTATTCTCTTAGCCTCTGCTTCTCTGGTGTAGCTGCTCAGTCTGGTTGCCAGTACTGTCAGTCTTTGCGTAACTGTTTCCAGTGCCTCTGGTATGGGCATATCCATATACTTCCATAGCAGCCAGGATCTATCTTTGATCTTTCCACCTCTGTTAAGTTGATCCAGCTTACTATCTTCCTTCCGTGTTGTCTATATCTTGGCTTCCAGTCGTAGTCTCCATAGTGGGCATTGCTTCTGATTTTGAAGTCAAGTAGCTGGAGGACCATTCATGCTGTGGCATATATGGTCTCTGATGGTGCAGGTGAGGATTGTGGACAATGCTTCATTAACTGCAGCTAGCATGCTGTCTGGTGGTAGCTTTCCAGTGATCTTCGGTAGTCTTGTCTGCTGGTCAAAGACTGCTAGTTTTTCTAGGATCATTTCCCTTATATCTGTTGTTATGCCATCTTGGGGTATGGATTCAGGTTGGCAATTCTCTGGTGCAGGCAAGAATGTGCATGATTGATTTATTCTGTAGTCCATTTAATTCCAGTTGTGACACTAGATTTTCCTTGGAGATGTTCAAATGTTGTGTTACCAGCTGTTTTGGTATTAGGGTAGATGATGGTCTCTTGTTCATCCATAGCTTCCACAAACATGTTCAGTCTGTATACTATTAGTAAATTGAACAGATACCATCTGCTTAATTAGCATGAAAATGTTTTGAACACTTGTTCTGTTGAACACTTGTTCTGGGTCTGCTGTTGTAGTAGCATTCAAGCAGGTCTAGGTTCTCGCTCCATGTCCAGGAATGATTTGTACATGTATACATATATACACACACAAACATTTGCAATATGTGGTTCAGGCCCACCGGGCCGCCTTGTTGGTCCTGTTACCTTAGATGTGTAGGGCCTGTACCCCCCTGGAGCTGCATCACTGCTTAATACATATGCCTGATTCTTGGTGTGGCCCAATATATACACCTCATAGATCATCAGCCCAGTCCCAGGAGTGCTGGTATAATTAAATAGTTATCGGTTTGTATATAGCATCGGCATAAGGCTTGCATCTTTGCTGTTTAAAGTTTTTGCTGCTGTTTAAAATTCATCACAACTCACTGTTTAGTAAATTCATCTCATTATAGTTTAAGCTCTATAACGAAAGAGGTTTTAATGTATTTGATCCCCAGAATTATCAAGCCCATACATATTGGAGGTTGGGAAGGAAAGGGTTAATGAAACAGCCTAATGGACTGCATTACTAGGTTTGCCATTCATCATGTCCTCATATCTGCAGTGGAATCTACAAACTATTATGCACTTTAGCTTTTATTTCGCATTTGCATTCTCCTTACATTTGCTGCTGTTTTACCCCTTTGTAATACCGAATAAAAGACCTGATAAATGTGGTGCAAGCTGTAGCTCTTGCTATGATTTATTCTTTCTAGCAAAGCTCTAAACATTGCTAAGGTTCAGAAATCATAAGTATACTCATATTTATTCTGTTAGTTAAGCGTAGAATGCTCACTGTTCAGTGGTGTTTTCAGCTAGGCTAAGTATAATATTTCATAATTTTTACTTTTGTTTCTCGGGTCAAGATGGCAATCTAGATTTAGGGATTACATTTTCAGACAAGCACTAGTGTTACAGCTCGCTCAAATATACATTGCCCTGTCATCTTAAATTTATAAATACGTAAAGAGGTAAGTTCAGGCCAAGTAAAAATTCTTCAGCTATATTTATTTCTTAACAACTACTCTCAAAAATCACTGGTTAAACAAGTGCATGTGAACTCTTGAAATGCACTGTAATCTCTCATGTTTTCCGCAAGATATGGTTTGCAATTTGAGATTTCATCGTTTTTTTTTTTTTCTTTTCAAAGACTTGAATGTGTGCCATATGCTATTGTGAATCTAGGATATATTTCTGTTTGCAACAACAACAAAAAACAAATACGCACACACTGTAGAACCATTGTAAATCCTGTGTGCTTGACAAAATATCATCAAAAAAAGCTAGGGTATTAACCCTTTGAGTGCCCGATGGCACGCCTAATGCATTGATTTCCAAAACCTGGCACTCGATGGGTTAAACCTCCATACAGATTACAAAAAGAAATACACGGTTATTCAGCAGCTGAAGTACCAACAATGAACAAATCCCTTCTGGGACAGCTGTATTGTCGAGCAAAGGTAAAATCCATCCCTTCTTAATGTTCTCAGGAGGTGTGGGAGTTAATAGGCTCATTGTATCTATCTGTTAGAGATACCAGTTTACCTTTCACATGCAATGGTTTAATCTTGGGAGTAGCTGGAAATTAGAAATCTATAGGCCTTTTTTTTATTTTTTTATTTTATTTTTTTGGAGGCAGTGTACTACTTCTGTTCATCCATAAAGCATCTGGCTTCAACATTTTGCACTATTATGTGAATTGGATGTGAAAATACTTCTACCTTCTTATTTCTTTAACAAGTGATGCTTGTCAGCTGCTTGTATCACATTTAAAATGATTGAGGCAGCTTGCTGCCATATAAACAACATAATACCTGAGAAGTGCAAAGCATGGTTTTGGAGACTGCATTTGTTTATTTCGAGAGCTGCAGCATAAAATCGGATTAACTAGATTTGTCTCATAAGAGTAAGAAATTTCCTTGATGTTATATGAAGAGCCTTACTAGAATATTTAGCATAGTGGTTTTACATTTGTTTCAGGGCAAGCTTTTTGATAAAACTGTAAATAATTATTAATGACTACAGAGAACAGATTTCACATCATTTTGATGATTTCCTGGGTTACAGGACATTAACTTGTATTAACCCCTTAACCACCAACACTATAGTGTTAGCAGTGGAATTTTTAAGTACTGACGAGGTAATAGGATATATTAACCAAACTGGCAAAATATAGGATAACAGGTAACAAACACATCTTGGTGTGTTACTAGCTAAAACATTAAGGTTTAAATAGACATTAATCTCTAAATCAAATTTAGAAAACTATAAAAATGTTCTGCAGTAAAATTCATAGGTGGAACGTGTCATGCTTTTACATATGTAGGTATTAAAAGAACTCTGTCAGGTCCCCAGCCTTTATCTGCAAGTTGCTATTTAAGTAACCCTTAGTAGGGAGCATGTGCTTACTTGACCAAAGATAACATTTTGCCCTGTGCTTACATATTGCAATAACAGAAGGCAGCGACACCATCAAAAGCTGTGCAATTTTCAGTAGGATAAGTGCATGCTATTGGAAATGGCGGGGAGCTAATAATGGAATTAAAAAAACAAAACAAAAAACCCATCCAAATTGGTGGAAAATGTAACCCTAAATATTTGCTGTAATTTTACTAAACTGAACATTTGTCATAATGTCACATGTTAAAGGGACACTCCATTGCCCAAATAAAAACAAATAAATCACTGTTTAGTAGATATACCCCAGGTAAAAAAATATGCAGCTTGCAAAATCTGCAGATCTGGTCTGCAGCCTCAGCAAACTCTCTAGTTCTAACCCCGCCCAGACTTTCTGTGGCTGTCCAATCACAGACTTCCCAATGCAGCTCATTGAGAAGTCTTTGCAAGGCAGGTGCTTTGAGAAATTGCCTGCCTCTTGGCTTAATCTATTCTACACTGTGCTAAACAACCAGGAAGTAACAAGACCAGTTGTCTGATTGACAGCTGGGGTGCAACTTAGAAAAGTGCCAATGTCTATTGAAATTTGCACAATGTCTATTAAAAAAAAAGTGGACAGACTCTTCACACATAAAGCACTTTAGCAAGCTGAAGTACTTAACGGATCTGGAGTGTCTCTCTAAGGGAAATAAAATAGCAAAAGCCACCATAGCCATGAAAGTTGCAGAAAACGTAACTATTCATTAAATCTAACTTCTCATCCAACAAAAATAAAATCTTGTAAGTACAATGTCATACAGCATGTCTTTCTCAGTGACATTATTATCCTACATTACATATATAATGCAATATATTTATACGTGTGTGTGTGTGTGTGCATGTGTGTGTGTATATATATATATATATATATATATATATATATATATATATATATATATATATATATATATGCACACACATTATAAAAAAACAAGTGTTCAAAACATTTTCATGCTAATTAAGCAGATGGCATCTGTTCGATTTACTAATAGTATACAGACTGAAATTTTAAATGACACTCATATCTCATGATATAACATTTAATCCGTTTTGGGCTTGAGGGACCTGCAAAGCTTTACTTTTGAATGCCATTCACACCCTCTGGCAGTTTAAGGATTAATAAAGTAAATTAATAAAAAGCTGACTGTATCAAAGCAGGATTCATTCTCTGGTGGACATCAATTCAGAATTTATATACCAAACTTGAGAGACAGTGATGTTTTCTGGTTGAAGTTGAAAGACGAGCAATGAAATCATAAATAATAAAGAACGAGATATACATGCATAACCATAAGCCAATAGGTACTGGAGGTTAATCAGATACAGACAGATATTGAAAAAATTGTGGTTAGTTTTAGGGATATATCCTTGATTGTATATGTCTGCTATCCTGTAGAGCTTACTTTCACAAATAATATAATTCTATACTGTAGTCAAAGGCGCACTTTGCATTCACACATATATGTTAAAATGTCTATTGATATGCCATGCCAAAAAAATAAAGCATATCAATAGTAAAATTTAATTATAATGAGCAACATCATAATAATATTTTTCTTTGTGGATACAAGTAGCTATGAAAAACATAGGAAATCTATATATGTAGAAAACTATACATACATCATTTTATCTTCATTGGAAAACTATACAATCATACTTTCATCTTGGTGACTGTATGATATCTAAATACAAAGAGGCTGGACTAAATTTTACTAATAGAATAACAAAAAGATATAGCTGCACAGTCCAAAACTCTTTTTCATTTTAGGACGATTAGTTGCATCCTTGAGTTTGGGACACTTGAGGCTCAATTTCACCCATTCTTAAAGTGGAAGTGTCCCTTGACAGAGGGGTGAAAGTTCCTTTAACCCAGTAAATGCTATTTCATATAGTCCATGTCTTTCCATGACGTTGTTCCAAATCCTGGGTATATAGTTCCCGGTTCTCTATTCTTCATTCTACCACCATTATGGCCAAACCTGGCTGCTAGCGAGATCTTCTTGGACTTTTGGACACAGCATTCTAACTCACTATCCTCATGTCACTTGTTCTCCACAAGATGGCCAATATTATGAAGCTCCTGTAAAGATTCTATTTTGGAAGCTGGTTTGTATATTTGTCAATTTTCTCTTCATGCTGCACCGATAGCAACCTTCTAAAACTATCATCTACTCTGAAGATGTGCGGTTTTATTTACTGTAGTCTGTGACTGTTAAGTGGTAGTTATAGAACTGCAGTCTGTGACATGGAAATGCACGAGGCAGAAAATTTTGAAATGTTTTACACTTTCACATAAATATGAAATCTAAAATAAAGCAAGAGAAGTTTGAATATGTTGAGTATGTCATAAACACTTATAAATGTAGTATAACATTAGATTTTACTGGCATGCTTCTGAGCTAGGGGAGTTTCTTCAGCCCCCCATCCCCCACGAACCCCACTCACCTCTTAACTGTCGCTCACCCACCTACTCATTATCACGTGATCTACCACTAGCCATGCATGAAAAATTGTGTGCACAATCTTTTGCAAACAGAAGAGCAACAGATATTTGCCCAGTGACACATACAGACACATAATCACAATGTGTATGCCGGGCAGTGTTTATTGGTACCTGTGTGTGCATGTCTGGTATGTGTCTATTTATTGCCTTAGAGTGTGTGTCTGGCACTGAGTATCTGTGTGCATTGGTAAGTGTATATCTGTGTGTCTGTGTATCTGTGACACTGACTAGAATGCATATCTGTGATCTGTGTCTGTGAACATGTGTGTCTCTGTGAGGATATGTGAGTATAAGAGCAGCTTGCAATATGTTGTGTATTTAGGGGTACTGCTTGTAGTCTTGATGTGTGTGTTGCATTTATGGTGAGGTTGTGTTGTGTCTGTGAGGTGTGACTGCATGTGCGCTGGTGAGTGTGACAGAGTGACTGTGGAAAAGTGTCTTTAACAGGGTCACTGGTGGGGGTGAGTGCGATAGGATGGCACATAATTGTCTTTCTCCCCATAAGAAAGAATATTTATATATCCACCCTATGAAGAGACACTCTATCCAGCTATTTCAATATATTGTTGGTTAGCATCTGTCTTTGTATGAATTGACATCCAGAAAAGTACTTGGACAATTGTAGTAAGCTTCATCTCTGTAAGTGAGCTAGGTCAGTTTATATAAGCTATTATAGGTCACTAGAGTTCTAAAACTCTGTTATGATGTAATTATACTTAACTAAGGTTGTATAAACATTCTGAAGATCATGAGCAAGACACATACCTGCCATTTTGAAGAATGTGTTTTCATTTCTAAGCTATAATGTTTGTTTTGGACAGCATTTTGCAGGAATAAGTTCCAAGTAAGTAAACTTTCCAACTAGTTAAAGGATCACTATAGTGTCAGGTAAACAAACTAATTTTCCTGACACTATATGATCCTTGGGACCCTCCCCCCCAGGTGCTGAAGGGGTTAAAACCCCTTCAGCTACTTACCTTAGTCCAGTGCCGGGCTTCCTCGGCGCTTGTGACCTCTCCTCACCCGCCGACGTCAGCTCATGCGCACGCATTCAAACAGTCCATAGGAAAGCATTTCCCAATGCTTTCTTATGGACGTTCTGCACGCTGGATGAGATTTTCGCATCCAGCGTCGCAGAAGCGCCTCTATCGGCTGTCAGGAAGACAGCCAGTAGAGGCTGGATTAACCCTGCAATGTAAACATAAAATAGCAGTTTCTCTGAAACTGCTATGTTTGCATCTGAAGGGTTAAAACCTGGGGGACCTGGCACCCAGACCACTTCATTGAGCTGAAGTGGTCTGGGTAACTATAGGGTGCCTTTAACTTTTATCCATCTAGTTGGAAAGGTTTAGTTGTCCCTTCGAAGGTATTAATGAACATATATACATGAAACAAGAAAGAAACTGTAAAAGGGGTTATCTTGATGTGTCTAGTATTTTGTTGGTAAATATGTAGATTGTCCAGAAGAGGTATGTTTTATATCTATGCAGTACAGGACAGACCTTTGATACTATTTATTCATAAAAGTTAGAGTGCTGGGGTATGATATCTTCTTGTTGTTCCCTACATTTTTGGGATTAGAGAGAAGAAAATAACCCACTGATACCTTTGCAGGTGAGATATAGAAACTTGTTAGAAATGTATCCCTGCTTATTTCTTGCCCCAGCATACAATCCTTTTAAAATGAATTTTTGAAGACAGTTAGACAGTGGCCCAAGTGATGCATGCCCCTTTAAATTATTAGAGTTTGACTTTGATATTGCTCTGGTTATTTATTTTACTTTATCAAAATTAAAAACATAGGAGAAATCTGGTAAATTCATTGTAAGGGCATTTCTAAGAATGTTTACAATAATTAAATAAAATTAATTAAATGCTTTAAAAGAAACATTTTCATAACTAACAATAATCTAACTCACATATTGCATCAACCATTTGGTGTGTGGAGTGTCCTTTAAGATTCTTATACTTTAACTGTGCTATTGCTCTGGTTGCTCTTTATTTTACATTAAATTAATTTAGATAAAATGTTTCCACTTCCTTGCTTATCCAAGCATATTTGCACTCTGTGTTTACTTTGAGCAGCCAATCACATACTTTCTATTTCAACAAATAGTTGACATTTTTTTATGTGATATACATATCACATATATGTCTTACACATTTCTTGTAAGCATATGCATATATTGAAATTAAGAGCATTTTTTTTATGTAAAAAGCCGTGTAAATGGATTTGCCACAGTATTATCATATTTTGGCCTGAGGTAAGCAACATTACCCATACTGATAAAGGTTTACAACACATAATAGTATTCTTTTATATCAGCTTTAGAAAAAGCAAATAGCTACACTATATTCATTTATTATCTCTGAAGTAGCTAAAATAAAAGGATGTTGTGGTTATAGCAAGTACACGATAAGTTGAACTCTTTCTGCAGCAACACTGAAACCTAAATGTTTCTCATTTATTCACAAAAATGTAAATGCACGGAAATAAGTCCAGCTCTCAAACTCCCACTCATCACCCCAAGCATATAAACAAAACAAATAAAATGACCTGTGCATTATCCCAAATCCATATGCACATTTAAACAAGATGTTTGCAGTAACACAACAGTAGCCATTAAAATGCAAGTTCACCTGCCAATTTCAAGGCAAGCTTCTTAAGAGAGTTCTTCACTAATAATTTAGTTTGCTGCTTTTGTAATGTGACATGAATTGAAATAAGAATTGTAATTTCTAGACCGAAAAAGTTTTTCTAGAAAAACTCATCAGTTTAGCTATTTCTCCATTTTAGTTAACGTTGGTAAATTTTTCACTTTGGGTTTCAGGTTACTACGATTCACTGTTTAATGAATTTACCCCACATTCGGCTCCTAGAGACTAAAGAAGCATTCATTTCAATATCTAAGAATCAGTAAAGCAAAATTGCTTTCATCTAATGTACCCAGTAAGCCTGGAGAACCAAGGAACACTCTCAAGTACCCCAGTGGTCTTTCTCCTCACAGTGCCGTTTATTTAACCCTCAGTTGGGAGCATGCACTAACCTGACTGACAATCGCACTGCTTTCCCTGACAGTATGTTCATATTGCAATGATGTCAGCTGTCATCACCAGGCAAAGTAGTGTGATCGTGGGTAAGCGTGTCCTCCACATGATAGTCACATGATTAGCACCTCACAGGGAAATTCCAAGGGACCTGACCGTGTTTTTTTAAATTGAGTAATTGAAAGCCTACCATGCAAGCTAGGGCTCTATAGTGTTTCTAAAAATAGATTGTCCATCCCAACCTATTTTTTGGTATCCCCAACAAACAGATAATGTTTCAGCGTAACACAAGGGCTTGATAAGCCTGGTTTAGTAAAGACCTTGCATTGATAAACTCCTGTATTTGGCTAAACTATTACTACTCGTTCGTGTCCACCAAATAATGGAAACAAATTTGATTAGAGGCTGTGTTGGATCACGCAATATTTATTTACAATTTTTATAGTTTTTTGGGGGGGTGGATCTTGAATCCAGGAACCCTCTACTGTAAGTGCGGTCCTCCATTTATGCATTGTGTTCCTGTCACAATCTGTCTGTCTACATTGCAATGTCTTATAATGTTTTTTACTCTTAGATAAACAGTATTTTTAGATGGCACTCTTTCGGGGGCCGCTCCCTTTATTGGGTGTAGAGCTAAATTACTAATGATTGGTAAACAGAGGAATCCCTCAAAACATGTCAGTCAAAATAATATTACTCCACAAAAAGGTTATTTTGAGAAAATTTGTATCACTGCAGTAATATGCTTCATTTGATTTATATGCCCATTCCAAATTTTAAAAAAATATATTTAAAATTTACAAACACAGGCTGGTAATGAGAAACAACTTGTTTATTAAAACAAAATAGTAATGTTGTGAAAATATTCATATTGGCTGAACTGAAGATTTTATTTGAGTTGGCCATTTTAACCTAAATTTTGCAAATCGGTTCTCGAAAAATTGCTGTGTAACGAATAAGCCACTTTGTCTTTTTCTTAGAGGATACCAGGATAGTTGCTTAATTCTATCTTGCTGGCTTTCTTTTACCTTCAAGATCACTTTTCATTGTCATGTTGATATACAGTGTCTGAAGCACAATAATTCAGTAAATATCTGTGTTTTACCGTATCTGAGGTTTTTCAATTTCCAATATAATCAGTTCAATGTTATGGCCAGATAAAAGATAAGTGAGTTGGGATTTTTTTTCCTTTCTCCACAAGCTGACTTTGCTGATAAAATAGTACTGGATTTTTTTTATAATGCCAATATCCATTTTATAAAACATATATTTTGATTTTGCATTTTTATTTTAATTCATATTTAAAAACAATGCATGCATATATTTTGGGCATAGAACTATGACGTTCAAATGCATTCACTTTTAAGATATCTTTGAATTGCATTCCTTTCTTATTCCTACTTAATACATTAAAGTAAATTAACAAACGATTGGAGTTGTTTAGGAGAGTGTCAGAAACATGCAGGGTAGTTAAATATTCCTCTTGAACAAACTTAAAAAATGCTAAACAGACTTAAGATAATAAGCAAATGCACTAAGAAAGCAAACCTTTTCATAAAATGAATTTAAGTGTAAACATTGATCTTGGTAATGATCATTTGGTTTAACACAGAATTATTTTAATGAACTGTTTAAACTGCAAAAACACAAGATTTTTAAACATTTGATATCAATATTAACATTCCAAATGTCAAAACTCTTCATACTGAATACATGAAAGTACTATGTAGTTAAGAAGCATAGGCTAAATGAGAAGACGTCATGCTGAGATAGCATTAGTAACAGAATTCATTGAAGAAATTACTGCACTTAAAATGTACTTAGATTCCAGATGCAAGTACATTTTCGCTATATTAAGATATGCAGATTTTAGTTGTTAATGTTATGTGTTAGTACATGTTGTGCATATATTTGATCACAAGCTATATTATCGTACAGTTGTTTATAGAATTGCAATTTATAACATGTGAAATTAAAATATAGTAGTTATAAATGTGAATTTAATTCAGATGACTGCAATACCCTAATATTTACAAAAAACAAACAAAAAAAAAACATATAAATAAAATTAATGTCTTGAGGATCCTTCAAATATTAGCTAGTTATCTTGACTGTATTATGAAGGAAACAACATCTAAACTATACTCGTTTTTGAAGTACTGATGTACTAGAATTTCATTTTAAGGAATAAGTCCTAGAGTAAACACAATGCAGTATACTAGTTGATTGCTCGTCAAAAAGGGAAAAAAATGGAAAAAAAAGAAACAAAATGTTTTGTTTAATTGCTCTTCAAGCCTATCCTCAATTGTTTTGCAATAAAGTGACTTGATTTACTAATGGACCAAAGTCAACTCAATGGCAGCTGTATACTTACCGTATATACTCGAGTATAAGCCGAGTTTTTCAGCACATTTTTTGTGCTGAAAAACCCCAACTCGGCTTATACTTGAGTCAGTGTCTGTATTATGGCAATTTATATTGCCATAATACAGACTGGGGGCTGGCAGCGAGCGCTTACCTCTCCTGCAGCTCCTGTCAGCTCCCTTCTCCTCCGCGCCGGTCCTTTCAGCACCTCTGTCAGCTCCCAGTGTAAGTCTCGCGAGAGCCGCGGGGTCATAGTGCGGCTCTCGCGAGACTTACACTGTGAGCTGACAGAGGAGCTGCACGGACCGGCGCGGAGGAGAAGGGAGCTGACAGGAGCTGCAGGAGAGGTAAGTGCTTCCTGCCAGCCCCCCTTACCCCCCCCCCTACTGAACTGCCAATGCCACTGGAACACCAGGGAGATAGAGCCTCCCTCCCTGCCATGTATCAAGCAGGGAGGGGGTACGAAAAAAATAATAAAAATATTAATAATAATAAAAAATAAATAATAAAATAATAATTTAAAAAAATTAATATAACAAACAAAACTATTAAAATAAAATAATAAAAAAATTATAAAAATGCCCACCCCCACCAAGGCTCTGCATCACACACTCAAACACTGCATTCATACACACTGCACTCATACACACACACTGCATTACACACTGCATCACACATACACACACTGCACTCATACACACACACTGCACTCATACACACACTGCACTCATACACACACACTGCATTCATACATACTGCACTCATACACACTGCACTCATACACACTGCACTCATACACACTGCACTCATATACACACTGCACTCATACACACACACTGCACTCATACACACACACTGCACTCATACACACACTGCACTCATACACACACTGCACTCTTACACACACACTGCACTCATACACATACTGCACTCATACACACACACACTGCACTCTTACACATACTACACTCTTACACACACTGCACTCATACACACACTGCACTCATACACACACTGCATTCATACACACACTGCATTCATACACACTGCACGCATACACACACACTGCACTCTTACACACACTGCATTCATACACACACACTGCACTCATACACACACACTGCATTCTCATACACACACACTGCACTCATACACACGCTGCATTCTCATACACACACACTGCACTCATACACACACACTTCACTCATACACACACACTGTAAATAAATATTAAATTAATATAATTTTTTTAGGATCTAATTTTATTTAGAGATTTACCAGTACCTGCTGCATTTCTCACCCTAGTCTTATACTTGAGTCAATACGTTTTCCCAGTTTTTTCGGGTAAAATTAGGGGCCTCTGCTTATATTCGGGTCGGCTTATACTCGAGTATATACGGTAAATGTAATGTAATTTAATAAACCAAAATGTATAACCTCTGTGGGTTAACAAAATCCATATTTTTGCAGAACTTAGCAGGGACACTTGTTGGGTCCTATATTACTTATAGGCCCAGGTGAAGTCATTCCAAAATGCAATGATGGTTGCACCCATAGAATATTTTGAAAAATCTTCTTTTGTTGTTTTACCGATGGTGCCAATAGGAGCTCAACTTGGAAACTATTTAAGATGTTGGGGTAATAAAGAAATTGCTAAGCTTTAGTTGGACAGGAGCAGCAGCTAATTTGTTTGTACTTAACCAGGCCCAACCTTTACATAATTAATACAAGAATTTTAGTTAATCACTTCTTAATGAATACTAACTTAGTGACCTTGGAGATATAAATCAATAATTGACCACAACTGTTGGCATCAGTAACTAAATAACTAAACTATAGTTAAAGTGCAAGATACATTAAAATATTACAGGTAGATACCTCTGCCAAGCTCATGGTTACTATGACACTGCTTATGATGTTGTGTCTGATTTTTCACCGTTTGTTTAACAATAATGGAGCTTAGGAAGTGCCCCTGAGATTGTATTTGGTGCTTTAAAAGTTCTAAAATAAGTTAACCACTCATTCATTGGTTAAAGAACAACTGTGGTTTAATGTTCATAAAGTAAAGACAAATGGGTTTTGTGATGACTGTGTCACTTCTAGAACATTTCTGCACAACTGCTCTTTAAAGATAAAATGAGACTTAAAAGCATTAAAGATATTGAAACATTATTAGCGTAAGGAATAGTTAAAGAGTGTAGGAAAATCAGTGTACAGTTTTCCATCCCTGGAGAAATTAGAGATCCATTAGAAGATTGAACATATTTACATCCTTTATTAAAAGGGGCAATACAATTTTAACAGTTAATCACTGGACTATTAGCCTTGCATTATCCATCTGATTTGTATCATGGAAATACACAGATTTTACTTAATGCTAAATCTGCCAGCACAGAAACCCATGCTCTGGCACAGGAACATTCCTTTGGCATGTGTTGTGTTTTTCAATGCAGAATATTGTCTAATGCCAAGATACTGCTCTGTAAATATGAACAATAACTCTGTCTGTGGTGTTTTGGAATATAATGAATTATTTCAGGCCCTATTATATTTAGTTTAGTTTCATTTTGCAAAACAAAGGAAATAAAATAAGATTTAAATAGATAATTCCACCTTCATGCTGGTGACAGGTCTGTTTTACCTCGCCCCTGAGTGAGATATGAAGCAAACACACAAATCTCTGTCATCGTGGTAATCAGCACTGTCATCTTTTGCACATGATGCTATGTGCGCACATGCAGACTCATATGGTAAACACATGGCATTATGGGAAGATCTGTCTGCATCATATATGAGATGGTGCATTGCATTCAAATAACTGCTAGAATGTGCAATTACCTCCAAAGTGATAATTCATCTTAACAAAATCTATGTTCTTTTACTCTGAAAAAAAAATAATCAATGTTATGTACATAAATTCAATAATCTAATTAAAACAAATACGCCAAGCACCATCACCACTACATAACACTGAAGTTGTTATGATTCCAGAAGTGACTTGGCATCCCCACAATGTAAGTAGTGAAACCATTTTAGAACAGTTAAAACAGGTGTGCCTCCAGTTCATCACTAAGAGAACCAGAAGCACTCTTTCTGAATTAAGTGCAGGGCTAAAATGCTTGGAGTGTTCCTTTAATAATATCCACAAAACAAAACATATTTTTAAAATAGTAAAGAAAACATGTCTCCCCACAATGATGTCATTTTTAATAATAATGGTCATGCCATTCTCAGGGCAACATAAGCAAGATTTTGGTTGAAAATAGTGTAGATATGAATGCATTTGAAATGGTAGAAAAATTTAACATTTTCACATGTATATTAATAATTTGACAGCCATCTGTTGTTCTCTGATTTTTTTTTTTTTTCTTTCCAAAGGCAGAGTAATTTAAATTTGTTTCTGTAGTTAAATTCTTTTTTTGGTGTGCTGTCAAGCTGTTTGAGAATGCAAAACATACCTCATGTGACCATTCACTATTTCAACTGTACTTGAGCACATTTTGCAGGAAGAGGTGAACAGCACCTTGGAGGTGTCCTCCAATCCTGGTCAGTTTGGGCCAATGTGTTATGAAAATAAGGCCAAAGTGCAGAATATAGCAGAGTAAGTTGTTAATATAATAAAAGGAAGCAAAAAAAATGCACTTACAATATATGGAGCTAGTTAGCTCCAAATGGATGCTCCTAAGTGGTATGATCCACTCCTATGCATATACTTGATGTCTTGGTCTGATGGAAGATGGTTTAGAAGTATATAACAAGAACAGAAGATAACACCAATATAGTGTAGTATATTGAGTATACTGGGTGGAATGAATATATATATAGATGTACACTCACAATTTCTGAAGTCTATTGATGGCTCTCAATCTTCGATACACACAGATTCCATTCTTGGATATGTGTGGCAGAAATTATCACTGCAGAATACATAAATAAAACAGGAAATACATAATGTGCATGGTATAATATAAAATAATAAAAGAGATGTACTCTTAAAATAAAATAAAAATGATGGTTGAAGCCATGGAATAAAAGTAAAGAGAGCAATGAGCTCTAAAAGGGGTGTACCCAAGATGCCACATTACACCATCAGCACACCCATGGCAAACTGGAATAACATTTAAAGGAGCCAATATCAGATGTCTATGGTGTCATCAAAAGCAAGCACAAACTGGGCTGGGAAAGACAGGACAATCCTGTTTTGAGCTCATTTCTCAATTTAGCTGCATACCTGATTATTTAACAAAACCTATTATCCTGTGTTATTTCTGTACTTTAGTACTACCTAGGATAGTTCTAACCAGATGCATAGCTTTCTTGATAAACATGAACAAGAGCAGATATCCAGAACTGTTAAAATAGGAAAATATAGAAATAATTCCTATTTGTCAGTAACAGTTTTCATATCACTCTGAAGCACATTCAGTGATAAGCATTGTTTTAGTCAAAAAGATATCCAAGGATTCTACAGCAGTGTTCCTCAACCCAGTCCTCACGGACCACCAACAGCCCAGGTTTTTTCAGTACCTCCATTGGAATAAAACTGGGAAATACATAAATCCTGGACTGTTGGTGGTCCATGAGGACTGGATTGGGGAACACTGTTCTAGAAGTGAAGATCTTGAATGTAACTTATAGTGAGTCAGTTCATTTTTGTAACATCCAAAACATTTTTGACTTATGTAAAAGGGCATCTTTTCTATATTTTTTTTTAGTTATTGGGGTACATTCAGATATTTCTTAATACATTTAGTCTAATAGGAATATATTTACTATTTTTATATCTAGGATATTTGTCTCCCCGATCATGTCCTTTTCTAACCATAACACCATATCCTTAAAAACAATAAGGGGAAAGATAACTCAACAGATCATCTAAAACATTTCCATTTTGTGTGCTTCCTATACCTGCACATGCATTGAAGTCTTGCTACAAATTTCTTCTTTTTGAACCTCACAACAAATAGACATAGAGGTGCTGACTAATTTCCGTGTCCATTCTGGAGTATAACTCGAGAATCCATTTTTTTCATGCTTGGCAAATTTTATTTTGAAGTCCTTCTATTTGACATTTTTTTATGACCAATATTCTATCAATTTGTTTAAAGAATATTTAACCTCTGTTAATGTCATGTTACTCTATTATGCCTGCCACATATTGCACAATATATTTTCCAGTTAATTGTGAAATAACTACAGTTTATTTCTTAGTAAATACACTCCTTAATTTCCAATAAAATAGACTAGAGATTATTTGTTCAAGATACATAAAACAAGAGTTTAATTGAATGTGTGCAGGGGTTAAAATATTCCAAAATGCCAGCAGTTAATGAACCACTAGGAGAGAGTATTTAATGATGAAATCAAATTAGAGAACTAATGCTTCCTTGAAATTAATAATTGCATAGATACTAATGGATCTGGAAGTTGTAAACCATTATAGATCATTTCTCAAGCAAAAAAAGATCACAAGTAAGTCTAATCCTCCAGGGCTACTACTAGGCTATGGGTTGAATTATTCTATTTCTAAATCTGCATTGAAAATATGCTTTTCTGAATCTGTCTTCTAAACACAATGTGTTGGACTTTTTGTGGAACAGCGTGGGTTGAGGTTGGAGCAAATATTCTCATGGGATTTCTTTCACACATTTCAATTAACGAGTGCTTCTTTACAATATTTCTGTGGAAAAAGCCCATCCATTTGACAGTCTTATTGTCATACATGGAATTTAAAAATCTAGAATTCTATTTAAACGGTTTATTCAACCAAAAAATAAACACTGGAATTTTTTGTTTTATCACTCCATTTATGGCCTTTAACCCCTTAAGGACACATGACATGTGTGACATGTCATGATTCCCTTTTATTTCAGAAGTTTGGTCCTTAAGGGGTTAATTTTGTTCTTTGGAAAAAAGTTTAATAGAGTAAAAAACATACCTTACCTCAATCGCCAAGATCAAGTTCCCCCTGCAGACCGAGCCACCTTAATTTATGCCATTTTGTGGTGCAACAAAATGCTTCTCAAAGAGAAGCATTTTGCAGCTAGGGTGCCTCCACCATTGCAGCATGTTACAGTGTGAGAATTCAAAGTAAATTGATACTGAACTCTAAACGGTATGAGGAATTCAACAGAAAATCAGTAATGTTTTCAATTTAGGTATTTTAAACTAAAATGTGGCATTCAATTGAAATTACTTACAATTCAATTTTACAGTATAGTGCTGAAAATGTTATACCATGTAGTATATGCAATTTTTATTATGCCATAGAACCCAGAACATGTTTGTCCAGAACCAGAAACCAAATTTCTCATATTCATCATATAGACGTGCAGAATACTTTTTAGACACTATATTGCCTACTGTGAGCCAATCATTTCTATTCTCCAGCATTGTCTATGAAAGAGTGTACATTTGCTCATTGTTCTCTCTTCTACATACCCTAGTCTGTTCATGGTGAATCATATCCATTCCAGATATGTACATACAAGTAATAGTGATGGTTCCAATTCTCCTTATTGTCCATGCACGGAAATAAAATACTTACAAATGGTGCTAAAAAAATCATATGAAATACCACAGCTACATTTCTATTTTCATCATTCACATAGTCATCTAGAAAAGCTAACTGAAATTAAACCTTGTAATAATTAGACTTTTAAATTTGGTCTTTTCCTATGCAAATGCCTATTTAAATTCTACTTGAGCTGGTCAAAATTTAACAGGAGACTTATAGAACCTGTGCTACAGCAATAAGAACGTAGAGTTCAAAGATAAGCTAAACAGTTCAGGATATCTGGCTAAGTGCAATGCTAGCTGCTTACTTGAATTAGAAATGAAATCAGAAGTCTTTAAAGAAGCCGCATTAGTGGCGATTTACAGTTCAGGCAAGGTCTTAAATGGGGCAAAGTTGAAAGGATGACACTATTTGTACAATGTCAGTAAATCAATCAGAAGTCATAACCAGTGAAATCAGAGGCGATGTATCAAATGGCTTTCAACTAAGGCCCAAAACCTGAGTATGGTCTCGGCTTTTAAAGCCTGGAGTAAGATATGATTGACAGATTGGTGATTAGGAACCTTTCCAGCTGATCTCTCAACAATACTTCAATAGCCATAAGAACAACATTGACATTATTAGAAGTGTGCATGGCGTACATGGTAGCACAGCTATACATTTTTATAAATTTTTATAAGTTGTAAAATATAGTTAAAGATTTTGATTAGTAATTTGGAATAAATACAAACATTTAATTAAATACTATTAAATTCAAATCCTATAGGTGCAGTAATTGTGAGCCTACATTGTACATTACTATGTGATGGAGTTATGTATTTCTCACCTGAATGTCAATGTGCACAACAATGCCTGGCTTATCTGTTCTCTATGATTGTTATACTGCAATATCCTTAAAATAGAATAGCTTTTGACAACCCATGTACAATTTCTTCCAACAGTACAACTGCTTCTCAATAAGAAAACAGTTATGTAGTATGGATAATTATCCATTTCTAATTTTACCTACAATACAGTCTTTAAAATGACTGTTATTACACCTTGTGGAGACCTATAATTAAGGGAGCAATCTTTTCCCCTGGTAATTTTCTTTTTACATATGAACTGTTCCTAGTAGAAAATGTATTCTGGAATCCATTTTTTTCTGTTTCTTTCACATGCAAAGTGGCTTTCACTTTTTGTGTAATCATAGTCTAGCTCGAAAATCATGCAAACATTTATGAATATTGAATATGTGTTAAATTAAAAAGGGAGGTTGACTACTGTTACAATATCTGTTTGTCTGTGTGTCAAGACAAATTACAAGAACTATCACTCTTAGGGCATGTGTGCTTTGAACATTGACAACACAAGCTTTTCTTAACATGGACACTGGACATTGTTACTTAAAATGTTCTTCAAAAAAACATATTTTCAGAACATTGTTACATTTATCAAAGTGTCACAGATGGTGTTGAGCATTTTTGGCGTATTTTTATATGTTTTGTTTTGAAGGGGGCACAAAGTATTAAATCTGTTGTTTTTTTTTTCATCTGTTGGTTACTCCAAGCGCCTTGAACACTTCAGTTATTTGAAGTGGTCATAGTGCCTGGAGTCTGTATACACAGTGTTTTGCTATGAGTTGCTGCACTTATGGAGATAAGACCCTCTGCTGCTAGAAGTGTAATTCCACCTTTGAAAACATCATTCAAATTAGTCATCAAGGAACAAGAGTTCCATGTTGGTTAACATCAATTCTGCCAAATTTCTGTGCACATATGCTCATTCATTGACTGAGAGTCAGCTGATGCCCCCAGACAATGAATGAGCTGCTAAATCAGCATCCTGGTTTCTGCAAAAAATCCCAGTACAAACAGATTAGATAAAATTTTTTTTGTTTTTTGAGCACATTTTGATAAAACTCCCATAACTGTCAAACCTAAAAGGGTTTTATTATTATTACATAGTCACATACTGCAATAATTTGTTCACTGGACCAATATGGGCATTCTACTAAACTATACTGTATATAAACATATATGATGTAATGAGAACTACCGTATTTTTCGCTCCATAAGACACACCTCACCATAAGACGCACCTAGTTTTTAGAGGAAGAAACCCAGAAAAAAAATATTCTGAACAAACTGTCCCATAGTGTTTCTTACTATGGGACAGTTTGTACAGAATATTTTTTTCTCCCCTGTCCCATAGTGTCCCCCCTCCCATAGTCTTCTCCTCTCTCCCATAGTCTTCACTCACCCCCTCCCCATAGTCTTCACCCACCCCCTCCCCATAGACTCCATCCACCCCCTCCCCATAGACTTCATCCACCCCCTCCCCATAGACTTCATCCACCCCCTCCCCATAGACTTCATCCACCCCTCCCCATAGACTTCATCCCCCCCTCCCCATAGACTTCATCCCCCCCTCCCCATAGACTTCATCCCCCCTCCCCATAGACTTCATCCCCCGCCTCCCCATAGACTTCATCCCCCCTCCCCATAGACTTCATCCCCCCCTCCCCATAGACTTCATCCCCCCCTCCCCATAGACTTCATCCCCCCTCCCCATAGACTTCATCCCCCCCTCCCCCCCATAGACTTCATGCCCCCCTCCCCCCATAGACTTCCCCCCCCTCCCCCATAGACTTCATCCCCCCCTCCCCCATAGACTTCTCCCCCCCTCCCCCCATAGACTTCTCCCCCCCTACCCCCATAGACTTCACCCCCCCTCCCCCATAGACTTCATCCCCCCCTCCCCCCCATAGACTTCATCCCCCCCCCTCCCCATAGACTTCATCCCCCCCCTCCCCATATTCTTCTCTCCCCTTGTCCCATAATTACTTACCTGTCTTGCAGCGTTGGCCGGCAGCACAGGGCGCACCGCGGTAGTGGAACTTGAATTTCATGTTCCGGTTTCCGGCGGGACTGAAAGGAAGTGCGCACTCAGCTTGTGCACACTTCCTTTCAGTCCCGCCGGAAACCGGAACATGAAATTCAAGTTCCACTACCGCGGTGCGCCCTGTGCTGCCGGCCAACGCTGCAAGACAGGTAAGTAAAGCTTCATATTCGCTCCATAAGACGCACCGACATTTCCCCTCACTTTTGAGGGGGAAAAAAGTGCGTCTTATGGAGCGAAAAATACGGTAATTTGTAAATGATGACCAAAATAGGAAAGCGTGGAAAATACATATCAGCTGAACACACACAATATGTAATGGGATAGATAAGTTTTACAGTATATACTATTTGTTTTACTAGATTAATTGTAATTTCCAGTGTTTCAAATTATGACTTTTATTAGGCCAAGCTTATGTATGTGTAAAATTATATATACACACATAGAAAATTCTATATGTAAAAAAGCAATAAGTCTGGCACTCTGCCTGAAAGGTAAGACAGCTTACACCAAGGTGCTGCTCTGCGCTGGATAAATATAAACAAACAATAAAGATGAGAGCACTCAATGGATTTCCTATATAATTAGTGTATTCAAATGTTGCCAATAAGGATCAACGTTTCGACCTGACGGCCTTTATCAAGATTATAAAGACCGTAAGGTCGAAACGTTGATCCTTATTGGCAACATTTGAATACACTAATTCTATAGGAAATCCATTGAGTGCTCTCATCTTTATTGTTTGTTTATATATATATATATATATATATATATATATATTGTACTTAGTAGCAATAATTTACTTTCCTAATTAATCACATTTTGTCTCAATCACCAACACAAATTTTAAAATACACAGACTTTAAGTATTTACGTCTCACAGTAATTTCTGAATTGGTTTCATGCTGTTATTGCTAGTTTATATTTCTTCTCAATTCTTGCCATGATTAAAAAATAAGACTTCTTGTAATGCCTACTGCAATTCAAGGTGATGGCAGTGGTGATGGTTAAGCTGTAAAGATAATGTGAATTAGCACATATAAATAATTAATTTATTATCCTGGATAATTATCATAGATCATAGATCCTGGATTATCAGGGGTTATCTATACCTAAATATTTTTTATTTTCTGTAATTTGAAACCTAGACATACATGAGTGGCAGAAATCTCCTTAGCCATGTTCATTTTTGTATTTATGATATACGGTATATTTCAAAAGGCTTTAAACATGTATTTAAATAAAAAGAAAAAGAGGATTTATATCCACCTTGGCATAAAGACTAGGTTGAGGTGAGTTGTCAATGTAAACATTTAATAGTAAACTGTAAAAAAAATCAACCTGTATTAAGATGTAAAATAAAGATACCAGGGATATTTAAAGGGAAACTCCAGTGCCAGGAAAACAATCCGTTTTCCTGGCACTGGAGGGTGCCTCTCCCTCCCACCCACCCACCAATCCCCAGTTACTGAAGGGGTGAAAACCCCTTCAGTGACTTACCTGACGCAGCGGCGATGTCCCTCGCCGCTGTCTCCTCCTCCGCGCCGCTCCTCCTACTGGCTCCGTCGGCTGGTGGGCGAGACTGATCCCGCCCACCGGCCGAGAAGACCTAATGTGCATGCGCGGCAATGCGCATTAGGTCTCCTCATAGGAAAGCATTGAAAACGAATTTCAATGCTTTCCTATGGGGATTTGAGCGACGCTGGAGGTCCTCACACAGCGTGAGGACGTCCAGCGACGCTTTTACACAGGTTTCCTGTGCTATGGACCAGGAAGAGACCTCTAGTGGCTGTCTACTAGACAGCCACTAGAGGTGGAGTTAACCCTGCAAGGTAATTATTGCAGTTTATAAAAAAACTGCAATAATTACACTTACAGGGTTAGGAGTAGTGGGAGTTGGCACCCAGACCACTCCAATGAGCAGAAGTGGTCTGGGTGCCTACAGTGTCTCTTTAACTCCTAACTGGCAGAGAATGGAGCAGTGAAACTTCAGATGCTTGATCTATACACAAAAAAAATTCTTCATTAAGCTGAAGTTATTTTCGTGACTATAGCCTCCCTTTAATGCACAAACCAGTGTTAAGGTTTGCAGTACTTGGGAAATTTTTGAAAGCCGTGTTAAACAAAATGCATATTAATTACATTAATTTAAATGACTTGCTTGATAATGAACACCTTAAAATTACTTCAAGAACTCTTCTTAAAACAAAATATCCTTTTCTCTTCATTGGATTCTATTTATCTAGATTTTAGTTTCTCACAAAGGACATGTTAGTAAATTGCAATATGCTCCTAATGTAATTGAATAGCTTAGGCAGTGAATAACAACAGTAAACGGTGAAAAATACAGATGCTATTCAAGTTGCCAATACAATAATTTATGGCAGATCTACCTCTAGATCAAAATGTGCTTAGAGTTAGTAACTGTCTACTTCTTCCCATCTGAATTATGAATTATGAAGTGCCAGGTGCTTGTCTGTTAAATCTCTATCCTTAAAATGGCATGCTTAAACTTACAAACGGTCAGCTGCATGTTATATTTGTATTTATTCAGCCTAATTATGAGTGCAATAAGGCATCAGATAAGAAGCTTGTGTGACTCTTCTATCATATCATTATCATATATAATTTATCTCACATAGGAGGCTACGGTACGTATAAGCAATAAAAGTTTTAAATTGGGTTCATTCTGACGTAGGGTAGATCGTGGCAGGTGCGTCATGCCTCAATGTCCCTTATTTTTTGGTGCTTTTGGAAACTCCCCAACTGTCCAAACTATTTGCCTGAATATCCTGTTATGTAATCCATAGCTTGGCCCATTCACATTTTTAATATTTTTTTTCCAATATTAAAATAGATCTGTAAGGTTTAAAATTTCTAATTAATGATGTAATTAGATTGTATTAAAATGTATTATTATTACTGTTCTGGAATCATAAATGTAATAAAACATTCATTAGGAAGGTTAGGAGAATGTATAAAATGTTGTGTAAAATATAGATTAATATTATTATGTACTGATAGCCAATGTCCCAGCCATGTTTTGAAAATGTTTCTTACTTTTAGGTACGGAGCTCAAATTGCCTCATTAAATGAATTTTGTTCATGTTGCCAGTATTCACGGTATTTCTTGTATGGACTGTGTTTTGATATGGCATACTAAACTCTAGGACTTCCTGGAATCACTAATTGACTGCCTTTTTTAAGACAGCTAATGAAAGTGAAGGGAAAAAAACCCCACCTGCAACCTTATAAAAGGGGAAAAGGAATAAGAGATTAAAACAAGCTTTGTACATTATAACAAATATTAACAGGATCACAGGACTGCTTCAGTGCATGATGGATAATACACGGCTCTTAATGATTCACGATTACATTGAAATCTGTGGAATCAGAATGTTTTGTGTTAAAAAAAAGCAGTACAAAATACTTAATAAATTGATATAATAAATCTGAAGTCCTGAGCGCACTACCGCGCATGCGCACGGTGTGCGCAGCCGCGAGTGGAGCTGACTGACAGCTCAGCTCGCGGTCTTTGCTTGCCCCCCTCCCCTGCTGACAGGCTGGAGAGAGAAGGCGCGCACACAGTGCCTTCTCTCTCCTGCACACGTCAGACGTATTTTAATAGGGCCCGCATTTTTAGGGCCCTGCATGATAGGAAGTCCCTCTGGTGGCCGTCTGAGTGACGGCCACTGGAGGTATTCCTATCAATCAATGTAAACACTGTATTTTCTCTGAAAATACAGTGTTAACATTAGATTGCCTGCAGGGAGCTATAGATCATACCTGAACAACTACATTAAGCTGTAGTTGTTCAGGTGACTATAGTGTCCCTTTAACCGAAATGCCAAAGAAGTGGGGAACACTGCAAACTTTTCATATCTATTTATAAATGTTTTTTTTTTTTTTAACAGCCAAATAAATAAAAAAAGTTTTTGAAAAAGCATTTTTGAAATAATGTGAAACATGTCCAGCATTATTTTCTTCTTTTTTTTACCCTTCCCTTCTTTGGCATGTTTGTTAATGGTTTTGATACTATGTACCATGTATTTAGCCTTTTTGCCCTGGATGAACTAATTCTTTTTTTCCATAAAGCTCATCATGTTTTTGGAAGTACTGGTGATATTGGAAGTCAGTTGGATGCTGAAAAAGAATTTTAAGCAGTCTTTATTTTGCTTTTTAATGGAAGGCAACCATATTTTGTAGTATGTGGCATCATCCAAGCTTTTCAGATTTATTTGAATGTATGATATACAGTAATATTTTTTACTGCTTTTTCCAGAATAATTTTTGCCTGAGACATAGCTTAGTAGTCTCTTGGCTCAAAAAAATCATAAAACAAACATCTATTTGAATACATGAAAAACAAATCTTACAGATACCTTTTGCCTTTTAAATTTTAATTTAATCTAGTTCAGCTTTTATTACCATAGGCTCTAAATACAGTGTGTGCTTTACTAGAAACAAAAAAATAAAGGAATTCTAAATTGTCTTTATTTATTGTGCTATGCAATTATTACAAAGAATGCTGTATGAATAAACACACTAGTCATTTTTATATTTAATATAAAATGTAATGCACATAAAATAGCAGACTTTGTAGAAATTAATATTTTCTAGAATATTGTAGTACAATGTATGTCCAAACTTGCAGATAGGAAAAGCTTTCTCTGCAAATAATTCACAATAGAACAATATAGCTATTACAAAGTAGTATAGAAGAATTGTTTCATTGTTTATTTCTGAGTGCCAAGGTCTGAGGTCAAGTGTATAGATGAAATACATAATGCATATTCAATGTACAATGATGAATATTTTGACTTGTTCATAAATATGAAATTACTGAATATTGATTTGAGTATGTTTATTGGCAATTCACCATTACATCAAATAAATACAATAAGGTCAGTTAATTTCATATTTTAGACTTAATATATAAAGCTATATTCCATGCTAGAAAATTGCATTATTTCTAGAAGCACATATGAATGGATCTATTGTTTGTTTTATATATATTACAGTATATTTTCAGAACAAAACTTTTTTTTCGAAAAACATTTGTCTTATGTTTTTATATTGTTAACAAAATTACCTGCATTATTACACACATGCTAATTGTTCTAAACAATAGAGAACTTCTACTGCATACAGTGTATATTTAAGACTGATTATGAATTTGTTCAAATAACTCTTACGCTTTAAGAGTACATATTTACTGTCATCTTCCAAATTCATGACACATTCATGATTGCTTTTTCATTAAATGTCCTTAAATGCTTTGTTTTTGAAAAGTAACGAACATACAATTTTCTGTAATTTGCTTTTGTGCAATTATAGCAGAGCAATCATTTATATTGAAAATTCTACATGTAAAGCTCAAGCAAAAAAACAATGGTCAATCTTGATGCATTAGGTGTTTAGTCTGACCTATAAAGTCCTGGTATATATTTTGTAATTCCTAGGTCTTTGACTTGCTTAAAGGGACACTACAGGCACCAGAACAACTTTAATGCATTAGATAGATTTTGGCCTCATTAATATGCTGTATTTTTTGCATGATCAAGTCTTTATCCTGCCTCCTTAGTCACGCCCCTGCATGCCAGAAAGACTTCTTTGTCAAATGTATGCAAACAGCCTCAGCACCAACAGCACTGAGTAAGCTGCTTTTAATTCACAATCTGGCTGCAGACAGTCAGAGAAACTACAAACAGGAAGTGATATTCTTACTATATGCCTCCTTTGGAGTCCTCAGGGAGGTTGTTCTGTTGTTCAGATCATTCAGTACCTTTTTGATAAGGAAATATTTTTGTGGAGTGAGGGAGTGTGGCTAAAGAGGCAGAGTTATGGTGCAGCATTTTCAAAACATTTATTAATTTTATGCAAAAACGATAACAGTTTGAGCTTGCAAAAAAAAAAAAAAATACAGCATAGTAATGAGCCCAAAATCTATCAACTGCATTTAAGTTGGTGCCCAGAGTGTCCCTTTAGCCAACTATTCTTCCGAAATTCTTGAGCTCCTGTTTTTTTGTCACTGGCTGTAAACCATATAACCCTATTGGTTTGTTTGCAAATTAACAACTTTGGGCTCCAATTGCTCTCAACCAGTAAATTAATATCATTGATAAATAAAAGATTAAGCAGAATTAATTATTCGAATACATACTACATAGATGACTACTGCATAATTATTTACTAAATATTAGTGTGGTGTGGTGAACGTTTGGTGAAATCCAAATTGCATGTTTCATGTTAAAATTGCCAATCTGTGACTATGGCTAGATTGGAGAATTGTTCCACCTACTTTTTGCAATTGTGTTTTTAACCCCTTAACGCCGTTACGGCGTTCTATGCCGTCCTGGCTTTAAAGGGCTTTAAAGCCGTTGCGGCGGCATAGAACACCGTAACGGCTTAAGCACCCAGAAGGTGAGATCTACTCACCACCGCCGCGATCCTCTTCTGGAGAGCTGCCTGACAGCCCAGGCAGCCCTCCCCTGGCAAATGAGGCCCCCGGGGGCCATGTGATCGCTCTCAAAGAGCAATCACATGGCCCCCTATAGCTGGCTGTGGATCTGCCAGCAGGGGGACTGTCTAAAAACAGTCCCCCTGCTGGTAGGTAGTGTAAAAAAAAAATTAGACATGTTTAAAATGAAATTAAAAGTATTTTTATATATATATATAATATTATATATATGTAACGTCATACAAAGTGTATTTTAATATTAGTGTAAACCAAAAAAGAAGATTCGGGATATGGCTATGTAAATCTACAGAAGAAACATAAAACAAAACATAGTGTGATATTGTTAAAGATACAATATTCCATGCGCAACAATCTTTTGCACTCACAAGATATAGAAGATAAAAGCGCTCTTAGGGTGCCTCCCCTGGAGTAGTGGGGGGCTAGCTGATATTGCTTGTCGCCTCTGGATCCTTGTTCCACCAAAAAGACATCCACAGGTCAGGGTTCAGCAATAAAAAATGTATTTAAATAAAAGATGTAGTCACCCTATTCAGCATAGGATATAGATAACAAAAAGTTGTCCTACGCGTTTCGTTCTGTTATTTGAGCTTCTGTGAGCTTCCTCAGGGACCACAATTAAAAACAATTATCATGTATCAATGTACAATACATAAATAAACATATATTAATATTTAATATTAATATTAGTATATTAGTATAGTATATATATTAATATTAAAATACACTTAGAATGACGTTACATATATATAATATGTATATATATTATATATATAATAGATATATACACATATATTATATTTATACATATATATTTATATATATATATATATATATATACACATACGTATAATTACAATAATAAATAATTAAAATAAAATAAATAAATAAAATATTGAAACAAAATTTAATAAAATTATATATTCATATGTAATTTCATTCTAACTGTATTTTGATATATATATATATATATTGGTAACAAAATACACTTAGAATGACATTCTATATCTATCTATCTATATATAAAATACAAATTCTACATGTATATTTAAATAATCTTTTAACATAATTATGTAATTTTATTAATTAAAATTTGATTGACATACCTGACAACACAGGGAGAAAGTGCTGAGAATTTAATTCGCAAGCACTATATTTGACCCTGTAACTCTCCAAGACACCATAAAACCTGTACATAGGGGGTACTGTTTTACTTGAGAGACTTCGCTGAACTCAAATATTATTGTTTCAAACTGGTAAATTGCATTACAACAATATTTTAAGTAAAAGTGACGTTTTTTGAATTTTTTACAAACGAACGGCACTTTTATGGACTATATTATTGTTGTAATATGTTTTACTGTTTTAAAACACTAATATTTCTTTTTAGTGAAGTCTCCCGAGAATAACAGTATCCCTCATGTACAGGTTTTATGGTGTTTTGGAAAGTTAGAGAGTCACATATAAGGATTGCATTTCATTTTTTTCACATTGAAATTTGCCAGATTGGTTATGTTGCCAATCTGTTGGTTATGTTATGTTATGAGAGCGTATGGTAGCCCAGGAATGAGAATTACCCTCATGATGGCATACCATTTTCAAAAGACAACCCGCGGTATTGCAAGTGGGGTATGTCCAGTCTTTCTTAGTAGCCACTTAATCACAAACACTGGCCAAATATTAGTTTTTTGCTTTTTTCACACAAAAACAAATATGAACGCTAACTTTGGCCAGTGTTTGTGACTAAGTGGATACTAAAAAAAAATAAACATACCCCACTTTCAATACCTTGGCTTGTGTACTTTTTCAAATGGTATGCCATTATGGGGGTAATTCTCATTCCTGGGCTACCACACTGTCTCAAAGGTAACATTACTAATCTGGCAAATTTCTATTTGAAAATGGAACGTTCTATATTTGACCCTGTAACTTTCCAAAACACCATAAAACCTGTTAATGGGGGGTACTGTTGTACTCGTGAGACATCACATTTTTTTGCAGTAAAACAGTATTATGACATTTACAGCTAAAATGTGAGGCGGAACTACAATTTTTAAAAAAAAAAATTAAAATTTCTCAGTTTTTTTTATTTTATTCATAATAAATTATGTTTCATATCTCAATATTTGATGTGAAATGAAAACCCTGTTTCTCCTGAACAAAATGATAAACAATAAGTGTGGGTGCATTTAACCCCTTAAGACCGCAGGACGTACTATGACGTCCTTATTTTGGTGGCTCTAAAAGCCGCAGGACGTCATAGTACGTCCTGCGATCTTATGTACTTACCCGGTCGCCGGCGATCCCACGCCGGCGATCGCGGTATGGGGGACTTACCTGGGAGCCCAGGGAGTCCCCCTGCGTCCTCTTCAGCCGCCCAGGGCCATGTGATCGCGAGGTCCTTGCGAGGACCCCGCGATCACATGGACGGCATAGCCGTCCAAGGCATTGCCAGCAGGGGGAGTGCCTGTAATGACAGGTACTCCCCCTGCTGTCTGAAAAAAAAATTAAAAATGTTAAAACAGTGTAAAAATAAATTATATATACTTAGATCATATATATATTTATTATATATATGATCTAACTATATATATACACACATATACACACATACACATAAATATGCATACACTGTCTACGTGTATTTTAATATTAATATATACATAATTATATATATATATATTAATATCAAAATACACGTACAATGATATTGATTAAATATATATATAATTTTCATTATATATATATTTATATATAATAAAAAATAAATAAATATATAAATACGTTAAAAAAATAAATAAAAAAATAATAAAATAATAATAAAAAAAAATAGATAAAAAATATATAAACATGCGTAATTTTGTTCTAACTGTATTTTAAAATTAATATATATATAGATATCAAAATACATGTAGAACGAAATAATATATATATCTATATACATAAGTATATACGTATATATCACTATGTATATACCTATATATAAATAAAAATAATTAAAAAAAATTATATACATATATATACACACATATATATATACACACATATATATATAATAATTCTACGCATATATTTATGTAATAATTTTACATAATTAGGTCATTTTATTAATTACAATTTGCAGGACCTGCCTGCCAACCCAGGCCAAAAGTTCAGGGAATTACATTGTCTAGCACTATATTTAACTCTGTAACTTTCCAAGACACCATGAAACCTGTACATGGGGGGTACTGTTTTACTCGGAAGACTTCGCTGAACACAAATATTAGTGTTTCAAAACAGTAAAATATATTACAACGACGATATCGTCAGTGACAGTGACATTTTTTGCATTTTTCACACACAAATGGCACTTACACTGACGATATAATTGTTGTGATACGTTTTACTGTTTTGAAACACTAATATTTGTGTTCAGCGAAGTCTCCTGAGTATAACAGTACCCCTCATGTACAGGTTTTATGGTGTTTTCAAAAGTTACAGAGTCAAATATAAGGTTTGCGTTTCAGTTTTTTCACATTAAAATTCGCCAGGTTGCCTTTGAGACCGTATGGTAGCCCAGGAATGAAAATTATCCCCATGATGGCATACCATTTGCAATAGTAGACAACCCAGGGTATTGCAAATAGGGTATGTTCAGTTTTTTTAGTAGCCACTTAGTCACAAACACTGGCCAAAATTTGCGTTCAAATTAGTTTTTTGCATTTTCAAATATTAACACTAACTTTGGCCAGTGTTTGTGACCAAGTGGCTACTAAAAAAGACTGGACATACTCAATTTGCAATACCTTAGGTTGTCTACTTTTGCAAATGGTATGCCATCATGGGGGTAATTCTTATTTCTGGGCTACCATATGGTCTCAAAGGCAACGTAACCAATCTGGCGAATTTCAATGTAAAAAAACTGAAATATGTAACACGCTATATTTGACCCTGTAACTTCCCAAAACACCATAAAACCTGAACATAGGGGGTACTGTTTTACACGCGAGACATCGCTGAATACAAATGTGTGTATTGTATTGCAGTAAAAGCAAACAGTATTATGACATTCAAAGTTAGAATGTCACGTAGAACTAAAAAAATTTTAAAAATTCTTATTTTCTCCCATTTTTAAATATTTTTTTCATATTAAATTATGTTCCATACCTAAATATTTGATGTTAAACGAAAGCCCCGTTTCCCCTGAATAAAATGATATATAATAATGGGGGGTGCATTTAATATGAAAGAGGTGAATTATGGTTGGACAGACATATAGCGCAAATGCCAGGTTTTGTTTACGTTTTTTTGGATCACAACTTGTACATTTGGCTGCGGTCTTAAGGGGTTAATATGAAAGAGGTGAATTACAGTTGGACAGGCATATAGCGCAAATGCCAGGTTTTGTTTACGTTTTGTTTTGATCAGAACGTGTACTATTGACTCCGCCCTGAAGGGGTTAATTCTATATAGGTAATTGTTTCTTTTACTTATGTCTTCTGGGTTATCAGTTACAGCTGTAGTCTTATTAACCTTACTTTCTCAGTTGACATTGTACCTTGCTTTTGGCTTTCTTTTCTAGGGAAATTAGCTTGGGTGTTTTTAGTTTAGTTCATTCTCAGTCAATACTTCAATCTCTGTTTGATTAGACACTCGAAGCCGAGTCTTGGACTTTGCTACTTCTTTAGAAGTCTCTATTATGACTCTATATAGATGTCATAATCTGGCTACTGAGTCTTGTTCCCTCTGTTGCCTAAAGTCTTTTTTTATCATTTAGTGAAATTAATGTTTCAGAGAAAGACCTTTAATGGGCTACTCTATGTACCAGAAATACTCCAATGTATTGCAGCAATTCTGCTTATTTCAGCCCTTTAGGTTTTGAATAGTTTCTCAAAACCCAGGGCTTCCCTAAACATCATATTAAAGCCCTTCTTGCAGTATTGAACAAATCCATGCACATTTAGATGACAATTGTATTGGGCAATGGCATGAGAGGCTTAGCTCAGAATTCTTGACTTCTACATGGGACACCCCGAACTCTATAAGTTCTTCATTTAAGTGAGTTTGACACCTTTATACTGTCCCATTACCCAGTGTCAAACTGTTGTGTGTCAAACCACTTTGTGGAAAACCTAATGGAAACACAAAACTAGTAAAATGGGAATATTATTTTATGCCAAGACTCTTTATTTGCTTATCTCATAATAACAGTCACATGCCATCCTTATTATTAAACTTTAAATTTACTGAAACCGTTTACATGTCCAGAATTTTTGTTTCAAACACGTTAAGTAGATTTAACAAAAAACAAAAAACCTACAATATAAATGCGTTTTTATTTGAAGCTCTTTGATAGTTTGTGTTTATCAAGCAAATAATGTGATAAGTGAGCCTCCTTGTGAGAGAAGTAAAACTTTCATACATGTGCTAAAGTGCCCTTCATGTTACAATATTAAAACTGATGTACTCACAATTTGTACACATATAATATGACAAGTTCACTGCCCTCGTATGGATAACTATGAGTTATACATTATCGACCTGTCAAACTTTTTTTTTATTTAATTCACCCATGAACATCACGTTTGTCATTTCTACCATCTGTAAATCACCAAGTTTTGACATTTCAAAGATCCATTGCATAAAATGTATAAATCTTATAATGTGTGAATACATTCAATCACTGTTCACCCAGCTATATGCTCACCACATATGTTTATTCATTGAAGAATACAATTTGGCAAGTTGATAATCATAAGACCTGTGCACAGTAACAAAAAAAAAAAAGGGACTACCACTTTGTCCAAAAATAAAATGTTTTTCAGACAGCCAATATTTCAACCATTTGGCAGTTTGACATGTCCATATTTTGTTAATAAAAAAAATATAAAAATTCAGGAAAACGATGCAGATGGTCATGAAAATAGGCCAATCAGTGTCCTGCAAAGTATAAACCTAATTTAAATATTACTAATTTAAATATATTACATTTAATATTACACATTTCCCACTATTTGGTTCACAGATCAAGTGAAAAAATGTAGGCAATAGAAAGAAAAATTTAAATCTTTATTATATATTTAGTAAATATATAAGTAAAGATTATTTATGGTGCCTCCTTTTTTTCATCCATTGGTCACTTGTCACTTGATTTGTGAATGAAATCAACATTTAGCATCTGCCCTCTAGCCATCAATCATCTTTTTGTTACTGAATCACCAACTTACACTATATTGGCATGTTCCTTTCGATTTTTGATTTGGAATTCTACCCATGGCACCAAAAAAAGAGATTATTGATGGTTGAATGACAACTAAATATTGATTTTATTCAAAGATCATGTGAGAAGTGACCAATAGAGGGGAAAAGGGATTAGCAGTAAAAAACATTTAATATAACATATAAATATACATTTTACTCTTTCTATTGGCTACTTTTTCCTCACTTGATCTGTGACCCAAATGGTGGGAAATAATATTTATATTATTATTGTGTATATCGTTTGCAGTAAACTGATTGGCCCATCTTCACACCTTTTTGGCTCATCTGATTTGTTTATCTGAATTTTTTTTGGGGGGGGGCTATATTTTGTCACAGAATTCAGGCATTCTTACGATCACAAATTTGGCCCAAATTCTGATGAATTTCATTTCCTGACAAAACAAATATCCAAGTTTAATAATTATAATGCAAAACTGTGCCAAAATAGTGTAGAATTTTTAACTGGCTGATTCTAGTTCAATTGCCTGTTCTGTACAATTCACTTTTCAGTGAATAAATGTTTAGATTATCACAACAAGTACATTTTATTTAATGTTGTAGACACAGTCATTTTTAATAAAAATTATCTGGAAACATTGGTTCTTTAATGTTGTAGACACCGTCATTTTTAATGAAAAATTATCTGGAAACATTGGTTCTTTCCAATGACATACAGTAGAATGTAAACTTGTTCAATTCAGAAAATATTTAGAAAAACTATTTAACCCCTTAACACCGCAGCCAAATGTACAAGTTGTGAACGAAACAAAACGTAAACAAAACCTGGCATTTGCGCTATATGTCTGTCCAACCGTAATTCACCTCTTTCATATTAAATGCACCCCCCCTTATTATATATCATTTTATTCAGGGGAAACAGGGCTTTCATTTAATATCAAATATTTAGCTATGAAACATAATTTAATATGAAAAAAATGGGAGAAAATAAGATTTTTTTTGATTTTTTTCGTTCTACATGACATTTTAACTGTTAATGTCATAATACTGTTTGCTTTTACTGCAATAAAATACACATATTTGTATTCAGCAAAGTCTCACGTGTAAAACAGTACCCCCTATGTACAGGTTTTATGGTGTTTTGGGAAGTTACAGGGTCAAATATAGCGTGTTACATTTGAAATTGAAATTCGCCAGATTGGTTACGTTGCCTTTGAGACTGTATAGTAGCCCAGGAAATAAATTTACACCCATAATGGCATACCATTTGCAATAGTAGACGACCCAAGGTATTGCAAATAAGCGATGTCCAGTCTTTTTTAGTAGCCATTTGGTCACAAACACTGGCCAAAGTTAGCGTTCGTATTTGTTTGTGTGTGAAAAATGCAAAAAACGCCAATTTTGGCCAGTGTTTGTGACTAAGTGGCTACTAAAAAAGACTGGACATACCCCATTTGCAATACCTTTGGTTGTCTACTATTGCAAATGGTATGCCATCATAGGGGTAATTTTCATTCTTGGGCTACCATAGGGTCATAAAGGCAACGTAAGCAATCTGGCGAATTTTAATGTGAAAAAAATTAAACACAAGCATTATATTTGACGCTGTAATTTTTGAAAACACCATAAAACCTGTACATGAGGGGTACTGTTGTACTCAGGAGACTTCGCTGAACACAAATATTTGTGTTTCAAAACAGTAAAAAGTATTGCAGCAATAATATCGTCCCTGTAAGTGCTGTTTGTGCGTGAAAAATGCAAAAAACGTCACTTTTACTGGCGATATCATGGTTGTAATACATTTTACTGTTTTGAAACACTAATATTTGTGTTCAGCGAAGTCTCCCGAGTAAAACAGTACCCCCCATGTACAGGTTTTATGGTGTCTTGGAAAGTTATAGGGTTAAATATAGTGCTAGCAAATTAAATTCCCTATACTTTCGGCATGGGTGGTCAGGCAGGTCCCGCTAATTGTAATTAATTAGGATACCTAATTATGTAAAATTATTACATAAATATATGTGTAGAATTAATATATGTATATATATACATATGTGTATATATACGTATATATATATATATTTTTTTTTTTATATTTTTATTTATATATAGGTATATATATAGTGATATATACGTATATATTTATGTATATAGATATATATATTATTTCGTTCTACGTGTATTTTGATATAAATATATATATATTAATATCACAATACAGTTAGAACGAAATAAAACACATCTATATATTTTTTAATATTTTATTTTTAATTATTTATTTTATTTTATTTTTTTACGTATTTACATATTTATTTTTTTTATATTATTTATAAATATATATATAACAATAATTATATATATATTTAATCAGTATCAGTCTACGTGTAATTTGATATTAATATATATATATATATATATATTAATATTTAAATACACGTCGTGTATGTGTAAATGTGTGTGTATGTGTATATATATATATATATATACTTAGATCATATATATATAATATATATGATCTAAGTATATTTTATTTGTAACTGTCATTTTTTTTATTTATTTTTTTAACTAATATTTTATTTTTTTTACAGGACAGGGGGCAGAGACAGTGTCAGCCAGTGATGTCACATCACTGGCTGACACACAGGATCAGTGATCACAGTGACTGCCTGTCACTGTGATCACCTCCTGCAGATTGGGTAATTGACCACAGGGGGGAGTGCCTGGGTGGTACAAGCACTCCCCCCTTCCAATCTGCAGGGGGATCACTGTGCCAGTTACATGTGTCAGCCAATAGGCTGACACATGTAACACTGATCGCAGTGACAGGCTGTCACTGCGATCAGAGCGCTCTGAGATCGCAGTGACAGCCTGTCACTGCGATCTCAGACCTAGCAGATCGCGGTCACTGACCCCAGGGGGACTGCCTGGGGGGCCAGGTAAGTCCCCCGACCGCGATCTGCAGAAGGGGAAAGCCGCCGGCCGCATGTGTCAGCCGATTTGAAATCGGCTGACACATGCTTAATACTGGTCGCAGTGACAGCCTGTCACTGCGATCAGAGACTGCAGATCGCGGTCACCGGCCACAGGGGGGGTTGCCTGGGGGGCCAGGCATCCCCCCCGACCGCGATCTGCAGCGGGCGATTAGCGCCGGCCACGTGGGCGGCCATTATGGCGAGGACGTACTATTACGCCCGCCGGCGTTTAGAGCCGGTTCCTGCAGGGCGTAATAGTACGTCCTCCGGATTTAAGGGGTTAAGATTGATTTCAATTACAAGTTTGTTTACAAATAATTGTAAGAGCTGTAGACAGAAAAAAACTATAGCAATATCTTTAGAATCTCATACAGGATCAATGATTTGTCGACAATATCACATATATCACATATACTATTTGGTTGAACCAATCTTAATTTATTTATAATAGTCACTATGCTTTCAGAAATCATTAATTAAACCAGAAATACTCAAATTATAAATTAGATAGTAATTCATGGCAATGATTTGTTTTGAAGATGATACAGAAGTTGTTCTTGGAAAAGAAAGATAGACAGACAGGTAGGTAGATGGATGGAAAGATGACTGATTGAAAGTATGGATGGATGGATAGATTGATTGATTGATTGATAGATACTTCCTCATTTTTATAACAATGCTCAATAAACACAAGCAAATTCCAGGACACATTTATACATCTCCTCCATATATTTTTTGGTGCATTTTGACTGAATTACTATAAACAAAAGTCTATTAAAATTAACAACTATGATTTCATATGCGTATTAAAAAACATAAAACTTTGAAGTTAATTAATAGAAATTGTAAAATTTAATTACGTATTAAAAATATTAATTCAGTCACATATATAACATGACCCATTATGCATCACAATCTATGAAAGATAACGAATATAAAAAATCATTATACCTTACTGGTCATCTATTAAAAAATCTTTCCTTAGGGTAAATGTAAGATTTGTCTGCTCTTAATCTTTTTTACATATGATGTTTTTATTGATTAGAATATAGATTGTTGGTTGTGTAGTTACTCTACATAACCTTAAACGTGGTATCTATACTCTATACTACAGAGTACCCTCTAGAAAAAAAATGTCTTATATAGATTGAAGATTTATTGACTGTGGTGTTTGAACAAACTTGTTCATGGTCTAAAAGAAGAAAAAAAAACTGTTTCTTATTTTTTAAATAGAATATACATAGCATTGAGTCGTGTTATTATATGTAATGTCATATCAATATATCATGATATAGACATAATTTGTCTCATTGTCACAAAGAAAGATGATCAAACATGTTTTATTAAATTTAGATTTTGTTCTTTTATCTGGAGAAAAATAGTTTCAGTTCTGGCGTCAAAAATAATTGTTAAGACTATCATTGTGTCAGATTAGTTTTCTTATCCACAATCCATTCATGTCCCTGCTGGATTCTCAACAAAATGGTTGATATGATTTATTGCAGTTTTCTGAGAATTTAGTATTTCAATAAATAACTCAAAAGAAGTGGGGCAACATATATTCACTTGAAATAGCTTGAAAAATATGTTTTGTAGCTTTACTATAAGCTCGTAGCACTACAAATCATTAAACATAATGCCAAATATGATTAGATTGAGATAATCAATAGCAAATTACTCTTATGAATAATTAGATATATAACAGATAAAATAAAGCCATTTAAAGTTCATACTATGTTTATTTTTTAAAAGGGCTTGTAATTCTCTTCATTTTTCAAAGCAGTTGTACTCTGAACTTTGGGATGGTAACAGGTTACTCAGGCACCAAAACCACTTCAATGAGATGAAGTGTCCCTTTGAAAATAGGGGTACTGACTAAATCAGACTTTTTTTGCTAATTGATGACTGTTTAGCAATGTTCCTTTTTAAGGAGCATGTCATCAGCTTCAATAGAAATTGTATATTAATTCAATGCCATCATTGCAAAATTAAATCTATTTTTCAGCTAAAGCCATGGACAATGCATAAAGGGTTAAGTAAAATTTAAGGAAATAAATCTGTAAAATATGCTCATCTTATACATCTTGTTTATAAAAATACAATTCACAAAATTATTTGTCTAGCAAGTGCAATAATCTAGAAAACTAGTGGGACTTCATAGACATTGATGGGGACTTAAGGACTGAAGCTCTAGAATTGGGGCTCTTTAGTCTCTACAGTTGGTGGGTGGGGACAGGAGGATATATGCTGCATACCCTGTGCAATGCTGTTCATGGGTAGAGAGGACATATCTCCAACCCTCTGTTAGTGGTTTCCCTTGGACTAAAATTCCTAATTGTTTCTGAAACCTTGCAAAACTCCTGTGTGACTCAAAATATTCAATATTACATATTGAACTAAAATGGTGGGTCACTGAACAAGATACTCTACTAATCACAAATCAATATATAATACATACATTAAAACTAAATATTCATGTAACATTCCCTTTAAAATATTGACAAAACCAAAATAAAGGTTTAGGGTATATTTATTAATCTTTGTTATTAGTCAAATCCTGATCTCATATTTAGTTTTAGCCTCAAAAGATACTTACCTAGATTATTAATGCCTAGGGCCAGAAACAGCTTTATACAACATATAGTTTATTTTGTGCTTCCTGTCCAGCACAGCTGTGTAACTACCTCTGGTGCAGCCTCTGTGGCTGCACCCAGGCCACATGTGAGATGGCTGCCTATGTACCTAGGGCAAACCGTTGCGTGACCAGGCTCCTGTAATCTTGACAGATGATTTACCTTTGTATTGCAGTAAAAAGATATATCTTGCAGTTAGGTATCAACAATCAAACATTTAAAATGATCTATTTTATAAATATAGAAAAACAATATGAGTTAAACTGTATTCCTTACTCTATAGTGTCCTTCTGCTCCCCCGCCTTCTCGGCCATGTAAAGGGTTAAAAAAAAACAAAAAAACACTTTGAACACTTACATGATTCCAGTACCGATGTCCCTCTGCACTGGATCAGGCTCCTCCTCTGCTGACATCAGTGTGATCTGGAAAATAGTCCTTCCCCACAGGTAAGCATTAATTCAATGCTTACCTGTGGAGTTTTTAAATACACTAGACATCCTCATGCAAAGCGTGAGGATGTCCAGCATTATTTGATGGAGTGAAATTCCATAATACTGCAGAAAGGGCCTCTAGTGATTGTCTGGTATACAGATAGACAGTCAATGGAGACAGTGTTAAAATGTAATGTAAACATTGCAGTTTCCCTACGGGAATAGGGATACTGTACCCAGACCACGTCTGTGTCCAAAAGCGTCCCTTTAATCAACTTCTCATTTTTATTAATTTAATCAACTTTTCACATTGTCATTAAACTAGATGCACTAAACTGTGTACTTATTTTACCAATATCTTCTAATAAATAAAATAGTCAACACATAACTAAACTCAAGAGTTAATTAATAAGTGATTTGTAACATTTAAGTTAGCATCATTAAGTTGGAGATCATTTTCCAATTTATTAATTACGGACTAAAATGTGTAAGTCATTTTAGCTCAGACTCAAAGCTCACTGTTTAGTGAATAAACAAATAATATGAATACTCCTATACATCAAACCACAAAAAGAGTCAAGTGAAGCAGTGAACAAAACTAATGGATTTCCGTTTCGAGAATGTAATGAATTCTGTATTAAACATAATATAATCCATTTGTGTAAGATTAAGTCTTAGCTGTCGGGTGATCGGTAAAATACACTTGATGGTTGTGAAAGGGATGGCAGAGAATCCAGAATCAGTTTTACTCAGTTTGAATAGAAAATGAAGCTGAAGTTTGAATGTTTAACATTTGTGCACAGTGGCATTTATTTATAAAACAAACATACCATAAGAGATATACAAGACATCTTTTTCTAATGCATCCAATATATGCAGCCCTACAAGTCTATTTCACACATTTTGAATTAGATATATATTTCCTGAGAACCACAAAAGGCATTTAATGTCACAAATGGTATAGTGCAGGGGTGCCCAAAAGGTATCCAATTCTGAACGTTTATATCGACAAGTTCATGGAGATATATATCACCTTTTCTTTAGAATACAGTCTCTGTATATAGAGTCACATTAAAAAATCACAGTAGACTTGCTCACTGTGTACATCTTTTTTGAGGTAAATATCTCTCTTGAGATACAAATATTCATGAATTAGCCCATGTAATGTTGTTTTATTCTGTCTAAATAATAGCTTTGGCCATATTAAAACAAAGAAAGCAAGTGAGAATATGCCTGTGTTTGCATGTTTGTCACAGTTCTGTGGTTCATTGTGGCTTGCAGTTTGTTTTTTTAAAACCTATTAAATGCAGAAACAGTTTATTGCTCTAATTAAAGACTGTTGTTCAGCATGTCACTTTACATAGATACTTGCACAGCTAATTAGTCAATACTTCAGTAATGTAATAGGTCACTTGGTAACCACAAACAGGTTGTGTAAAAAAAAAAGTTGCATTTTTAATCTCAAATGGGAAAATACTTTTGCATTTTTGTCTTAATTATAACCTGTGTGTGAGCCGATGTGTGATGCATAACAGTAAAGTGCTTGTTATGGGGAAATAGTGTCACTGATGTTCTTTATTGATATAAGTGGTGTTTTATTAAACGTTTAAGCAGAAATATTAATTTATTGATAGTTCAAAAAATGTATAAGTATTTTTAAAATTGGTTCAGCTGTTGTGAGCTTATGCATCATTTCTAGTCATTATTAGGCAAAGATTTTTGGATATTTCCAGGTTCCACGTAAAGAATTAAGCTCAATATGAGCCTCTTTATTGGCCAAGTAATTTCCTGATGTGGACAGAGCACACTGGAAAATCTTGAATCATACAGGTGATCTAAAGCAGTTTTTCTGTTTATAAACAAAAACAAAAAAAATACAGTTAATATTCATTTAAATGCATTATCTATACAAAGCATTACACAATAGTCTCTTCCAACATAAAAAGTCATCTTAATGCCGATTGTCATCAATTACAGACAATTGGCATTAAAAGATGACTGTAGTGTTATTTGTTAGTACAGATTGAAAGCCTCCACTGGTTCTGTAAAAAAAAAACAAAAAAAAAAAAAAAACATTGTGTGACTGACTTCTAATCCTGTGGCTAGACTGTCTCCTCACCTCAACTCCCTTTGCCCCAGGAGTTCCTCACTAGTGATAATCTCCCTGACTAATTCAATGCTTGTCATAGAGACGTGTGCATGTGTGGCAATCTCAGAAATCTTCTAATAGAGAAGCATTAAATCCAATATTAGGAGTCCTCACTTGTTTTTAATTAAGCTCTCATAGTGAGTGTGGAAGGAGCCCTCTTCATATTCTCTTGAAATCAGAACTTCTGTCAAATTAGACTGACTGGACATAACTACTTGAGTGGTTTGTAGTGTTCTTTTAAGATGTCAAATGGCACACTTTTGAGTGCCTCATTAACCCATTCACCACCTTTTCATGTCATAGTCATAATGTACAGAAAATAGCATATCTGCCAATATAAATTATTTTCCTTTACAAAACTGCTATGGAATCTGCAATGGCACGACACTCTTTCCTCCTCCCAAACAGTAAACCATTTAAAAAAAAACAAAAAAAAAAAACTTTATTCATTCATTCAAAAAATCATGAGAGAGGAAAGAGGGCTCAATGTCAACATGGATTATCTGTAAAGTGCAACAACTTCTTGCATATGCTCTTATAGCACAATAATTTGGTGCAACTGTACAACTGTATACAGGCATTGTACCCATGTACAGAATGTCTCATATTCTTGTGGTGTTTTTATGAACATACACTGCAACTTATGAAATTAGGTTGATTAATATTACTATTAATGCCTGTATTGTAGCATTTCTGACCCTTTCTATATTGCTATTACAGATTCCATGCTGTACATAATTACATTTTTATGTATCTCTCAGCAGCAAGCAATGTACAAAACTGGGGTTTTTATCAAACATTTATGTGCAAACTAGGCTTCCTGTGTTTCCAATAGATGCTAGTCTCATTTGACTCATGCATTGCTATTAGTGAGTAATGCATTTTTTTGATAGCACGATTTGACCTGAAATTACTTCTTTTTTTTTTTAAACTAACTTTCATTTGCAAGTCAATTGAAAACTCATACCATAGTGACTAGACCACATAGATCTGTTACATTGATTATGGTTTTTCAAATATATTTAAATGTATGGATATGTTGTCAAATCAAATTCAATATATAACTTATTGACTTAATACTTATTTTATTGGCAAAGCAGGGCATAAAACACCATAATAGTTACCATGTGTGTTATTTACAACATGCTGATCCAATGAGGATTTGGTGTACCACTTAGGAGTTAGAAAATTTTGTTTTTTGTTTTTTTGCAACACACTTCAAATTGGGGTTTTAATCTTTTTTTGGATCTGCAGGGGAAACACAGATATGTGAAAGGTTTAACTTGATGGTTGTCAATTCTCAATCTATCGTATTTTGTATCTATGTAGATATATGTTAACACAAAGCTCCGGGAATAAATATTTTATAAATCATGGTAGAATGAAAAGCCAAAGTGACCCAGCTGTCAATCACATATGTGATACTGATATTTAAAACAGTACCAGAGGTCCTGCAAATTGTGCACTAACCAATTAACTTATGTAATCGGCTTTCTTATTCTTTATAAGGAGTCAAATTCCCTATCTTAAACAGAAATGGAGTAAAAAAAAGAAATCGCACTTGTGACCAGAGTAATTAGTTTATACCCAACTAGTAAGACCAGGGGTCCAGGTGTCCTGTTGGACTATATGTATTTAAATGAATAAGATAGTATCCATTGAAATATATATATATCTGTGTCTATTTGTATTTAACATGAATAAGAGTTGGTATAATAAACAAAAATGCTATAATAAAGTTTAATCCTTATTGAAGTAAAGTACAAAAGAAATACAAAAACACATTATTTACATATGACAAATAATGAATCACTGTCGTTTGGATATGGAACATTTGAGGTATGAGTTTCAGAAGGAAGCTTTGGATCATAATTAAAGAGGCAGAAGAGATGTTGCCACCTACTGAGAAACCATTACAACGATCTTTCTTACACACTAATGACACTCAACTTTTATTTATTATTTTTTTTTTGTCTGCTGTGCTAACATGATATGCACAGTTATCTATTGTACTGACAGATAAAACACTTCCTGGCATGACTTTAGTAAATGCTCCCTTTTTACATAATGAGCCACAGGGTATTTTCTGGCAGTGTAAATCGTCTGATGGATTAGCATTGCTTATTAAATATGCGTCTTCAATCACATCTTATTGAACTTTAGCACTTATTAAAACTGCAATGATATTATCATATCCTTGCAGAACATAGGAAATGTTATTTTTTTTTTCTCCCAGAATGGATATGGGTGTTACGTGCTAAAGTGAAACAAATTGTGAGTCTGCTGAAAGCTATTAGCTCAGTTCACAGTTGTGGTTAGTCTTATCAAATTGTGTTATCGGACATTATCATATGTAACATGGCAGAATCCCATTTAAATTGAAAGTAGCTTTGTGTATACATTGTCTCTGGAAGGATAGCTTCACAGTTATATATATATATATATAAAGTATAGATATGATATTTATTAATCTGACATTCAGTAAACATATGACATCCTAGTTGTAAAACATAAAGGAAGCAGAACCAAACATCCTCTCTGATCTATCCCTTAGTGCTCTGTTTACATATATATATATATTTAACCAAAATCACTCATTGGACTAACAAAAATTCTTAGGCCTGGTGCTCAAATACAGCAGTTAAAATAGTAGAAACCAAAAAATGGATTGCACTATAAGACTAATTGGAGAAATAAATCATAATTTGTATTCCATTGACCTTGCAGTTTTACAATAAAATAAAAACTTTCATCAGGACATAAGTTTTAGAGAGCACCCTAGGACTACATGTGTGCATGCGTTTGTTTGTATGTATGTATGTATGTATGTATGTATATATATATATATATAGTGCTTGTGTGTGTGTGTGTGTGTGTATGTGTGTGTGTATATTGATATTGATATTTATATATATATATATATATATATATATATATATATATATATATGTCCCAGGTCCCAGCACTCCCGGTCTTTTAATGCTCTGGTGCTGTCTCCAACCAAATTGTATACAATACCAGTTGCTTTATTGAGCAATTACAAATTCACACAATGTTCCAGACTTTGTAATTGCTCAATAAAGCAACAGATGAAATTTACTTTGAAAGACTCCTGAGTGCTCTCTACTGGTATTGTGTGTGTGTGTGTGTATATATATACTTACACACATAAAAACACACCCATATATGTATGTGTGTGTTTGTATATATACACATACATACAAACACACACACACATACATATTTATATAAATATATGTATATATATATATATATATATATAAAATGAAAATGTATTTTTTCAGTTTCTGAGCTTTTTAAACCCGTTTTTATGTATAATTAAAGGCACCGAGGGAATATGATGTGATTATACACTCCACAACATATTTATATGTCTAGTGTTATCATGCAGACCCCTTACACTTAGACTAAGCAACTAACAGAAATAGATTTTCCATCCCTAAATAATTAAATTAAATAATTCTAGAATTTTATTTTAAAAAGGATGCCTAGCAGATACTGATTTTTATTTTTTTTTGCAATGCGATCCTTCTTTTTTTGTAGTGACAGAACCACTTTTAATATTCCAAACTGTCAAATGTTGTAGGCAGTAAGATTAAGAGTTGCACTGAGTGTTTAGTATTACATGGATATTATTCTGTTTGAATAGTAAGTATCTTTTATGGAGCCTGGAGTACAAAAGGAAAGGCAAGCTAATTGGATTATACCAAGACCTCTGTTTAATAGTTATGTTCTGTTTAATAGATACCCATTAAAAAAAGAAAATTGGGGGCACACCCGGAACATTTATTGCTAAGAAGTGGTAGCCATAAAGACCACAATATATGTATATAATACAGTTTAGAGAACAGCAAATTCACACAAAAATAATGTTTCAAATTTGACAAGGCTACCTAAAATCACCTATCCCAGAAAACAAACACTGGGGCCCAGCTACACCACACAAACACATTGTGTCAAGCCCACTACTACATCACAGCACCCCAACATTGGGTCCTACACCAATTGCAACATGAATGATTAATATGATAACTGCAATACTTCCTACATAAACTGCTTCTAGAGACCCTCTTCAAGTTATGCTTTCCTGTGTGATAGAACATCTTTAAACATGGCAAACTTGTCAAATGTTGTAGGCAATAGGATTAAGAGTTGCACTGAGTGTTCAGTGTTTCATGGATATTATGCTATATGATTAATATGTGTCTTAGAACTGTGGAGCCTGGAGTACAGCAGGAAGGACAAGCTAACCGTAGATTACATCAGGGACCTCTCCTAAATTATATTCAGTTTAATAGATACCCATTAGTTATACAACAAACAATCTGGAATAGAGACAGTGCTTTTTACATATGGCTTGAAGATCTGAAGCAGGTGACATTCCTAGGGGCAAAGTAAATGATAAATGATTTAAGAAGACTAGAAGGACTTGGGAAAAATAAGTGTTTTACTTGCAGATTAAAGCCAAAAGTGGCAAGTACCACACTGGGTCACAAAACTTTAAAGGCAGTATGTAAGATTAATGAGTCCGTAGACTTGTATATAGGAAAGGGACTGATTTGCTCATTACTCAGAATGACTTAAAGGTAGACACACAATATGGCAACACAGTAGGGAAGATCAGCAGTATCAGCAGTATATGGCTAAATATTCACAACAGAAAAAGAGTAATTTGTTTAATTGCACATGTCACTGACAGCACCATTTCCATTATGCCATTTTTGTGAACTAGGTTTTTAAATGGTTAAAATATGTAAATTCTACTCAATGAAACCTCCTTATCACAGGCTTTGAAATCCAAATAATTCATCAGTATTATAGTCTTTTGAAGACTAAGAAAAATAGTTTCCTTGTTATTTTATGTGCCAATCTCAATTCTGTATTTGAATAATTTATTCTAAAGTTAAGTGACTTCATTAACTTAAAAGTTAAATATCTATTTACAAAAGGTGGAGTTACTGTGACTTTGAAACCAACTTGCAAATGTCAGACAAAACTACTTATCTGGGAAAAAAAAACTCTTCAAGTCAGCTATTCACAAGAGGCCAGTTGGTTGTAAATCTCCTGTTACAATGTAATACACATATGAGCTCAGTTAAGGTCAGGCTTGATAGATAAATAGCTGAGTTGCTTCCATCAAGACTTCAAGCTGGCTCCTGTAAATAGGTTGAGGATTTTAGGTCAGATGCTTGTTATGTCCTCATATAATATAGGTGGGGAGGGTTCGAGAGGACTAAGAATAATTAACTCTTTGCACATGGGATGATATACGTCCATTGGGCTCCCTATTGACCGTGGCAATGCTGTATGTTCCATTACCATACATATGATGGGCTCATGGTATAAAATGTATTCTTGAAGTCCCTCCTTTAATTTCCTTGTTCCGTTAGATTGTGGGAAAGTGGAGCTTACCTTTTGAACAGTCATCCATATAAAATAGGGGAGAGCTAATGTATGCTTTTATTTCTTCCCCTAATCATTGTGCAAGAAGATAATAAGTATACTAATTCCTGGGTACCCTATTCCCCTATTCCATGGGCTGTGGAATGTGGCCAATTAGTTTGATAAATGTGATAGGGGTTATCCAATCTCCCACTCCATATATGTGAGCATGTTAGGTGTTGTGTCTTCTCTAACCTATTTCTAAAACAAATAATGATACCATTTCAAAATACTTCAAATAAAATAGACATTATATCCCTATATCTTTTTTAATTTAAAAATAATAATAATAATTATTATTATTATCATATTTTTTTAAACAGTTAATAAACATGTTGTTTACCTGCATTTTCACATTTTTTATAGCAATCTCAATACTGCTTGTTTTCACCTTTAATAGCAAATTCTGTCAAATAAGTTCAGATCTAATCAGCATCAAGAGTGCTGTCACAGTCATTTCATTTCAGCTCCTGCAATTACATGTAATAGCGAACTTTGAATTGAGTAGAGCCAACTAAAATAAATAAATACATTTAAAAAATCAAGGAATTTTATTTTAATGTAAAATTAAAGGAAAACTGCAAGCACCATAACTACTTCATTCTGCTACTGTGGTTATAATGCCATGAGTTACCTGACTTCCTCCCAGGGTAAGTAGCCAAACTGTTTGACAATGGTTTGACCACTTAACTGACACAATCACCTCCTGCAAGGACTTTCTGTTAGCTCCAATGTCCTAAGATGTGCCATGCTGGGGCTACTCATGGGCTAAGAGTATCAGCTGAGTATTCTCAGCCTATAGGCTAAGCCTTGCACTGCCAGACTTGGCTTAGGACAGGGAGCTTAGGATAGAGGTACAGGACTCCAGATAAGTAAAGCATTTTCAGTTTGTCTACTAACCATGGGAGGGCACAGGGTACTCTTGGCACCATGACCACTACAGCACACTGTAGTTATTGTGATACATGGAGGGTTCCATTAAAAATGAAAGGAAACAGTGTATATATATATATATATATGTGTATATATATATATATATATATATATATATATATATATATATAGAAAGTCTGTGTCTTGGCACTCACCCTTTCCAAATAAACAATAGGTAAATATAAATGCCTAGGTGCTATCCCACGTTATGTTATATGAATGAATGAAAAGAGATGCACTCACAGGTCTTGATAGATAAAAAAATCGGTATTTTTATTCTCCAAACAGGATACACATTGTCCGATCGACGTTTCGACCCCTTAGGGTCTTCCTCAGGATCAATGTACCCCCACAAATAAGACAAATATATACAAAACATAAATAATGTACTCACCAATCGTGATACAGTTCCCCCACCTCCATCGTGTGTACCCGGAAGTGTCCTCGCGATCATGTGACCTGACGTGAAACGTGCGTACTGACGTATTAATTTGTTGCTAAGCAACCAGTGTAACAGTGAGTGAAACAGCGAGAACATTACTTGTAGGGTATGAAAATAAAAATCTGCATGTGTGTATATTATATATGTGATAAAGAATCCAAGTGGCAATCCCAAAGCTATGCAAAGCTATGTATAATCATCCATAAAGTGATCAGTGCATATAGTATATACATGTGAACGAAAAAGTGAGTTAATGAAAATTACCCAGTGAATAAGTAAAACAGTGAAACTACTGATCTCCTCTACATATGTGAAATAGTCATGTGAGTGTATTATACATTATAAACAGTGGAAATATATATATTATTTTCCAAACATACACCTACAATATTTCTAAAAAAATATATCTACTGGAAGACAAGAATGGTTCCGGCATGAGCAAGGACAAAAAAAGGCATATCTATATAGCAAAAAAAATTTTTTTAGGACTTTAAACATAGGCAAATAGCCAAAATCTGTTCCACTTAAGTCAAAGGCACAGGTAATCAACCGATCACTCCTACCGTCAACAACTCTTAACCCTTATGGTTCTGCATAGACTGTCTTTATAACGTCCTCTAGGAATAAATATTCTTAAATATAGGTTACGAAATTGGGATAGATCCAATGTCCCCTTCATCCAGACATACAGGAAAAAGAGACAGATCAGAGTCTCCAGATAAATGGACAAAAGTACGAATTCAAATAGTCAAAAAATCAAAAAATCAATAAATCAAAAAAATCAAAAAAAGGGGGCAGCGACAGCAAAACCCAAGCCGAAACCAAACGGAGACATCCACAATAGCTGTCCATCCCCAACCAGACATCTATAGTCTGGAGAGATAAGTGCCCATGACAATGTAAGGTAGGAGCTGTCCATCCAAAAACAGGGGGAGTCTATAGTGGAAAAGTCCCTGCTCTCGGACTAAACTAACAAAGACAGGCTTAGAGCCCTGTACAAAAGGGATTGGCCATAGATAAATACCACAGAAAACAGCTACTAAGTGTTCAAGAAAACCAATGAAAATACAAATATACAAATTTACAAATTTACAAGAACATAGATAGCACTATATTCTCGTTGAGTCCCTTAGGGGCCACAGTGTCCAATCGGTGTATCCATTGGGCTTCCCGTTGTAACAGCATCCTCGATCGGTCACCCCCTCTCGACATTGGGGGGATGTGGTCTATGGCCACAAATCTTAGAGTTGGTAGTCTGTGTTCCATACTTAAGAAATGTTTTGCAACTGGTTTGTCGCTATGTTGATCTCTGAATGCCGTCATAATCGTGGATCTATGTCCTCGTATCCGATCCCGTAGTGTCAAATCCGTTTTGCCCACGTATGATAGACCACATGGACACGTGATCATATATATGACATGATCAGTGGTACATGTGATATAGTGAGGTATTTTGATTTTTAGGCCACTGTGTGGGTGGGCAAATGTTGTACCACTGATCATGTGACCGCAGGTGACACAGCCAGTGCATTTATAGCACCCCTTCTTAGAAATCTGTTTGGTTTTGCGATAGCTTGCTACCGGGTCATTCTTTACCAGCAAATCCTTCAAGTTTCTGTTTCTTTTGTAGCTTATAGTTGGGGTGTCTTGAAACGTTTTGGGTAGTGTTTTATCCGATCTGAGTATTCCCCAGTGTTTCTGAATGGATTCTCTGATTTTAGCGGTCCCTGTATGAAAAGTGATGGGTAGATAGATCTTGGGTGTTTTCACCGTTTTAGTGGTTCTGGTTATCGATTTTTCCCGTTCCCAGATGTCCAGTGCTCTGGTGTGGGCCAGCCTCAATATGTGTGGTGAGTATCCCCGCTCTCTAAATCTTTCCCACATCTCTTTAATCTGATGGTCACACTTGTCCATTTCTGTGTTATATCTCAAGACTCTGAGAAACTGTGAGATAGGAAGGGACCGTTTAAACTGTTTGGGATGGAAACTAGACGCCATAAGTAAGGTGTTGCGGTCGGTCTTTTTCCGATGTAAAGTGAATTGTAGTTTGTCATTTTTCTTATATATTGTGACATCCAAAAATTGGATTGCCAAGCTGTCATGTTCAACACTTAACCTAACAGGCGTAGGTAGTGAATTGATCTCTACGATCATGGTTTCCAAATCCATCAGAGTCCCAGTCCAAACAAAAAACAGGTCGTCCACAAAACGATAATAGTGCTTGATGTGTTGGCCATATTTATGCAAGATATAGGTCTGTTCAAACATAAACATATATGCGTTGGCATATGACGGTGCCATGGCCGCCCCCATTGCAGTTCCCGCTAGCTGAAGGAAAAATTGGTTCTCAAACTTAAAGTAATTACATGTAAGTGCTATAGACAAAAATTCCATGAGGTATTCAATGGGCGGTCCCTCATATACTGTAGATGTAATCAAAATTTCTCTGAGCGCCTGTATACCTTCCCCATGGGGGATAATGGTATATAGACTTTGTACGTCCATGGTTACCAGAAGTGCTGTACTCTCCACAGAAGGGTCTTGGTTGATTCTGGTCATAAGGTCTTGGGTATCTCGTATACATGTAGCTAGGGCTAATACGCTGTTCTTAATAAAGATGTCGATGTATTTAGCGATCGGTTCCAGAAGACTGTCCTTGGCCGATACAATCGGTCTCCCTGGTGGTAGTGTCGGGTCTTTATGGATCTTGGGTAATGTGTATAATATAGGATGTTTAGGATGTTCTATGTATAAAAATTGAGCTGTTTTCATATCCAAATATTCACACTGTATTCCAAGATCAATATGATTCTGTATTCTCTTCTGGAATTTCTTCGTCGGGTCATATGTAAGTTTGGCATATGTTCGACTATCACCTAGTTGTCTGTAGATTTCAGCCTGATAGTTATGATACGATTGGATAACGGTTGCACCCCCTTTGTCCGCTGGTCGTATTATGATATTGGAGTCTTGTCTAAGGTCCTTCAGAGCCAATTTTTCACCCGGTGTCAAGTTTTGATGGTGCTTAGGTGGATTTTTGATGGTTTTCTCAATATCAGTCTTAACTGTTTGAATGAATGTCTTAATCGACGGATTTGCCGTCCGAATGTCTTTTCGATTTTTCGTATAAAACTGATGCGTAGTAGTCTGTGTTTCTTGTTTTTGTACTTTTTTTAGTTCTTGGCTGTATAGTGTTCTTTGAATTTTATACATTTCAACCTCCATCATAAAAGGGTCAGGTTTAGCCACTGGTACAAAAGAGAGACCTTTGTTTAATAATGAGTAGTGTTCCACATCAAGAGTCTTATTAGATAGATTAAATATTTTGGTCATCTCCTCATTCTGGGTGGTTTGCTCGTGGGATTTGTATTTATAGCAGTTCCTCTGCCCCCGCCGTGTAGGTCGGCTCTTTTTGCGCCTCTGGTATTGACCCGTGATGTCTCTGGTGGTTCGTCTGGATAACTGCCTCTGGCTAAAAAAGGTTCTGAGGTGTGTCTCTTTAAATCCTCTCTGGTATCGGGGTCTGAGGTGGAATCCCCTGAGCTAGCATCTACGGTGTTAAATGCTGGCTTGTGTATTTTAGTTCTAAATCTGGTATTCGGTCTGTGGTAGTCTTGTGCTCCTCCCAACCACCGGTAGACTTGGTGGTATTTATAATCGTTATTAACCTTTTCCAGTTTCAGTTTCTTAAAGCGATTCAGGTCGTTCTTGTATTTATTAATTTCGTCCTGCAATTTTAACATTTGGACGGTGGCGGTTGAGGCTTGTAAAGTTATAACATTGGTCGTCTCCATGTTCTGTATAGACTGTTTAACAAAGATAAGTTCTTTGCCGACCTCCTCAACCACAATCACCATCCAGTCAAGGGAACATTTATTGGAAATATGCATCCATTTCTTACAGAATTCCGGATTCTGCCTCCCTATAGTGGGGGCATTCCTCACCCTGAAGCCTCTCGGTATTCTCTTAGCCCGGTAATAATCCGAAATGAATACTCCGTGAAGGTCCAAATCGATTTCACGTTTCTTTAGTTTCAGTAAATCATTATATAGGTCCTGTACCGTATTGGTATGTAATAATTCCTGTGAGGTCTGTGGCCATAGGATGGCGTTGGCTTGCTCATCCGAAATGGACAGGGTTTCAGCAGATTCCAATAAAGCCCCAGCCTTAGCCAAAAAGTCTTCCATAGTACAAACAAGGAGGAAGTCTGAGGGGTATTACTGAATCACTATTTAGCAGACTTGCCGTGAGGGGGTGCTCAAGTAGGTGCAACAAACACCAGTAATATATAGAAAGTCTGTGTCTTGGCACTCACCCTTTCCAAATAAACAATAGGTAAATATAAATGCCTAGGTGCTATCCCACGTTATGTTATATGAATGAATGAAAAGAGATGCACTCACAGGTCTTGATAGATAAAAAAATCGGTATTTTTATTCTCCAAACAGGATACACATTGTCCGATCGACGTTTCGACCCCTCAGGGTCTTCCTCAGGATCAATGTACCCCCACAAATAAGACAAATATATACAAAACATAAATAATGTACTCACCAATCGTGATACAGTTCCCCCACCTCCATCGTGTGTACCCGGAAGTGTCCTCGCGATCATGTGACCTGACGTGAAACGTGCGTACTGACGTATTAATTTGTTGCTAAGCAACCAGTGTAACAGTGAGTGAAACAGCGAGAACATTACTTGTAGGGTATGAAAATAAAAATCTGCATGTGTGTATATTATATATGTCATGCGGTCACATGATCAGTGGTACAACATTTGCCCACCCACACAGTGGCCTAAAAATCAAAATACCTCACTATATCACATGTACCACTGATCATGTCATATATATGATCACGTGTCCATGTGGTCTATCATACGTGGGCAAAACGGATTTGACACTACGGGATCGGATACGAGGACATAGATCCACGATTATGACGGCATTCAGAGATCAACATAGCGACAAACCAGTTGCAAAACATTTCTTAAGTATGGAACACAGACTACCAACTCTAAGATTTGTGGCCATAGACCACATCCCCCCAATGTCGAGAGGGGGTGACCGATCGAGGATGCTGTTACAACGGGAAGCCCAATGGATACACCGATTGGACACTGTGGCCCCTAAGGGACTCAACGAGAATATAGTGCTATCTATGTTCTTGTAAATTTGTAAATTTGTATATTTGTATTTTCATTGGTTTTCTTGAACACTTAGTAGCTGTTTTCTGTGGTATTTATCTATGGCCAATCCCTTTTGTACAGGGCTCTAAGCCTGTCTTTGTTAGTTTAGTCCGAGAGCAGGGACTTTTCCACTATAGACTCCCCCTGTTTTTGGATGGACAGCTCCTACCTTACATTGTCATGGGCACTTATCTCTCCAGACTATAGATGTCTGGTTGGGGATGGACAGCTATTGTGGATGTCTCCGTTTGGTTTCGGCTTGGGTTTTGCTGTCGCTGCCCCCTTTTTTTGATTTTTTTGATTTATTGATTTTTTGATTTTTTGACTATTTGAATTCGTACTTTTGTCCATTTATCTGGAGACTCTGATCTGTCTCTTTTTCCTGTATGTCTGGATGAAGGGGACATTGGATCTATCCCAATTTCGTAACCTATATTTAAGAATATTTATTCCTAGAGGACGTTATAAAGACAGTCTATGCAGAACCATAAGGGTTAAGAGTTGTTGACGGTAGGAGTGATCGGTTGATTACCTGTGCCTTTGACTTAAGTGGAACAGATTTTGGCTATTTGCCTATGTTTAAAGTCCTAAAAAATTTTTTTTTGCTATATAGATATGCCTTTTTTTGTCCTTGCTCATGCCGGAACCATTCTTGTCTTCCAGTAGATATATTTTTTTAGAAATATTGTAGGTGTATGTTTGGAAAATAATATATATATTTCCACTGTTTATAATGTATAATACACTCACATGACTATTTCACATATGTAGAGGAGATCAGTAGTTTCACTGTTTTACTTATTCACTGGGTAATTTTCATTAACTCACTTTTTCGTTCACATGTATATACTATATGCACTGATCACTTTATGGATGATTATACATAGCTTTGCATAGCTTTGGGATTGCCACTTGGATTCTTTATCACATATATAATATACACACATGCAGATTTTTATTTTCATACCCTACAAGTAATGTTCTCGCTGTTTCACTCACTGTTACACTGGTTGCTTAGCAACAAATTAATACGTCAGTACGCACGTTTCACGTCAGGTCACATGATCGCGAGGACACTTCCGGGTACACACGATGGAGGTGGGGGAACTGTATCACGATTGGTGAGTACATTATTTATGTTTTGTATATATTTGTCTTATTTGTGGGGGTACATTGATCCTGAGGAAGACCCTAAGGGGTCGAAACGTCGATCGGACAATGTGTATCCTGTTTGGAGAATAAAAATACCGATTTTTTTATCTATCAAGACCTGTGAGTGCATCTCTTTTCATTCATTCATATATATATATATATATATATATATATATATATATATATATATATATATATATATATATATATATCCATATGTAGAATCTGTAAGATTTCATGAGTAATTAAAATTGCACCTGATTTTTTTAATGGATTAGTCATAAATCTTCCAGGACATATATCATCACAATACAATTACTCAGGCTACTAGTCAAGAAAAATATAATTCCCAAAACATTACATGTCACAGCAATAACATATGCAAAGTTATTTAAAAACATTATTTACAATAAAACCTTTTAGATTATTATGTACATTAATACTGAAAATAGATTGATGGGAATATGTGGGGAAAATGGTAATCATAGATGGAGCATAGTTAAAAACAATAAAAAACAAAATAATTTTCTACCATAAAAACTCAAGATACATATATACATGAACGTGCATTGACAATGTTTTAATATGCTGGCATATCAAGATAGTGCTCCAACCAGTGTGGGACCTAACAAGACACATAATTTATTCCAAATAAATTTACACAATAAAATGGAATACTTGCTTCAGAAATACAATATTGTCAACCTTCTAATTTATACCAGTTACGCCTCTATGGTAGTCCATGAGATTGACACCTCGAGCCCTGTGCGGTTTGTCAATGTAATTGCCTTCCTCAGAGACACAAGTAGATAAATATAGTTATGTGTAACAGTGAAAAGCCATAAAATGCACACAGGATAAATATCTAATATCTCATCGTTTGGATGCTCAGTTGGAGAATTCTGATTAGGAATGTAATATATTGGGCAAATGAAAAATCTCTACACCATCCACTGTGATAGTATTCCAATGGATGGCTTTGACAAATTTAAATGAGGATTTATTTATAACTGTTGGGAATTTGGAAGCGTCATTGCTCCCTTGTGCGCATGCGCGGTTTTGCCACACATGCGCACATACTTCAGAGGGCGGCATTCATGCCGCCCTCTGAAGTCCTGAGCACACTACCGCGCATGCGCCTGGTGTGCGCGCCCGCAAGCTGACTGACAGCTCAGCTCGCGGTCTTTGCCCGCCCCCTCTCCTCTGCTGACAGGCTGGAGAGAGAACACAGTGCCTTCTCTCTCCTGCACACGTCAGACGTATTTTAATATGTCTGACGTGTACAAGGCCTTTTTAGGGCCCTACATGATAGGAAGTCCCTCTGGTGGCCGTCTGAGTGACAGCCACTGGAGGTATTCCTATCAATCAATGTAAACACTGTATTTTCGATGAAAATACAGTGTTTACATTAGATTGCCTGCAGGGAGCTATAGATCATACCTGAACAACTACATTAAGCTGTAGTTGTTCAGGTGACTATAGTGTCCCTTTAAGGGCTAAGAAAAACTAAATTGGAACAAGCCCATTGTTAAACCTGATAATTAGCACTACATAGTAACACAGAAAATAACTGCAATGACTATGATCCTTGGCAGTGAAATGTTTATAGTAGTGATACAATGTTGTCAAAATGCACTGAATTATACACAAAAGTACTAACTCTCTCATATATACATACCCTTACTTTCAACATTAATTTCATATATTAGAAATTAATTTTTAATAAAGTACAAAGATGCTTCTTATATATTTCTTTAGTATTACTGATTGATAATAACAGCATTTTTTTTAGAGATAAATGGGTACTGTGTATATACTGAATTTCAAGGACTGAAATATTTTATCCTTATAATCTTAGGACATATTTAGTTGAATGTCTTTAATTAGTGGAGATGTAAACACGGTCATAGCATATATTATTGACTACATTTAAATTAAATACATTATATATTCTGCATGGAATGGTTGGCTCACAAATGAATATAAACCAGAATCTGAGAAAAAGAAATTAAAACAACAAATTAAAATGATTGAAAAAACATGACTGTAGTTCTATTGTCTACAGACTGATTCATTTTCCATTCATATTCTAGATGTTGTGTATAATTTATAGTGACATTGTTACTGTGCTGTTGGTTGGGTTAGTGATTAACAAATGTGATCCAAAATGACATTGTAAGAGACTAATTTAATAGACTTTTATATTAACATTCCAACATTTAGAGAGAGACAACTCGTTTCCAATCTGTTTTCTTCCAGTGCAAAATTCTGAGATTATCACAGAAATGTCCAATGGATTGTGAAAAGATTGAACGGATTAATGGAGTATGACAGAAATTTACCTTAGGGTAAAATGTTTGTATAGATTTTTATATGGTTATGTGAAAAGTCAAGCATATTGGCAACGCAATCTGATCACTGCACATACGCGTTTTGAAAAACAAACACGTGGAATTCACTTTCTGGTTTATCCTGTCACAGTCAGTTATCTCACGATTAACCAAATTTAGTCCTTAAGACCTTCACTTAGGTTGTGTTTTCTTACGCCATTCCCGTCACGTACATTTAATTTCTACTTAGATAAATGATCAGATTATCAATATATCAGATAGCTTCTTGTCTTCTTTTTTTAAATTCACACGTTCAAAATTTTTTCTTTGAAACGCATTAACTGAAATATATATTGATATGTATATATTAAAATGATACGGCACAATTTCTGTTTATCATATACACTACTGCTGTGTATAATGTAATATCAATGTGTAAGTCTAGTTGTGTTTAAGAACAATAGTGTAGAAATCTAGAGAGAATTCTGTAAAATATACAACTGAAAATAGGTTCTAGATAAACAGATATATTGTATTTACCAGAAAAGTGCTTAGCTTGTAAATCACCTTACAGTGTGTTATCCACCTATACAAAAATAAATGTAGTAGGAAGAGACCTCGTAACATGTGCTGTCAGAGGTAGAATTTCCCAGTGTATCTCTCATATTGATAACAATGTCCATTGCATTTTGGAGATTGTTGATAAAAGGACTTAGGTAACAGTATTAATATACAACTTGTCAGAAAACAGAAGACTTAGTATTGCAGTCTACCACTGGTGAAAAAATAGAAATAAAAAAAAGTGACCCAAAAATATATTTAATTCTCCATCCTGGTTACACTTGATCTGTAGGAAATTGTGCAAACACAGCAATGGAGATATGGCTGAAAAATACAAAAATCTTTCATATGATGTTGTATAGTCTGTACTGGTTCTGGTCTGCTTCACCATATGTTTTACGAGGTGCCTCGGACCACTATTCAATATAATCACAATACTTTGCCAATAATTCTTACAACCAATGCATGAATGATCCAAAAACGTATTTTATTATTATATTGTTTAGCATAAAGGTATACTAAAGAAATATATGTCCTACTCATACTCAAGATGTTATTCTATGAACATATTAACTAAAATCGCTTAATATATGTCCAATTAATATTTAGATTTTACCTACTACGTGTAATAAATGTTCTATAGTGTGAGACGTTTATAAACTTTCATCTGTCAAACTCCCTGTTGTGGGTGAATATTCAATAGCGTTCTGGTATGTTTTCAGACAACAACCTAAATTATAAATAAAAATTCTAAACCTAAATTTATCACTGTATTCATTGATAAAAGTAGCCAGTTATTGCTCAAACATTGTGACTTTACATAGACATTATGGTTCTCCATATCAGCTGACTGGTTGTTGCTGTTATTTGATTAATAACTTGAGTTGATGTGTCCTGTAATGGACATTTAAAACTACACAAGCTTACAGCTCGCTATATTGCCTACAGTTATTTGGTGCTGTCTACTGGTTTAAAAATTAAACCATTTAGGAATTGGCTTACATAAACTGAGTCTCTTCCTGGTGCCTGGAGATTGCATCCTCCATGGTTTATATTGATAATGAGGAATTACTACTTATACGTTAGTGTGAATTTCATCCAGTCTGAGTAGTGGTGATTTGCTTAGAGGGCTAGTTTAATCCATTACTCTCAGTAAACAATGCCATCCAGGTTGGACAAAATCACCAGGGATCTTGGTTTGACATGTAAATGGTGGATGGTGTCAAGACACTCTAGCAACATAACCCCACATTAAGCTTCAAGACACACCAGCAGCCTATACTTTCTCATTAGATAGATTATTGGTGTCCCTTCAGTACTGAGGTAGAAAGCAGTGGCTTAGAATGGCCCTTGAATTTTCCAATTTAGACATAGTAATTGCTTGTCACATGTGATGTAAAGAGACTTTTCTTTTAGGCTGTTGTGTTGGGGAGGACATCTCCAGAATTAATGCTAGTTTGTATTATAGTGTAGGTAAACAGGGCAATCTGTTTTTACATCCTCAGACATTTTAGCAGTTCCGATAAGTTGGAGGCAATATGACTTGTAGATTTAGAAGTACATTTCCAATTCAAGTGCTTTATAAAATATTTCCACTCAAAAAAGGAACCATAGTTGGTCTCATATAACCATAGGCTCTCACAAATAATGAATATTCTTCTTTTAACATTGAATAAGAATTCCCAACATATATACGTTAAGTTTTACGTTCTGTAAAGTCCCAGAGTGCTAACCTTTCTTTATATATATATATCATCTCTTGCAAACTGTGTCTAGTTTGATTTGAAAATATATATAATAACAAGCAGTGCAAACTAAAACATTAGTTAGTGGTTAAACAATGCATCTTTCATCTATCTATCTTCTGTAATTTGTCTAATGTGCAGATGGGTAGATGGGCAGATGGGTCTGCAAATGGCATATGTGTACATATATTTATTTTAAAGATGCCAAACTGCATACATAAGGTTATAATTTCAGTTCAGGGTTTTACCAGTAATAAGAGATTGGATCTCTTTTAATACCATTAGATTTGGTTATCTCTCTGCAGGTCTTATAAGTAAAGCATTAATCTGCAACTTCTCTATGTTAATACTGCCAAGATTTCGCTTAACACTATACTGCAAGACTGCAAATTAAATATTTTAAATGGATTTTGACATTCACAAAAAAAAAATATAAGAGCAAACGATAGTATAGAGAATAAACTGTCAGAAAGGTCAACCCCGTAGTTAGATTAAAAAATGCTCGTAGCAGTTATTCAGGTTTACATGCCAGACATCCTATTCATAGCATTCCCTAGACTCTCAATCGTATATTAATCACTGGATACAAATATTGGATATCTCTCCTTCCTGTTGCGCACAGCAAGTGGGCTGACGTATTGAAGCTTGCTTTATAGTCTATTTGCATATGCATTCCTAACATAAACTAAATGTTAATAGTTCTGATGACATTTTCATCTGACTGATGGCCAGATCTGAAAGACACCACACATAGCAACTAGGCAAGCTGGAATTCTAGATTTATGAGCACGGCAAAAGTTGATTAAGTGAGCATTTTCTACGACGTCCATATCTTGAGCTGCCACTGAATATTCCCCAGCAACTATAAAATATGCTTACCCTCATAACAGCAGGAGTGTGGGAAATGCCTGAATTGGACTTATTTCATTATTTCAATCATAAAATTTGCACCTGGGAAACAAACCATTTGACCTTTTGGCTCCTTGTTAAAAAAAAAAAAAAAAAAATCTTTTCTTTTCTTTTTTTTTTTTTCTTCAAAGCAATCTATTAATTTAAATGAAAAAAAGACTAATATATTAAGTTAAAATGTATTACACGGAAACAATATACCTATATAAAGGCAAGTAGTGCAATATAATCTCATGTTTAATTTATGAAGCTGCTAAGCTTAAAATATTTATGAATTAAATAGAAATGCAGCAATTACAAATTTTTTAAACTCAATACTACACTAATAGTCTCAGAGAGAGTTAATGACTTAAATCACATGCAACATTTTTTTAACATATAGAACAAAATGTCATGTTTACAGTGTAATTGTTCTTAAGTTTCATGATTTAGCTAGAGATATTCAGTTTAGAATTGGACTATATTCCGAATTCTAATCGTTTGTCAATGAAGCTGAATTGACTATATTTACTTCATAAATATAATACATACTTAATTCAATGTTTTCAATTTTCAAATTGTACAGCATATTGTGATAACTTTGCTGAAAGTGTTATTTGATTTTTTTATGTGATATATATTTCACAGGATGTGTAACATTTTAAGCTGTGTATGTATTTCTCCTTCCCAATACATTACCATTCTTCTGTATTTTAAAGCATATTAAAAAAAAATAATATACACAGGACCAGTATAAGGCAACTGATCCTTTGAAGTAATGGCCATAAATATATTATAACAACACAGAAAGGTTAATAAGTTACCAAAGATGCAAAAGAGTCACATATACTATGCCCGTGGTACAAATCTCTATGACAGATTGTGTTAAAGGAAAATGATAACATTTATATGAATTATGCAAATTAAATATGAAATAGTGAAAAATGTCCCTTTGTATGTCCTTTTGAATTGAGGTTAAGGCTACTTTTTATGTGATATGCATTTGCTTCCAGTAGAAATGGTTGTATATGGAGATGTGACCACTTAGACTAAAAGGGTTCTGTGACATTCATGTGATTATGAATGCAAAAAAACTGTTTCTGCTATGGAACAATCCCCAGAGCAGTGTACAGCTCATTGTGCAGAATGATGTTTAGATTTTGATATGACATACAGTACAGCAGTAAATCAGGACATTAAAAAAAAAAACCAGACATGGGTTGTTATTGATAAAGGAGATTCATTTTCACTATACATATCAAAACCTTTTGGGGTCTATTGACTAAATATTGAATACTTGAGAACTTGCCTAGAAAATATGGCAATTGAAATAAATGAATATATGTATATTTCATAAATCCAGGTATTTTGACTTTTTTAAATTTTACATTTTGCTAAATGTTCCAGTTCTCAACTCATTAAATATATTTAGTCAATAGATGCCAATATATGCAACCATCTTTCGTAACAAAGTCTGTCACTGCATGAAATCAGGCAACACAGGCCATAAAACCATAGTCTGATGCCCTGCTTAATATTTTTAATCCATTAAAACACTGTCACTCCAATCGGAGCTAAACATACTGATAAAATAAATAAATAAATAAATAACTATATATAGTTTTGACTATAATCTAAAACTACCCAAAATAAAAAAATATATAAAATATGAAACTTCACATATATATAATGTCTAGCATCAGATTTTAGGCAAATATTTCTTATTAGCATTTTTGTCTATTTATGTTGCAAAGATAATCATATGGTGGTAAAAAGACCTGAATGTGCTATTTACACTGCTTGATAAATAGATTTAGCAGATGTGAATTACTAAAAAAAGAATTTCCCTTTGTATATATAAGACTAATTACTGCAATAGTTAAACACAGCATTAATAATTGTAAATAGCTTTAACACATTAAGAATCGTGAATGCATAGAAATGTATTTTCTTTGCTGTCATTGTCCTCCAAATTACATTCATGAAAAAATATATTTATTAATGTATAGTTAACTTCCATGGCACTTAAAGAATCAACATCCACACTTAGCGACAATCCTCCTGCACCAAGCTACTCTTATGTAAAGCTGAGTATGACAGCTTAATGTATTCTGATAAAAAAAAAAGAAAATGAAAAAACTGAAAAAAAACCTCTTCTGAAGCGCTAAGCCGTACAGCTGACAATTGGATATCAATCCATTGCTTCACTTGCAATGCATTACAAAACTGTAGAGATAAATGACCGAAAGTTACTTAATAAAAAAGTACTATATGTGTCTATTTAAGTTATTTGAGCAGGGAATAGTTAGCTAGTTGCAAGACAGGCAGGTGAGATTTTTTTCTTTCGAAACAGTGTTTGCTACACAATGTAATGGTCATAAAAATATTGCGATGCAACGTTGAGATTGTGTTCCACGTTCTGTTTCACGTTTTATAATTGGTGTAATGTCCTAACAGATAAAAAGAGGCCTCTTTCCATAATTTTCATCTGTGATAGCTGCATGGAGTTTAGCAGTTGAACTGGTATGAAAATATTGCTCTGTATACTTGTACTTTTGCGAAAACAAATACAAATGAAAGTTTGACTAATTTTAATGGGCCATTGTAATCTTTAATTTCTAATGTGATGGATTCTAAGTCATGAATGCTGAATTCTGATGTTATGATTGTTGTAAAACTAATGATTTGAGTGCCTAAAGGGATGTGCATGCACTTCCTATAACAACAATGCATATTCCCTTGTCACTCAAAGAGTTAATGTGTGCCAAGTTACTTTGTTTTCATTTCTTTTTCATATTTTATGTTTGTTAAACATGTTTAATCTTCAATTAAAAATTTCTAAAGGATTATACTTCTAATGTATCTGAAAGCTTATTGCACTCATTCATGTATATATTGTGACTTTCTAATAGCTGTATTTGCATTTTGCTTTGAACTATGTGGATTTATTTCTAACTTATTTTCATTCAATTGTATTAAAGTATAGATACCTTTGCTAAATGTAAATGTAAAATTAACAATAAAGTTTGACAAATGTTTTTATACAGTATGGAGACTTTGTGTTGAATTTCCTGCTCTAATATTTGCTCTTAGTGTTCATTTGTTCCCCCACAGAATATTTAGGCCCAATGTGTCTGTTTGTTGCATTTTAGGTGTTTTTACATTAGAAAATGTTAGTTGTGATCTACCAATACTTGGTAGGCCACAGTTAAACATAATTTCCTTAAATATGAGAGTACAAAAGAGTTAATTAACCCTTCAAAAGCAAATGAAGTGGGTTTAGTACAGCAATACATATTTATTAGTTTAGTGCTTCTTTACTACATTTAACTCTTGAGTGCAAGAGGAATAATTAATTCACAATTTACACTTCTGGGATAAAAATGGCTACATTCAATTTACACATTGCCTACTTATTCATTTATTTTAAAATACATATTACCTGATTGCATTACCCAGAATAGAACCTGCAGACTGTGTTTTACATTTTGCGCAACAGATTTTTAACACCTTTGAATATTCAGCGTGCAAATTATAGTCCGGTGGTCCTCTTTATGCATATTGTTCGGTTTTGCTGTTACTATCTTCTCATAACACATAAACAACTGGAATCTTGCAACTGCACATGCACTTCTCAGTTAAGACGTCATAGGGAGATCATTCATGGGAATATATTCATCATTGTGAATAATCTGCTGGCAGGTGCTTTGAACACAAATATATATATATATCAGTTCCATCGGTTCCATTTTAGCAAGTAAACAAATCCACTCTAATCTCTTTACCTCTATAAAAGGTATGCAATGTACCTGGACATAGTTGTATGAATATGGCATCAAAGTGTTTCATAAAGTTATAATTAAACTGTTATGCTGCTAATATATATATATATATATATATATATATATATATATATATATATATATATATATATATATATATCTAGGAATAACAATGACAAATGAGAATGCCTTAGGAAATATAACTGGCAACAATGCACAATGTCAGTCTGCTGTTGCAGAGACTAGGAAGTTTTTTGATGCTTAAAAATAGGAAACAATTCACTTTAATATGATATGAAAATATATAATTTTGCCTCTTTATGGTAAGATCCCATCTTTATTGGTATAAAATTCCATGGGACATGTTTTAAATATGATATAAATGAAATAAAAAAAATGAGTCTTGTTACAATATTAACACGGATGGAAGGCTATGGAAACTGAGAAAAGGCATTTCAGATGTATATGAAACCACTATACATATACATTTATATGGAAGAAAGTACAATCAGCTCACTAGTAATCTGTTAATTATTAACAGAAGTGTAAAATTACAAGAGGTCATTTGTTAATTAAATAAATACAATCTAGCCTATTGTAGGGAAAATGTTTCCTTAGACAGAGCATAAACAATAAAGATGTGGTTTTATCAGATTCTGTCTGTATGCATTTTTAAAAAAACTAGAATATTCAATGGTATGATTTATATGCATAGGAACAGATTTTAGATCCAAAGAGGAATCTGATTGTTTGTAATTATGGAGCAAAATAGGATTTTCTCTTCCTTTCTGTGTGGCACAGATGGAAAACTCTTACATTTTTTCACCTTCATTTGAATTAGCAGCAGATAGAGAGAAATGTGAAAAGCTAAATTTAAAGGACTTATTCCAGCCTAGATTACTATATAACAATGTCATTCTTTTATCACTCGAAACTCATCCGAGAATTAGAATTTATCCTGTCAACCAGTTTTGGTTACTGATTTATTTTGGTGCACTTAAGCCAATGCATTTACAATGATACATTTCCAGGTATATAGTTCTCCTTTTGTGGATGAGGCATATGGATTTGTTTACTTGATGCAGTCTTCTGAGAACTTTTCCTCAACATTCCCAGGTAAAGGATGCAAAACGATCTATAAATCAGAGTATCACTGATATCAAATACACATTTTCACAAAAGCACTTTAGAAAGAAAAAGCTAGAAATATATCTAACCGTGAATTGCTTGTCTAACCATGAAAAGTACTTGCTTAAAGAGAAGTGATAGACCCACAAAGAATAATTGTCACTTCATGACTATATTTCTGTCCACTTACTTTCATCCACCCATTTTTGCTGTGTAAAAATTAAGCCAAATGTGTACCTCTCGCCTCATTTCCAGCAACAGGAGTCTTCCTCTGCAGTCACCAACTCCTCCTCATACAGACGCATTGGATTGGAGAGAGCATGTGCTGCAAAATGCTGTGCTCCTCCAATAAAATGCTGATATCAGCAGCATTTGATTCCCAGATAAAGTTTCAGGAACAAGTATCAGGACGACAGCCACTAGAGGTGGATTGAACTCTGCAATGTAAACTTTGCTGTTTATAAAAAGAACATGACAGGACCGCTGCATCCAGGTACCTTCATTGTGATGAAATGGTCTGGGTGACTATAGTGCTCCTTTAACTCAATAATTTACTGTCACATGTCTCTGATCTCCTGACCTGAGCTACTAAATTGTGTAGCATCTCCCCTCTCCCTTCTTTCCCCATATATGTTTACCCTATGTGGCTGATTAAATGATCCTATGCTTAACCTTGTTTGGGACAGGGAGGGGCTAATATTAACCTGGCTATGCAGATGCTCCAAGCTACCTAACCCAATGATTTGGCAGAGGAGCTTATAGGTGCTGGAAGGATCCTATGAGTAAATTGCCCACTCCTTTTGATAACGCCAAAGTTTTGTGATGGGGTATACAGCAAACATAGGCAAGGTAAGCCAATCTCTAGCCTAAAAACAACTTGAATCTGCTACGGAGCATCAGCCTCCCCATGTACAGTGTGATGACCATTTCCATTTGAAGTCTATGTCTTCATCTCTGTTACATACTAGACATACAGTTCCATGATATGTCAAATTATCATAGCATTTAGTACTCATTAAGTAAAATACGAGTACCACATTTCCAACATGTTTTTAAATAAATCAGAGCATGGGAGATACTTATAAAACAATTACCTAAATATAGGAAACCCTTTGAAAAAAACTTTAATACCAATTATGCACTGTAATATGATATTTACAAAAGCCCTTTCTTGTATAAATACAGTTTTTTATAATATTAGTAGTGGCACAATTACTGTCAATCATTGTGCACAGCTGGGTGCTGTACCATGGGGTATCTCCTATTACTAGTGAATTGGGGACCCTGACTAATTTTCTAGGAGATGTCCAGATCCCCTTCTCAATATTATACCTCACAAATGAATTGAATGGGATGGGATGCAGATGGACGAAGAAGCATGGATGATAAAACCTTGCCAACCCCTTATAGTGTCTAATGTAGGACATTTTGAAATCACCAGGTTTGGATATATTAACCTCCTTTTTTCATCCTCCTTATTTATATAGGACTGTTAGAGCATGTATGCTTTTTTCCCAGTAGGCGATTTGGAGACGAATTATACACTCTTTCAGTGGCTGTCCACATGTTACATGTACATGATTATTTGAAAAGGTATGAATTGTCTGGAATTTAAGTGACTCCAAATTGAATATCAAATTTTGAACTCCAGTAGCTGAAACAATCTTCCATTTGGCTTAAAATGTAGTTAATTCCGAATTTGCTTTAAATTCCAAGTAATTCATGCTTCAGCAAATAGCCCTATCAGTGTGGAAAGAAGACAAAATTATAACTGTTCATTGACATTTAAGTAATATTTGTGGAGAACTAAATGTTTTATACTTTTTTTTTCTTCTTACTATTATTTATCAAGTGATACCATATATTGGTTAGTATTCAAAGAATACATTGGGGTTGTTTTCCATTATTTTATATATAATTTACATTTTGTTTTTCTCTAAGAACTCTGTAAAATAACAAAACATGTATCAAGGCTGTCTTAAAGACTTTATCTGTCCTTGAACTTATGGTGATGATGCAATGCAATACTTTACATAACTCAACAACACATTTCTCAAAGGAGGTACTGACTGGCCATTGAAGCGTACAGTTCATTTCTTTCAAATGACAGAATTCCTGGAGTTTGTGAAGATTTTTATACAGAAGACAAAAAAAAGCCTGACTGTCTTTTCTAGCAGCAGAACATAATATATTTAGAAAGGTAAATGCACTGGGAGCATTAAGATGTTATACATGTATTATCCCTGGTGAGTCATAACAGCTCCAGAATTAAGATATAATATTCATACTACATTCCTTAATTATAAATATTGTATTACATAAATGGCAAAAGTTAAACCATATGTTATTCTGGAAACCATGACCTTGTATAAGTGTCCTTTTGCAACAGGAACTGAATGTAGAAAACATGTGGGTGGTGGTGGGAGGGCATCTTAACTTAATAGCAAGTTGTGGTTTATTGAGACCAGGCTTGCAAAATTTCGAATTAACTCCTTGGTTACCAAAACTGTGTATCAATGGCTTTTCTTGTGTTTTTCATTGAAAAGCATGGGAAGATAAAATTAAACACACTTGTCATCCTTTAAGCTGCTGTTTTGTATTTTAGACTGCTGTTGGATTTCTCATAATGACCCTATACTTTTTTTTGTAAGGACCCTTCTTCCTACTTTCCATACAGCAAGAATGTTTCATTGAGACACTTTGCTAATGAATTAGACATTATGTTTACAGTCGGTGTTCTGAAGTTGCATAAATGCATTCAGGTTCTATACTTATACCCATATGTATGGTATTCGTCCTATTTTATACATCTACTATTGTAGTATCTGTTGTATGCAGCAAAATGGCATATTTGCTTCTATTCACATATTTAAGGATCTGTTTTTAATACTTTAAGATGAGGCATACCATATAAGCTCTACACTATTTTATCATCCCAATATCATTGAATTATATATATATATATATATATATATGTATATATATATATATATATATATATATACATATAATTCAATGATATAGTCTCCTCCTTTACTGTGTGTATATATATATATATATATATATATATATATATATACACACAGTAAAGGAGGAGACTATATTTAAAAGAAGACAAACTACCACAACAAGAGGACATAGTTTTAAATTAGAGGTGCAAAGATTTAAAAATAATATCCGGAAGTATTACTTTACTGAGAGGGTAGTGGATGCATGGAATAGCCTTCCAGCTGAAGTGGTAGAGGTTAACACAGTAAAGGAGTTTAAGCATGCGTGGGATAGGCATAAGGCTATCCTAACTATAAGATAAGGCCAGGGACTAATGAAAGTATTTTGAAAATTGGGCAGACTAGATGGGCCGAATGGTTCTTATCTGCCGTCACATTCTATGTTTCAATGTTTATATATATATATATATATATATATATATATATATATATATTAACAACTATCTATACACAAATTACTGTTCTATTCTCCATTTTTCCATTATCTGTGCATCTTGATATGTTTTTATTACAAAAACAAAAAGTGATTAATAATGAAAGGGGTAAGTCACCTAGTTAGAAAACACAAATTCCATTCCATTATACTGCAATTTTTATTGGAATAAGCACAACATGACAATATTTCAGCTGATATGGATAGATACTCTCAAGATACTCTGAGAAAGGTCTGCATAGTGCTGAAATGTTGTCATGTTGTTTTTATTCCAATAAAAAGTATAAAATATGATGGGATCTCCAGCATAGCAGACATCTTCAATTCAAAGGAGCCTCTTGATGGTTTAAGATGTACCAAATATGGCTTATTTACATAAAAAGTCGGTGTCGTACAATAAAATATTGGAATAAACTTGTACAGATTCTTAATCTCACTCTGTTGACATTCTGTATAGCTACCATTAGAAACTATATAATGGTGGAAAACAACCAAGTTGTTATGATATACACTTATATGTAGCTTAATCAAGATATATTAAATCAAGATATATTAAATTAGGATATATTAAATTAGGATATATTAAATTAGAATATATTAAATAGTATTAATTAATTTTAAAATGAATATGGGTACATGTGCTCACTAAAAAAAATCACACTTAATAAATATTTATTCATAATAGTCCAACAACTTTTCTAGATAAATGTAACGATCCAACAAGCAATGGTGATGATTTTGCATGCATATCATAAAATAAATACAGAGGCAATTGATACTAAAATGGGAGGGAGCATAAGCTTGAACAGAATAATAGTTTACAATTTAATTAGATTGAATGCATGGACAAAAATTACATATGGCTTAAGTGTTATAATTATTGCTTCCTTTCAATAGGGAATCATTTACTCTTGCTTATATATGAAATATACTGGTATCTTTAAAGAGACTGACATGTTTTATTTCTCTTGATTTTCCTTATGCCCCATGTATCTTAAAGGAACACTCCAAACACCTTAACCATGTGAGTGTGCTTCAGTGGTAATGGTACCAAGAATGCCCTATTCCCCTATTTAGACAACTTACATTAGGTGGGGCGAGAGAGATCACCCAGGCACCATAGATTCTGTAGCACTCTGTGATGGCTATGATGCCTTTGGGGTCCTTTTATAATTACACTGTCCACTTGTTACACATCTTTATTTATACTTTATCTTTTCTTCCTTGTGCTGGATCATAGGTTTGCAAATCGGTTGTGAGCAAATATCATTAGCAACTAAAACAGAACATTGCTTAAGCTCCGACCACTGTCAAGTTTTTTTATTATTATTTTTTGTTACTGATCCACTTTAAGTTCTTTGTAGGTGAACTCATTCCACATTGTTTTATCTGTGCTCCCAAAAGCTTCATAACCTAAGAAGAATAATAATAATAAAAAAAAAAACACAATTAGTAAAGCTCAAAATTTGTTCAATGCTCAAGACCGGATTGTAGGCAAGATACCTTGAGAAACCTTGATTATCTTAATTTTATTGGGACTGCTTTTAATTTTAGTTTTTTTGAACAGTAAACTCTTAACTTTAACACTAAAGCTGTTTAATTCAGTTTTAGTTTTAGATCTCGTAAATAGAAAATAGTTTAGCTATTTTTAATATGCATTTTTAAAATATTAGAGATATTCAGTGTTTTGGATTGACTCCAAAACACGATACAAGTGTGACAAGAAATAAACAATGACTGCTAATGGTGCCAGTAAATGTAATGCAATTAAATACATATTTAAATAAATATATATAATTTATTATTATTTTCTTGTGTATTTTTCTAGCTTAGAATGATGGCATCTAATTTTAAATATAATTTAAATCTTTATTAGAAAAAAATGAGCATATTTAACATTTAAATTTTGCATTTTATACAGCAGCAATGAACTTGAGGAGATTCTTTACACTTGTTTGAATATTTTAAATTCCTCAAATTCTCATTTGATATAAGAGATAGACTTATCTAAGCAAAGCATACTGGTAAACATTTATCTGATGCTAAATTCAATGTCATTATATGGATTTATTCATTGGTAACATCATTAAAATGTTATAATTGAAAACTTTATTGACTGCATAAACCTCCTGTAATTGGCTCTAACTTTGGTAATTTAAATGTATCTCCACGACTTTGAGAACTATAACCTTTACAAATGCCAAAGAGCAATTAAAAGCTACCATATTTAAATGAATAAGTAATGAAAAACATTTAACCTTAGTCTGTGTTCAGAAATATGTATATATATTAAATGGTACACAACATAAAGTTGTCAAATTGTATTTTTAACACAATCTCACAACGACCTACAATGCTGCAGTGTATAGCATTATGTAAATAAATTATAATAATGTAAATTATTCATTATTCACATAAATAAAGCTTTAAAAACAATATAGAAGATATTTAACCTTGAAATAATTAATTTAATTAACATAAGTCTTTTCTTTTATAAGTATATATATATATATATATATATATATATATATATATATATATATATATATATATATTTATAGAGAAAGAGAGAGAGAGAGAGACAGAGAGAGAGCATATAATTAATCATTGCAAAACATGCATTCATTAAAATGTGCACAAATATTTCTGAAACTCTAAAAATCTACCTTTCATTATGTGCAATTAATGAAGATTGACCCCTTTTTTCACATCACTTACTTTCTTGTTAATGATGGATACTGTGAAATCAAGTGCTTCTCATAGAGATGTTTTTTTTTATATAGTAGAGATTTGAATAAAATAGAAAATAGTTAAGGCTGTATTAGATCAAGTTGTGTTTTTTAAGTGTTCATTTTTATGTGTCCATTTAAATGGCCACTTGGTATACTTGGTTAGTAAATTTATCAGATTGAGCCAAAAACTGAAATAGGTTTATTGCAGTAGTAGTCCAAACTGTCTGTTAAAGGAAAACTGTCACTTTAATACTATAAAGGCCTGATGATGCCACTTCATTGTGCAGGGAGTGAAGTGGGGAAGACCACAGAGAATATATAGAGGTTGGAACAGGTACTACAGTTGGTGAATGGATCAAAAGAGCAATTGTATTAATTAGACCTAAAAATGTATTTTTTTTTATTTAATTTTTATTGAACACAAAGTTTTTTTGAAATTACAAACAAGTAAGGACTTGTTTAGAGCTTAGATATTGTAGCACATAACTCTAAAGATTTATATATATATATATATATATATATATATATATATATATATATATATATATATATATATATAAAAATCCCAAAATATTGCATTGTAATAATACATTGGTTTAAAATAACAAAGTAAATGTTGTTCCCCTAACTTGCCTGCTGTTTTCTGCAACCAAGCTGCCTGTGATCTCCAGAAGTTCTCATTGCATTTTTAATATGGACTTCAATTTAGCATTGTCAGTTGAAATGAGCCTTACAAATATCCAATGAAGCCTGATGCAACTACAATCAAGAGAGGACTATTCAATTTTTTGCCAATGTAATGAAAACAGAATATGGAAGTAGTGTCATGTGGGGAAGCACTGTCTGAGGATCAACAGGAGGTAGGATGGTTGAATGTGCCTTTAGAAACTTAGTCAGAGTCAGTGGAAATGCATAAAAATTATATTTGCATGCAATGTGAATAAGTACATAAGCCATGAATTTACTCACATTGCTTCCCTTTGTTTGTGTCCATTTATATGAATATATTACTTATATTTTGTTATCCCCGCAACGAGATTTATAAAAGACTTATTAATTATTTCTTTTCCATCCACCTTCCCAGGCAATGCTTTCCATAATCAAGGACACTTTTTCTCTTGCATTAAGAGAAAACCTTTGTAGAAAGGAAAAAAAAATCATATTTTACTATTTTAATATGACTGCTAAAATAGAGGCAAGCTTTGGATAATATGGCAAATTGAAATGAATGTCATTTGGAACGTAGAAAACGTACCTTTATGTACTGAATCCATTATTATTCAGAAAGCATAATATAAGTTAAATAAGAACATAATCACCATTTCAACATTGATTAGTTAACTTAGAATGCATGGCTATGTATAAATATAATAGAGCCCTTTGTTCTTTTTACATACTCTGGATGTTGCCAACCTATGTAAGATAGAGCTTTTGTACACCAGTGACCCTTTATTTAGTATATTTTCACCAGAGAACCTGTCTGTCTGTCTGTCTCTCAATGTATCTATGTATCTTATCAAAAGGGCAAACACTGCATGGAGACAACAAAGAAAATAAAAGACAAACATTTGGAGAGAGAATAGAAAGAGAGGGAAGAGGTTAGTACTGCTGTGGAAGCATTGGTGAAAAGCAATGTATTCAGTGTATTGTAGGATGCGGGATAGTTCCAAGTTCTCAGTAGCAGATAATGGTTTCAACAATATGTGTTGATTCTCAGTTATTTTCTAATTAGGGTGAGCTATAGTAGATGGGTTTAGAAGGTTTGCTTGATGCTGATCATGGTTCTTCAATCGTTGATATGTAAGATAGACATGCTCATTCTTCTACAATTACTTCTGTACAGTTAATCTGGAAATCGATATTAGGTTGAAACATTTGGGATCTAAGACTTCCTTTACTTGTCTGGTGATCAGGTTTTGGTCCATGGTTTGGTTATGCATATAAGATAAAAATGATGATATCATCATCCTCATTAAGTTTAAGTCATGTTTAATCTCATACTTTAACCAGTTCAGTTTCTGGATAAAGTTTAGATCTGCAATTGGATTGTTTTGAAACTATGATTCTGGTGACCAGATGGTGTTCTAATTCATTCATGACATCACTTTGAGTGACTTTAGAGAAGAAATGGCTGCCAGTTACAGTTCTACAGCTAGAAAGATACCTTTCAGACGCATTCTTATCAGGAGCAGTCACTGAATAAAGGAAGCACAGATGATGTTGGACATAGGGAACAAGATTTCAGCTGTGTAGTTTTTGAAAAGGCAAATATCAGTGTTATACCATGTGGGTCTTGCATTTTTGTTAAAACATTCACTAGACAATGGATGTTCTGGAACGACAAATCCAATCCATGAAGGCCCCACCTCACAACTTGCAGGGCCTGCTGCATTGTCTTGCTTCCAGACAGCACTGGACCTATTCCGAGTTCTTGGGAACCTCTACATATCAGAGGTGTTCTGCCAGCCTGAGGGGGGCCTACATGATATTAGACAGGTGGTTTTAATGTTGTGGTGGATCAGTGTATGTTACTGAGCTACATGAAGACCACCTGGCTGGTTCATACATTGCAAATGTTAATTGCGGAAAAAAAACAACATTCTATATTTTTGTCTATTAACAAAAAAACACTGAATATCAGAGGCAATAGCTATATTGGATAACTGGCTTTGACAAACTTGATAACTGCACTTAACAGCATTAGTATGCAATGCTTACCTTAAAGTTTAACATTTACCCAAACTAAGTATCTGTTTTGTCACATACCATAGCAATGATTTGAGAGCAGAGGAAAACAAATAATTAATTGCTAAAAAGTTTAATTCAAGTCTTCAAAAATTGTAAGCAAAATAAAATATGCAGCTGAATATATTATACAGAAAAAATAAATTAATAAATATACGCTTTTAACCCCTTCAGGACTGCTGACGGTTCAGGACCGTCAGCGGTAAAACGTGCCTTTGGACCGCTGACGGTCCTGAACCGTCATAACGGTCTGGGGCTACTTACCTGATCGCCGTCGGTCCCACGGCGGCGATCAGTGCTCCACCCGGTCCAGGGGGACTGCCTGTCTGCCCGGGCAGTCCCCCCTCGGCAGATCAGGACCCCACGGCCATGTGATCACTCGATCACATGACCGCAATAGGGGTCTTTGTATCTGCCTGCAGGGGGACTGTCTGTGCTGACAGGCAGTCTCCCTGCAAGTAAAAAATCCAAAAAATAAAGTAAAAAAAAAACCAGTGTAAAATCAGTGTAAAAATAAATAAATAATATGTGTATATATATATGATATATATACATGTATTATATCTATATATAATATATGTATATGTATCATATATATATATAATGTCATATTAAGTGTATTTTTATATTTATATATACGTATATTAATATAAAAATACACTTATATTTAAATTACACACGAATATATACAATATATATATAATTGCTATATATATGGTATATATATATTATTATAAAATACAAATAATATGTTAATAAAAATAAATAACAAAAAATAAAAATAATTTTTAATAATTATAAAAAAATATTTATATATGCAATTTTATTCTAACAGTATTTTGATATATATATATATATTTATATCAAAATATACTTAGAATGTAATGATATATATATCTATGTATAAATAAATAAATAAAAACAATACGAAATATACATATGTCCATATACATAATTACATAAATAATTTCATAAATATACACGTAGACGTCAAATATATAAATATGTATATATATTAAAATTCTACATGTGTATTTATGTAATATTTTTACCTAATTAAGTAATTTTAATGATTGCAATTTGAGGGACCTGCCTGCCAACCCAGGCCGAAAGTCCAGATAATTTAATTTGCTAGCACTGTGTTTAACCCTGTAACTTTCTATGACACCCTAAAACCTGTACATGGGGGTACTGTTTTACTCGGGAGACTTCGCTGAACACAAATATTAGTGTTTCAAAACAGTAAAACATATCACAGCGATGATATTGTCAGTGAAAGTGAATTTTTTTGCATTTTTCACACACAAACAGCACTTTCACTGAGGATATTATTGCTGTGATACATTTTACTGTTCTGATACACTAATATTTGTGTTCAGCGAAGTCTCCTGAGTATAACAGTACCCCACATGTAGAGGTTTTATAGTGTTTGTGAAAGTTACAGGGTCAAATATAAGGCTTGATTTTACTTTTTTTTTTTATTGAAATTTGTCGGATTGGTTAGGTTGCCTTTGAGAGCGTATGGTAGCCAAGGAATGAGAATTAGCCCCATGATGGCATACCATTTGCAAAAGAAGACAACCCAAGGTATTGCAAATGGGGTATGTTCAGCCTTTTTTAGTAGCCACTTAGTCACAAACACCGGCCAAAGTTAGCGTTTCTTGCATTTTTAACACACAAACAAATATAAATGCTAACTTTGGCCAGTGTTTGTGACTAAGTGGCTACTAAAAAAAACTGGACATACCCAATTTTGAATACCCTGGGTTGTCTACTTTAAAAAAAATATGTACATGTTAGGTGTGTTTCGGGGATTTATGACAGATAACGGTGTTACAAGGTCACTATTGATACATTTAAAATATATATATATATTGAAACAGCAATTTCCTACTTGTATTTATAGGCCTATAACTTGCAAAAAAAAGCAATAAAGCATGTAAACACTGGGTGTTTTTAAACTCGGGACAAAATTTTGAATCTATTTAGCTGTTTTTTTCATTAGCTTTTGTAGATAAGTAAAAGATTTTTCAAGTAAAAGTCCAAAAACATGGTTTTTTTTTAAATTTTTCACCATATTTTATTATTTTTTTTAAATACAATATTGGACATAATACAAATAATGGTATGTAAAGAAAGCCCCTTTTGTCCTGAAAAAAACAATATATAACTTGTATGGGAACCGTAAATGAGAGAGCGGAAAATTACAGCTAAACACAAACACCACAAAAGTGTTAAAACTGCTCTGGTCCTTAACGTACAAACATCGCAAAAACAGGCCGGTCCTGAAGGGGTTAAATGAGAGAACTACAGAGCTGTGCAAAATTAATGAAAAGCCACGGGTCTCTGTTTTAGGGGTTAATATTAATTGCAGTGTATTTTGGATGACAACATTTTCAATCAGGCATATGCATTTACCTTTATATTTTGGGTGATAAAGGAAAATATAGAGATACCTACAGATATTCCTTTATCCATAAAGTTTTCATATGTGCAAGGAAAATATGTCTTAAACAAGATTTGAATTATGGTTATTTACGTAAATTCTGTCAGATGCCAATTGTACTATATATTTATTTAACTTCTGTTTGATAAATGATTATAGGTCTTAGTGTCATGAAACTATTGTAGTGATGGATAAATAATAATATATTTTAAAATCATAATGACTGATTATCTTACACGTAAATAGAGAACAAAAAAAGAAACTAGACTATTGTCATATTTGATATATTCTGCACCAATATCCTCATAAAACAAAACAATGACTCCACAGACTATTTAAGTCGATATTGTGGTTCCAGAGTACATAACCATCCCACATTTTATGTAATAGCCAATACACATTATTTTACTTTTAGATTGTTTAATTTTTTTTGTTTGTTTGGTTTGTTTTATTAACACTTAGTAGCTTAAATGTTCAGGTCTAAAAAGCATTAAAATATCTAACGTTTGAAACCCATTTTATCTTATCACTGCCTACTGCAAGAGTTTCATTCATCTTATATGTAGTAAAAAAGGACTCAAAATCATATGGCTAGCACGGGGGAGGGATTAATAAAACAAAGGTGGGGTCCCACAGACTCCTTATTAAACAGATTTATCATGCTCCCTATTTTTAGACCTTATGCGCTATAAACCTCCCTTGTTATAATAAGTGGAGCACAAGCTCATGCAACTCAAAAAAACATCTTACATGGAAAAGTTAAAGATGCTTTTTTGTTTTGTTTTATTTTTTTTTATAGAAACTTTTGGGAGAGAGATTGTTTATTCCTTCTCACTTTACTCTTGAACAGGGTATGGACAATATTTGGAAAATGTCGATTGAGCATTGCCAAGAACTGTACCCAGAGGTTTAGGAGCACAATTTGTGCAAAAAGGACAAGGAATGCCCAGAAGTTGAACTTAGTAGAGAAGTACATCACTGAGAAAAACAGGGGACCTTGTAAAATTCTACCACCTAGTGTCACTGATAATATAAACCCGTACTCTACAACACATTTAATATAAGAATAGGGTAACCGCCCAACAGATTATCTCTGGTGAGTAGGTTTAAGAGACTCATACATTTGCTAAATTTTTAGCTGCATGTCCGCTTAAAGGTTTATTACATGTCCTGGTGATTCCCACATTTTGATTATTACAACTTTTTGTTTCAAGTGTGGACTATGTTCATGCAGTAAATTTGAGGCACTAGAAGTTACATTTTTCAAAATCCTAAACATCCAAAGTGAGTCAGAAAAAATTAACCTCAGCATGTAAATGCCAGAGGACCATACCAGTACATTATTTTACATATTGACAGAACAAAACAACCATAGACTTCTATTTAATATTTTTGGATAAGCTTTTTAAATGATTTAATATTTTTGGAAAAACTGTTAATTTGTAATGATTACATTTTGGAAAGTAGTTTAATCGTTTAATATTTTGTTATTGTTTTAATATTTGTTTACATTTATTATATTTTCTTATATTTCATTATTTTCAAAAAGTTTTTTGTTAAAAGCTTATCCAAAAATATGAAATCATTAAAACGCGTATCAAAAAAATTAAATCAATGCCACAGCTGTATATCTTTTACTGTGTTTTCCCTTACCTTTTTTAGCTTAATTTTCTTTCAGATCATAGTGTTATTGGAGTCTAAACATTTTAGATTCTCTATGCTTTTTGTTCTTGGACTGTTAAAAAGAGCTAGGTTAAAAGGTTCTTCGAGGTATCCTGCAGTATATTGTTTTTATTTATTTACTGGCTCTTCACTGTATAAAGGAAGTTTTATACTTTCAACTGTTCGTTTAAATGAAATGTGTTATTTATATATGCTTCACCCCATGTTAAAGATATAATGCAATCCCTCAGCATTGGGATTATTTCTTTAACACAACAGGACATTTTTATCTTTTATTTGTTATAAATGACATTTTGCAAACTTTATATAAAATATTTCAACCATATTTTGTGTTTTAATGTTGTACTGCCATTTGATTTGACATATACTGAGGGCTAAAACATATTCATAAAATTATATTCTTTGTAAACAAGGACCTTTTATCAGATGTCTCAAAATGTATGCTATTTACAAGTATTTTAGTGCTATTTAGAAAGGTAGGAGGACATGCATATTTCTTAACAAAGGATTTTGAATATAATTGACTGCCACCATTACAATCATTCCTTCTCTGAATGCAAATAAATAGATTGTGCATTGTGTAGGCATGCAATTTTACAAAATATAAAGTTAAGAGTAGTTTAAAATGCTTCGCAATATTCATTAATATGGACACTATAGTCACCAAAACAACTTTAGCTTAATTAAGCTATTTTTGTGTATAGATCATGCCTCTGAAGTTTCCTTGCCCAGTTCACTGCCATTTAGGAATTCAATCACTTTTGTTTCTCTTTATGCTGTCCTAGCCTCACCTCCCTGGCTGTGAGTGATACAGACTGTATAAAAACAAAATGGTTTATTTTTTTAATTATATATATCTTACTTTATAAGTATGTATCTCCTGCTCTGTAAATCAAACTTGAATTACATACAGAAGGCTCCTGCAGGGTCTAGTAAGGGTCTAGTAAGCTATTAACAGAGCAGGAGATAAGAAATTCTAAATTGAACAGAATTTGCAATAAAGGTTAGATGAAGTATAAAGATTAGATGACTCTTTACAGGAAGTGTTTATAAAGGCTGTGTAAGTTACATGCAAGGAGGTGTGACTATGGCTGCCTAAACAAAGTGATTTAGATCATATATAGCAGTGTATTGAGCAGTGAGACAGCATGGGTATTAGCTATACAACACGACTACTCCATTAAGCTAAAGTTATTTTGGTGACAATAGTGTCACATTAAGATCTCATCAGACATTTCATAGTATGAAGGGATTAATTTATAGAGATTAACCCCTTAACACCGCAGCCAAATGTACAAGTTGTGAACAGAACAAAACGTAAACAAAACCTGGCATTTGCGCTATATGTCTGTCCAACCGTAATTCACCTCTTTCATATTAAATGTACCCCCCTTATTATATATCATTTTATTCAGGGGAAACAGGGCTTTCATTTAACATCAAATATTTAGGTATTGAACATAATTTAATATAAAAAATATATTAGAAAATGGGAGAAAAAAAGAATTTTTTAATTTTTTTTAGTTCTATGTGACATTTTAACTGTGGATGTCAAAATACTGTTTGCTTTTACTGCAATACAATACACATATTTGTATTCAGCGATGTCTCACGTGTAAAACAGTACCCCCTATGTACAGGTTTTATGGTGTTTTGGGAAGTTACAGGGTCAAATATAGCGTGTTACATTTGAAATTGAAATTCGCCAGATTGGTTACGTTGCCTTTGGGACTGTATAGTAGCCCAGGAATTAAATTTACACCCATAATGGAATACCATTTGCAATAGTAGACAACCCAAGGTATTGCAAATGGGGTATGTCCAGTCTTTTTTAGTAGCCATTTGGTCACAAACACTGGCCAAAGTTAGCGTTAGTATTTGTTTGTGTGTGAAAAATGCAAAAAACGCCAATTTTGGCCAGTGTTTGTGACTAAGTGGCTACTAAAAAAGTCTGGACAAACCCCATTTGCAATACCTTGGGTTGTCTACTATTGCAAATGGTATGCCATCATAGGGGTAATTTTCATTCTTGGGCTACCATAGGGTCACAAAGGCAACGTAAGCAATCTGGCGAATTTTAATGTGAAAAAAATTAAACACAAGCCTTATATTTGACGCTGTAACTTTTGAAAACACCATAAAACCTGTACATGTGGGGTACTGTTGTACTCGGGAGACTTCGCTCAACACAAATATTTGTATTTCAAAACAGTAAAAAGTATTGCAGCAATAATATCGTCCGTGTAAGTGCTGTTTGTGCGTGAAAAATGCAGAAAACGTCACTTTTACTGGCGATATCATCGTTGTAATACATTTTACTGTTTTGAAACACTAATATCTGTGTTCAGCAAAGTCTCCCGAGTAAAACAGTACCCCCCATGTACAGGTTTTATGGTGTCTTGGAAAGTTAAAGGGTTAAATATAGTGCTAGCAAATTAAATTCCCTATACTTTCGGCATGGGTTGTCAGGCAGGTCCCGCTAATTGTAATTAATTAGGATACCTAATTATGTAAAATTATTACATAAATATATGTGTAGAATTAATATATGTGTATATATACATATGTGTATATATACGTATATATATATATAATTTTTTTAAAATATTTTTAATTTTATATAGGTATATATATAGTGATATATATGTATATATTTATGTATATAGATATATATATTATGATATATATATTATTTTGTTCTACGTGTATTTTGATATAAATATATATATTAATATCACAATACAGTTAGAACGAAATAACACATCTATATATTTTTTAATTATTTATTTTTAAATATTTTTCTAATTTTATTTTTTTTACGTATTTACATATATTTTTTTATATTATATATAAATATATATATAACAATAATTATATATATATTTAATCAGTATCAGTCTACGTGTAATTTGATATTAATATATATATATATATATATATTAATATTTAAATACACGTAGTGTATGTGTAAATGTGTGTGTGTGTGTGTATGTGTATATATATATACTTAGATCATATATACATAATATATATGATCTAAGTATATTTTATTTGTAACTGTAATTTTTTTTATTTCTTTTTTTAACTAATATTTTATTTTTATTACAGGACAGGGGGCAATGACAGTGTCAGCCAGTGATTTCACATCACTGGTTGACACACAGGATCAGTGATCACAGTGACTGCCTGTCACTGTGATCACCTCCTGCAGATTGGGTAATTGACCACAGGGGGGAGTGCCTGGGTGGTACAAGCACTCCCCCCTTCCAATCTGCAGGGGGATCACTGTGCCAGTTACATGTGTCAGCCAATAGGCTGACACATGTAACACTGATCGCAGTGACAGGCTGTCACTGCGATCAGAGAGCTCTGAGATCGCAGTGACAGCCTGTCACTGCGATCTCAGACCTAGCAGATCGCGGTCACTGACCCCAGGGGGACTGCCTGGGGGGCCAGGTAAGTCCCCCGACCGCGATCTGCAGAAGGGGAAAGCCGCCGGCCGCATGTGTCAGCCGATTTGAAATCGGCTGACACATGCTGAATACTGGTCGCAGTGACAGCCTGTCACTGCGATCAGAGACTGCAGATCGCGGTCACCGGCCACAGGGGGGGTTGCCTGGGGGGCCAGGCATCCCCCCCGACCGCGATCTGCAGCGGGCGATTAGCGCCGGCCACGTGGGCGGCCATTATGGCGAGGACGTACTATTACGCCCGCCGGCGTTTAGAGCCGGTTCCTGCAGGGCGTAATAGTACGTCCTCCGGATTTAAGGGGTTAAAATATATATAGGTGCACAGATGTTGCTGTGCTACAGCCTCTATACCAGAGATGTCCATTGCATTATGGGACTTGAAGATCAAAAACATCTGTAGGTCCACATTTTGATTACCTAGTATTATGGCTTATTCACTAATTCACTAAACAGTGAAATGTTTTATATTGACAACTTACTTGTAGGTTTTAGGTTCAAACATTCAAATTGATTCATTTTGGTAATTGCAGATATTTTTCAACTAAACAGATAGTTACATGTAAACTGTGCTTTGCCGTTTTTTTGTTTTGTTTGTTTTTTAATTTCACAGTGCAGTATGACAGATAGTGCTAAGTATGTAGGTTCGTAAGGAAAGGATCTGCATAAAATCAGGGTATTTATGTTTATTTTCAGGTTCAGAGTATGTGTGTGCTATGTTTTGTGTTGGAGTACATGGATGTTGCTGCTTGCCAAAATGTAGTATACAGAGCATCTTCTCTAATATAGATTTAAATGTGAACACTGAGATCATCTTAAGTCCATTATTTGTTCCAGCCTATCTGCTGTGTACTGATGAAAAACATCATGATAACTGTTCTTAAATTGTGCAGCACCTCAGGGCAGGAGGACAGTGCACCTTAATATATAACATATGTGTGTACTTTTTTATTACCGCTAAAGTGTGTGGAGTGACTGCACTTCCTACTCAGGAAGTATGACAAATGTATACCTGACAATTCTCAGTAGCATATCTCGCAAGTTGAAGTAAACTTATAATTAATAATAACATTAATAACTAAAAATAATAACTTAAAAACTGAGTGTAAAGACAGCGTCCACACTCCTTGCTTTCGGCAATTCAATAATATTTATTAATAGAGGCTAATCAAACAAATAAACAATACATATACATTTGAAATAGGCTAATATATGTTGCTACCAAAACTAGTCATTGATTGAATGGAAAGTAGACTAAATTAACATAGTAAAACAGGCATAGACACATGATACAGTTACCACTCCATTGATCACCAGCTGAGAGTAAGAGAGAGAGGGTGTGTAAAGTGGAGAGAGGGAATAGAGAGAGAGTGAGGAGGGTGAATTCAAAGAGAGAGAGAATGTGCTATTCACAGGGTCTTTAACAAGTTATTGCCTAAGGGTGGAATGGGGCTTGAATCCCTGTATTGGAACACAATAACACTTCATTGGCATACAGTGTGGCTGTTAATCAGTCGCCCCACTTATTACAGACCCCAGATTCTCACTTTTTATTTTGGTAGCATTTCTCATAGATATAGTGAGTTGTGGAAAATATATTGAAACATAAATGAAATGATATGTAAATGTAGTTTTTCATACAAGGTTTTCATACAAAAGAGCACTCTGCTTTTGCAGCAAATTACATCTTTGTTCTAAATCTGTCTGGTATCTTAGTTATTAACTCACTGTTTAGCGAATAATCCTCTTGATAAATAAGACATCAAATACAACATAAGTTAGTAACTATTACGGAATATGCTGACAAATATACTAACAAATATTGAAGGCTTATTTAAAAAAAAGAAATAGCACAAAGTCATTTTCTTTTTTCAAAATGGGTTTTTGATGACAGCAATGCTTTTAAGCTTTTCAACTGAATAAAGTAAAAAGTGCATTCAACCTTTCACATGCTAGAAATGTAAGGGTGTTTATCACGTTTCAAACCATATCTTTACCCTTAGAAACAACATTATAATTGTGGCACCTGCAAAATATTCTATGCCATTTGACTGCTGTATTTGTGAATCTGTTATGATGTTTTCCATGTTATAGCATTTGGTATTCAAATATTCATTTCTCATCTAAATAAATCTCTACACTTTTACTTTACATTGTACAGCTATAAAATTGTAGGCTGCAATTTTTTTTACTAGCTCCACAAAAATATATTGACATTCGGTGAAATATTTTTTAAAAAAATCTGACATCTTTCCTAGAAATTTCAACTAGTCTATGGTTACAAAAAAATGAATAAAATTCTAAAAGTATATGAAAATCACATTTTTAGTTTGTCTATACTATTTCTTTAAATTGAATAAACAATGTAAATAGAACATCTTGTTAATATATGAATGGCTTTTAATTTGTAGTTAATAATTTTCCCTTCATCCTAAAATTAAATTTTTGACTACGTATAAAGCAAGTGTGAAAGAGTTAGTTTGATCAGGGGCAAAATTATTTAAGTCTTCTAATCTTCTAAATCACTTTTTTCTTTAATCATTATTGTTACGGATCTCCTCTACTCCGACTGTGTATCTCCGCTTAAACCGCGTTCCTACCTGTGGGGTTGGGAGCCTGGAAGAATTCAGCCCCAGTCTCTAAAACTCCCCTGTTCCTAGCCGCTGCTTCCTGTCCTCCAGGAAGGTATTGTCCCCTCTTCCTATTGCTCTGGAGCTTTCCTTCCAGGCAGACATGCATCTCTAGCATATAAAGACATTTTCAGCTCTCAGGCCTAGCTCTCTTTGATTTGTCCCAGGGCTAGAGGGATCGTGCAGCTAGTCAACAGGTATGACAGCTCTGTAATCAGGATCCATAAAAATCAACACAGGACACACATTTCCAAAAGGAACTAACATGCAAAGTTCTGTTTTTACTTGGGACTAGCCCATATGATCATCCCATAAAGCTTATGGTTACACACCTAAATAAATACATAAAACCCTATCATGTGAAGAAACATACAGGTACTCATAATAACACATAAACATATTAATAAAGGCGCAGGGAAGACAACTAACATGAAATATTTCTCCTGTCTGCAGAAACCATACTATGCAAATTGACCTGAATATGCAAATTAACAAATCTTGCTATTCACTAGTGCATTTTGCTGTTGCTACCAATAGGTAGCGCTGTACAGGCTCTACAGCCAAATACACCTAGTTGGAAGCAAGCACCAGCAGGATAGGATAGCACACAAATCATCTAACTATAAAACAGCAATTAACCTATAATGGGCACAGGGTGACTTAGACATAGGCTTAGTCCGGGGTCCTACATAAAGTGTTCATATGAAGCTTCAGGTGGACAGATCAATAATTATACTTGTATATTTAATACAGATTGAACAGGTGCTGTTCCTTTAAGTGTATTAATCATTAAACTTACTTAATGGTTTCATGCAAAAAATCATATTAATAGAAACTGAATATTTGGTTTCATATAATTTGAGCTAAAAGGAAATTAATGCGAGCACTCCTTCATTGTTAGATTATACACTGCCTGGCCCCCAAAAAAGTTGCCACCTGCATTTAACTAAGCAAATAGGAAAGAGCATCCTATTGGATAGTTACTGCATGGGCAATTATCTTTCAGCTGGCAACAAGTTATTTAAAAAAACAAAGAGAAGAGTCTGCGCTCAATAAAAGTAAAAGCTGCAACCCTAATTAGGGAATCCCACAAAACCCTAAAAACAAACTGGAAATGAAACAACGGGGGGAAAGGGCTGCGCTAAAAAGTAGTAAAATACAGTGTAAACCAGACCGGATGGTCACAATCAGATAATAATGGAAAACGTAAATCTCTTACACCAGGTAAAGAAATTGTCTTATGGAAAGATATATATATATCTTGGAGGAGAGTCTTTGCAGATAAAAAAAAAAAAAAAGAGTATACAATAAAAAAGTAGTAGTAAAAATGGTAAAAATGAATAAAAATATGATGAATAAAAAAATTAGTCTCACTGATATAGCTTGGTGGGATATCTGTACAGTCCTCAGGAGTTGATCCGTCCGGGGAGTAGGATGATCCGTATATGTGGAGACAAAATAGGAGACACGACAAACTGCCAATAGTGAAGAATTGTGGCTCCAAGGGTAAAATGAGAAAATAATATGATAATACACTCACATTTGTATGAGCTTTGGACCAGCTCTGGACTTATAGGCGTTGCAGCGGTATGATCCCCGCTACCAGGATATACTGGAGAAGACGTCTGGCGATCCAACCTTGGCACTCCGGAATGTATAGAAAACAACAATAGTGCTCTCAGTAGGTAGGGTATGTGAAGTAACAGTAAATGAAATATACTTACAAATATAGAGCAGGAAATACTGCTCTATTAATAGGGCGCTGGTGGAATAATCCCCACCTGGGATTTCTTTGGATCAGGATCCGAGTATGAGAGGTAAAAATAGTAGTGATTGTAGAATAGAATAATATAATAATATTAAATAATAATATATATGTAAAAAATATGTATATAAAAAATATATATATGTATATAAAAAGAAAAAAATATAATAAAAATAAAATATAAAACTGCCAGGAATAATAAAATAGTATATCAAATAAAGTAGGAGTTGGTCCTATAAAGAAGGTAACCAAAATCACTTTAATATTTAAAATACACAATTTAAAACCATTAACGCGTTTCACCTAAACAGGCTTTTTCAAAATGGTAATATAGCATTAAACCTGGCAAGATACAGTATATATAAGACAATGTAAATTGTTAAAATTTGCGCCAAAAAATGATTGGCCAATCAGAAAAACACTTAGACTAAAACACTGTTAGACCTTAAATAAGTTAAAAACGAATGTGCATACAAATGGTCATAGGTAATATATACATAAAGAAACATAGAAATATAAAAAACGAAGCTTCTAATATAAAATTAAAATTATTATTATTGGACTTGTGTCACATGACCGGACTTGGGGTGTGTGGGAAATGTAGTGTCTGAGCGCTATGCGCGTGCGGTATGCGCCCCTCCCCGTGAAACTTCTACCCGCCGGCACTACTATGGAGCTAAGCCTCATGGGGCTTGTAGTAGTGCCGGTCAGATGTGCGCACGCACGGGGGGGCGGAGACCTGGAGGCGGAGACCGGGAGGCAGCTCGCTGGGTAGATTAGCAACGAGCTGCTTCCTCAAGGGCACAGTACGGGTGCCTATATGGATCAAAATACTGGACGGCGAAAATAGCCGTCAGAGGGGAGGGGAGAGGGAATAGGAAATGTTGGCATAAATAAAATAAACATGAAAATGAATACCATAGTTGAAAACTATGGGTAAAATTAGTAGCACATAAAGAATGGAAGAATGATAGAAGTATAACCAGCTAAAGTCTAAAAAATAAATGTATAACCAGCTAAAGTCTAAAAAATAAATAGAAATGAAATATAAAGTAAAACAGTATAGTCATAAAAAATTGTATAATCATAAAAAATTGTATAATCATAAAAAATTGTGCAGATCAAAGTCTGCATTTAAACCATGGGGTGAGAGGGTCTGTAACTTATAGACCCACTCCATTTCTGTTCTTCCTAAAACATTTTTAATATCTCCCCCTCTCCAGGGTAGAGTGCATTTTTTTATCCCCATACATTTTAACAATTTAGGGTCTTTATTATGGTTAATAAAATGTTTGGATACTGTATGATTTAAGTATCCATTTTTGATGTTTCTACAATGTTCGCTCAACCTGATTTTCAGGCACCTTGTGGTCATTCCAACGTACTGGAAGCCACAAGGGCATTCGAGCAAATAAATTACATTTTTGGTATTACAGGTAATAAACTCTTTGATATTATATACAGTGTTAGTCTTATTTGAAACAAACTGAGTCACCCTAGATGCAAATGTGGGATCTGTGGTTTTGCATACAATGCATGTTTTACATTTGTAGAACCCTTTAGTTTGCGGAAAGAAGGATACAGGGTTTTTCTGTACAATAGTTTTAGTAAAATTCGTGGTTAAAATCGATCTAAAATTGGGAGCTCCTCTAAAAACTATATTTGGTTTTTCGGGAATAATTTTGTTAAGTTTATCGTCTTGTTTTAAAATATGCCAGTGTTTTTTAATAATTTTTTTAATTACACTGCTTTTGTTATTGTAGTTAAAAGTTATAGGGAGGGATATGGATTCGTTTGTATTTTTGGTTTTATATGTTAGAAGTTCACTCCTATTTTTGTGTTTGATCAAATTAATATTTTCTAATAAGTCGGTCTCTGAGTAATTTTTTTCGATAAATTTGTCTTTTAAAATGTTTGCTTGCTCATTAAAATCATCTAATTCGGTACAGTTTCTGCGTAGCCTTAAAAATTGGCTTCTAGGAGCACTGTCGAGCCAGGGTTTGTAATGGCAGCTGTTTCTGTCAATTGCTGTGTTTACGCAGACTTTTTTGAAGAAAGTTTTCGTGTGGATCTGCCCGTTTTTGACAAATATATTTAAATCTAAAAAATTAATTTGTACTTTGCTAAATTCATGGGTTAAAATTATGCCTCTATCATTTTTGTTAAGATCATGAATAAAAGAAATATTTTAAATATTAATTTAAATAATAAATTTATTTATAATAATAATTTAAATTTCTTTTATTCATGATCTTAACAAAAATGATAGAGGCATAATTTTAACCCATGAATTTAGCAAAGTACAAATTAATTTTTTAGATTTAAATATATTTGTCAAAAACGGGCAGATCCACACGAAAACTTTCTTCAAAAAAGTCTGCGTAAACACAGCAATTGACAGAAACAGCTGCCATTACAAACCCTGGCTCGACAGTGCTCCTAGAAGCCAATTTTTAAGGCTACGCAGAAACTGTACCGAATTAGATGATTTTAATGAGCAAGCAAACATTTTAAAAGACAAATTTATCGAAAAAAATTACTCAGAGACCGACTTATTAGAAAATATTAATTTGATCAAACACAAAAATAGGAGTGAACTTCTAACATATAAAACCAAAAATACAAACGAATCCATATCCCTCCCTATAACTTTTAACTACAATAACAAAAGCAGTGTAATTAAAAAAATTATTAAAAAACACTGGCATATTTTAAAACAAGACGATAAACTTAACAAAATTATTCCCGAAAAACCAAATATAGTTTTTAGAGGAGCTCCCAATTTTAGATCGATTTTAACCACGAATTTTACTAAAACTATTGTACAGAAAAACCCTGTATCCTTCTTTCCGCAAACTAAAGGGTTCTACAAATGTAAAACATGCATTGTATGCAAAACCACAGATCCCACATTTGCATCTAGGGTGACTCAGTTTGTTTCAAATAAGACTAACACTGTATATAATATCAAAGAGTTTATTACCTGTAATACCAAAAATGTAATTTATTTGCTCGAATGCCCTTGTGGCTTCCAGTACGTTGGAATGACCACAAGGTGCCTGAAAATCAGGTTGAGCGAACATTGTAGAAACATCAAAAATGGATACTTAAATCATACAGTATCCAAACATTTTATTAACCATAATAAAGACCCTAAATTGTTAAAATGTATGGGGATAAAAAAATGCACTCTACCCTGGAGAGGGGGAGATATTAAAAATGTTTTAGGAAGAACAGAAATGGAGTGGGTCTATAAGTTACAGACCCTCTCACCCCATGGTTTAAATGCAGACTTTGATCTGCACAATTTTTTATGATTATACAATTTTTTATGATTATACAATTTTTTATGACTATACTGTTTTACTTTATATTTCATTTCTATTTATTTTTTAGACTTTAGCTGGTTATACATTTATTTTTTAGACTTTAGCTGGTTATACTTCTATCATTCTTCCATTCTTTATGTGCTACTAATTTTACCCATAGTTTTCAACTATGGTATTCATTTTCATGTTTATTTTATTTATGCCAACATTTCCTATTCCCTCTCCCCTCCCCTCTGACGGCTATTTTCGCCGTCCAGTATTTTGATCCATATAGGCACCCGTACTGTGCCCTTGAGGAAGCAGCTCGTTGCTAATCTACCCAGCGAGCTGCCTCCCGGTCTCCGCCTCCAGGTCTCCGCCCCCCCGTGCGTGCGCACATCTGACCGGCACTACTACAAGCCCCATGAGGCTTAGCTCCATAGTAGTGCCGGCGGGTAGAAGTTTCACGGGGAGGGGCGCATACCGCACGCGCATAGCGCTCAGACACTACATTTCCCACACACCCCAAGTCCGGTCATGTGACACAAGTCCAATAATAATAATTTTAATTTTATATTAGAAGCTTCGTTTTTTATATTTCTATGTTTCTTTATGTATATATTACCTATGACCATTTGTATGCACATTCGTTTTTAACTTATTTAAGGTCTAACAGTGTTTTAGTCTAAGTGTTTTTCTGATTGGCCAATCATTTTTTGGCGCAAATTTTAACAATTTACATTGTCTTATATATACTGTATCTTGCCAGGTTTAATGCTATATTACCATTTTGAAAAAGCCTGTTTAGGTGAAACGCGTTAATGGTTTTAAATTGTGTATTTTAAATATTAAAGTGATTTTGGTTACCTTCTTTATAGGACCAACTCCTACTTTATTTGATATACTATTTTATTATTCCTGGCAGTTTTATATTTTATTTTTATTATATTTTTTTCTTTTTATATACATATATATATTTTTTATATACATATTTTTTACATATATATTATTATTTAATATTATTATATTATTCTATTCTACAATCACTACTATTTTTACCTCTCATACTCGGATCCTGATCCAAAGAAATCCCAGGTGGGGATTATTCCACCAGCGCCCTATTAATAGAGCAGTATTTCCTGCTCTATATTTGTAAGTATATTTCATTTACTGTTACTTCACATACCCTACCTACTGAGAGCACTATTGTTGTTTTCTATACATTCCGGAGTGCCAAGGTTGGATCGCCAGACGTCTTCTCCAGTATATCCTGGTAGCGGGGATCATACCGCTGCAACGCCTATAAGTCCAGAGCTGGTCCAAAGCTCATACAAATGTGAGTGTATTATCATATTATTTTCTCATTTTACCCTTGGAGCCACAATTCTTCACTATTGGCAGTTTGTCGTGTCTCCTATTTTGTCTCCACATATACGGATCATCCTACTCCCCGGACGGATCAACTCCTGAGGACTGTACAGATATCCCACCAAGCTATATCAGTGAGACTAATTTTTTTATTCATCATATTTTTATTCATTTTTACCATTTTTACTACTACTTTTTTATTGTATACTCTTTTTTTTTTTTTTATCTGCAAAGACTCTCCTCCAAGATATATATATATCTTTCCATAAGACAATTTCTTTACCTGGTGTAAGAGATTTACGTTTTCCATTATTATCTGATTGTGACCAACAAGTTATTTAACCCCAACTGATGCAATGAGTAGCTTCTCATTTCTTAAACAACCATGTCGAAAGACACATCTTGTGGTCGTGGAAAATATGTTAGCCTGTTTGAGAAGGGTCAAATCAATGGCATTCAGTAAGCAGAGAAAACATCTAAGGAGATTGCAGAAACTACTAAAATTGGGTTAAGAACTGTCCAACGCATTATTAAAAACTGGAAAGATAGTGGGGAACCACTAGTGATGGGTGCATCAGGGTAAGAAGAAAGGCAGATGAAGTTATGCACCCATTATGCCTAGTGTCTGCTGTACAAGCCTGTGCTATGATCTAGGGTTGCTGCAGTTGGTCAGGTCTAGGTTCATCAACATTATGTGCCCAAAGAATTAGGCCAGCTGACTGCCTGAATATACTGAATGACCAGGTTATTCCATCAATGGATCTTTTCTTCCCTGATGGCACAGGTGTATTCAAAGATGACAATGCCAGGATTCATCTGACTCAAATTGTGAAAGAGTGGTTCAGGGAGCATGAAATATCATTTTCACACATGGATTGGCCACCACAGAGTCCAGACCTTAACCTCATTGAGAATATTTGGGATGTGCTGGAGAAGGCTTTGCGCAGTGGTTTGACTCCTCCATCATCAGATCTTGGTTAAAAATGAATGCAACATTGGACAGAAATAAATCTAGTGACATTGAAACAATGCCACAGCGAATTCAAGCCATAATCAAAGCTAAGGCGGTCCAATGAACTATCAGAGTGTGTAAACATTTTTTTTTGGTGGCGGCTTTTTTTTTGGCCAGGCAGTGTACATGATGTATTTTTTGTAAATATGTATACAATTATTAAGGTTATGTTTCCTTGTAGAATTAAAAACACTTATTAGAAAACGTATATATATTTTCAACAACAACAACAACAATAAAGAATAGTTTTAGCTGTCAAGCTTAAACATAACTACATTGAATAGTATTATATTTTTTAAGTCATATGTTACATAAATATATATCTTTCAGTCGCACATTCTCTTGTGATTTAAGAGTATAACTAACACAAACTTAAATGGCACTTCTGGCTGGTTATAATCCCTATTTTTAATACATCTCATACTTTTATAAAAATATATATATATAATATCTAATCTAATATCTAATTTGGCGATCTACTAATAGCACTATCATATTATTCATGCACTTTGTCCATCCTAACTTTTCATCACTGTTTCTTCATATAATCGTTATTGTATCTACTGCATTATGCAGCACCCTTATTATTATTATACGATCGGAAATATCCACAGGCATGTTTGTTTTGTATACAACATTGCCGTGGAAACGAGCCGACCATACTCTCTGAAAACGGCATCACGTCACTCGAGGTGGCGGAGTCACTACACGCATGCTCCCGGGGCTCGGGGGAATCCTGATGGCGACTCACATCACCTGGGGTAAGCCAATATTCACTATTATTCACTTATGTACCAGTACCACTGTTGTACTAGCATGTTATGTTTGATCCTGAGGAAAGTCCGCATGGAGGACTGAAACGTCGATCCAATTGTAAAGAATCCAATAAAGAATTGAAGTTTTATTACAGACCATGAGTGCAGCTAATAACTTTTGCCACTTGAATACCCTTGAGCCCTGGCTAGCACCTGGCAATTTATAACAATTCCAGCTTGTGTGCAGGGATGGAAATTGTTTCTTTATTTAAATACATATATAATAAATATACAGAAAAAATAACACATTTTAATTTTTAAAATATTTATATAAATAAAGAGATGTAAAAAATAAAAAGATACTATTAAAGTTCTTACATTTTCTGTAAGTCTCATTGATGCCAATTACAAGAATAGAAATGCTGCAGTGAGCTCTACTGAGATAAGACAATGCATGCATGTAGCAACAGCTCTTTTAGAGAACTATGAGTTTTATACATTAATTAGAAACTGTGGACAAATAATTAGAAAATTGCAAGTGCTAGGTCAAAATTTTTGGATGAAAAATATTTTCTCTTTCATATAGAGTTATAAACTATTTTCAGTTTACTAATGAAACTATCCATGACAAGGCCATTAAGAGAAAGATTGGACCCTAAGATTTACCCTAAGCAGACACCTTGTGCAGTACATTTGTATGAATGAACACAATGAAGCATAGCACCGTCCTGTGATTTATGTAGGTGAGGAACTTGGCTTATACCTGCATTGAAATTTCCAGATATATTAATTTCTGAGCAACTCAGCGCAGAAACACAATGATAGGGGACCTATTAGCATCATTGTTTATTTAATGAGCCTAGGCTATGTGTCAGCACTCTCCTCAATCAAATAGTACCGATCCAGCTAAGGAAGATAATGTGAAAGAGTTTAAACTCTTATAGTCGATTCATAAAGCTTTCTAAACCTACCAACTAATTCACCACCAATATTAGGCTTGGTTTCATTTTTAAGTCAAAACAAAATCAAGAAAAAAATCTAGTATTGTCTGTCATAGTATACCCCAACACGCAGTACTCAAATCCACACTATCCACATATGTATAAAAGGATAGAAGAGTATTAATGGTTCTTAGAATTGCCAGGCTTAACTATATCAAGAAAATGTATAATTAGAATAATCAGAGAAGGGTCAAAGGTCAAAAGATACTGGAAATCATCTGAGACACAAGCATTGTCATGGTTACAGAGAATAGTAAAGTTAGGACCAGAATAAGTTACAACCACAAACAATTTGCAGTTGGGCACAGGGAACTACAACAGGTCAATGAACTCCAGGGGCAGAGGGGTTTATATGTTGACTGATGCTAAAATTGCTTCCTACATCATATTTGCACTCTCCCAATATGCACACTTAAGTAACGTGGGCCATTCTACATCCTTTTTTTATGAATGGGATAGGAACTATAAATCAACACAGGATTACAGTGTCCAGTGTCAAAATTTAAGCCAAAATTATACACAAGATAAGTGGTGCATGTCAACATTGATGTTGGAATGATGTGGGTTGAAGGATAGGTTGTAGCCTGCATCAATTATGATGTTAGAATTATGTGGGTTGGAGGACAAGTGGCAATCCACACTAGTTTTACATTATGTTCATTAGTGTTCTTTTTGTTTTTCTGTTTCCCAGAAGTATATTGTCTGTATACGCTCAATAGTCAAAATAAGCTTTCATTATTCCACAATGGTTAAATTTGCAGCACAAATTTATGTGTATTCCAACAACAAAGAAAAAGTACGGGGTGCACAGCAGTGGGTTTGAAATAATGACAGTTTCTCCCAATACAACATATAAAAAAAGAAATCAATATCAGTTTCAGCAAATTTCTTAAAATCAGTTCTATTCCTTTGTTTGCCCAGGAGGGTATTAAAAATATACAGTACTTCCAAAGGAACCAAGATGTCAGTGAATTTTTTTCTGATTATAGTATGGGCTACGGTCTGCTGTAATATGGCTAAGACCTGGTTCCCTTTGGAAGTTCTATTTTTAAAACCACAGCGGGTGAATAAAGGAAGATAACTGATTTTTAAAAAGAAATTCTCAATGGTATTACTTTTAGCCAATCAAGGTTCCTACCTTCCCATTGTGGTTATACAACTAATTTGTTTTAGGAAGAGGGATGGTGGATCTTTAATAACACAAAGTAAAAAAGATCAAATACATTTATGCTTACACTATCTAGTGGTATCATAGATGTCGGAAGACCACTTCTACCTCTGAAAATAGTCTCTCCCAGATTACAGAACATTCAGATATACCCAAAAGTATTTTAAATGAAAATGTTATCTGTGCTTGGTTGGATGTTTTAGTGCTAAATAAACCACACAATAATTCATTCTACATTAGATAAGTTAACAGTGCACACACAAAAATATAGTTTTAAATCCTTAAATGTAACTTAAAATCACAAATTAACAAATAAATATGGGGATTTATTCACACTAAAGGCAATAATATCGGTGGTTCCTATACTAATCTTAATATGAAAGATAAACCTGTTAACTGCAATACTTTGTGCCTAATGAGCTTTAAGAGACTTCCCTCAAATGTATGCTTCCCTATGGTCACTTCCAATGGAGCATCTGGAGTGGAGGGGTGGGGTGATCAACCCAAAATGTATCTGGTCAGGACTCCCAATATAACCAAAAAAGGTAATTTGGATGCACATGTGGCTATTCTGACTTTTGGTATCAGTGGAGCCACATGTAAGTGACATGTAGACATTTATACCAGGAGCATATCATGGAACATATCTGTTTTTTCCAGTCTGTATGATATAGTACAGAGTTCTTAAACACTTACCCCTAGATGTTGATGCCCAACAACTACCAGCATTAATTGAATGCAATTGATAGCTACTGAATCATGGGAGTGGTAGCTCAGCAACATCCGCAGGGTCAAAGTTTGAGATGCCTGATATGGTGGTTCCTAGTATTAACAATGCTTAATGGCTGCATTTTACTGCCAAGCATGTTAACAAGCTCACTGTGAGCTCACACAGATAAACTTAAATAGAGCAGTCTTATTATTTCTAAACAATATAATTAGAGGGCTTCCACAAGTAGAATACTAGACTATTATGCAATTTGCTTAAATAATCAAATAACAACATGGACATATCAGTGAGTTAAAACTAAGCTTTTTCTCATCTTTGAAAGTAATTAATTAATTTGAAACAATGTTTGATTTAGATTTTTCATTAAACTTTTGAAATATCCGGTTTTGGTTTTATCCTTGCTATAAATCAGTGGTGCCAAGTCCCAGTCTTCAAGAGCAGCCTACAAACACTAACCATTAAAAATAAATGAGTGCAAAAATGTGTATATATTAAAGATAATCAGACTATGCTCAAGGATACAAAATATAAATTGTTTAATTAATTAGTTTAATTTATTGAGAAACAAATGGCAAAACTAAAGCCTTGAATTAAGGTGACCAGATGTCCATATTTATAAGGAACATATAGTTTCCAGAAAATGTGCTGTAGGGCTGGATTAAAGTCATTGACACACTTTATGATTCATTATTACGTGTCAGAGCTTAAGGGCAAGCTTAATTTATGCTGAATTTCAGACATTGACATTGTATTTTATTATTATCCCCTGTTTCTATAACAGTATTTGTCAAACCAGCCTTCCAGAATTACTTATGCTCCTGGTTTTATGACTATAAATATTTGAAAAGAATCGGGTAATCCTTAAATCCTTACTGTTGATGTTCCTTAAGGGCTAGTTTATATAAGTAAGCAGATTGTGTTTTTGTGAAACTGTTTCACCCATGTACGATGATCTATTTGAAGGACTTTCTCTGCCAGGCATACTTTCAGTATTCTTCTCAGAATCATTTAAATCTATAAACACCACCAACAAAATTTACTATTATCAAAGAATCAAACCACCTGGTGAGATCTTATGTACTTAGAACGTATGAATTTTAAATTCAGTTTAGTGATTACCATTAACATATAAAAAGTATGGTTACCATGCCTCAAATAAATTATAACTCTTTAACAAGTTACAGGCACATAAACATTTACTAAATTGCGTAGAGATATTTGACACAGATTATATATTATTACCATTTCCCAACAATTTAGCATATAAATTTGAATACATAGAAAATGACCTAGATTTTCTAAACACTACGGAATTAGGACAAGTAAAATACACCTACAGCAAAATATGGATAGTCATTGTTTTTCAAACATTTAAGCATTAAAATAAAGATAATCAGTTGATAGTATTGCCTTTAGCAGCTCCATTAGTGTATCATTATATTCAAGAGCAATGAGGCATCATTTATAACCTGGCAACTAAAGTTTGGAACAGTCAAAGTCATTACAATTGTAAAATGTTAAAAATAAAAAATGTGTATGATGTATATGACATTTGTCATATATGATTCTCGTATATGACAAACCATGCTAAAAGCATGCATTAATTAGCTAAATGTGATTCCTAGCACTCTGCTTCCAAGAAACTATAAGACATAGGTCTTTTACTGTAAGAGCAGGACAGCAAGGTCCAAGTCAAAATACTAAATAGATGTTCTAATAAATCAAAAATATCTAGTGTTCAAAAAGAGACCTATACAAAAACAATCCCATGTTATCGCATACTTACATGTGATGCTGTCCTATTTCGATACTTTATGTAATAATGCTATATGTCCCGGACATTACTTTTTGGCCTACTTGTTACATTTTTCAGCAGGACCATATATCCCTTACCTTCTGTTACCCTATGTTTATATTATATATCCACTTATTTTCTGTATTGAAAAATTCTTTACTAATAAAGATTGTCAAAAAGTGATTTTTAACGTTTGATAAATTGAAAATAATGAACAGATAACAATCGGAGAAAATAGCAAATTATACGATTTTGTTACAGCTTACTTTAATGTGTGCAGTAGTTGGATTTCTGGCAGATATCGCCCTGAACTAAATGAGTACTATTTCTAGTGATGGCATTAAATGTCTTAGTGAAGCTGTTTTATTATAAATATTCCCCCATGGTGTACTTTATGGCTTGTTGTCCTCTCTAAAGAAGAGTCTATGAAAGATCTTGTGTGCAAATAGAATGAAAGTGTAAATACCAGATCCACAGAGGCTTAACAGTGTCCTTTTCAAGGAGTATTTGGTGGCACGGAGAAGACCTAGCATAGTTCAGGTTTTCTTACAAATTCAAGATACTTAAATAAACATTTCATATCATCCAAAATAATGCTTTCTGGTATCGTTAGTTTAGTAATTTAACTATATCAGAATTTCAACTTAAAAATCATGCTTTTAGATGGACCAGGAAATATATATATAAATATATCTTCTGTCTGTATATTTCTTGCTTATTTATGTGCTTGTTTTTGTTTGCTTTGCCTGTCTATATTGTTTAACATTTGTGTGAGATACATAGTGAAAAAGATTGAGACATTATCCGAAGTATAATGCAGAAAAGCATATTGAGACTACAACTTAGGGATTCTCTAATTCAATGATTCACTCACATGTGCAATACAGCAAGATTTATTACTGTGGAGCTTTGTGACATCTTCCATATTGCAATACTGTGCAGTTCTGTGTTTCTAAAGCACAAATATCTCCCTCTGCACTATTTCATATACCCTTGCCATATTTGTCAGATTTTTTCCTTATCGTTCAGAATTCATTTTCCATTTTCCATATACACATTTCTCATATTTATTACCATATTTTCCAATACATTGTACCCACTTGTCATCTTTCACTCCAACTTGTCATATTTTACTCTACCGTTCCTTCTACACCAGCACTACTTTTTACTCTAAGCTTCATTGGTGAACTGGAAATTAAAAGGTGGCACACATGGCACACGTTGAAGGGTTTAGCTAGTCATTTATTGGATAGTATTTAAACCTGTCACTATTTAATGCTCAAATTAGAATGTTTACAAACATGAAATTTGCATAGTCTAATATGGCTAGATCAAAGAGTCTGTGATATGAATAATATTTCTTACAGTCACTATCGCAACACGATAAATACATTTCATCATAAACACATTTCAAAGTAAGATGCTAACAGATCAAGTAGATAAATAATCAGTTCCACAGACGTGTTAGTAAGCGACAATCCAACAGTATTTGAACGTATTCGTTATTGTAAATATCATAGTATATAACATTTTTTGAAGGGAATTGTTCGCATAAAGAGAAAGCAATACGAAGGGTAATGATGGTGCAAGATTAAGAGCGCTCATAATCAAAGCAAATAGAGCCACTTACATTTAGTGGAGACTTAAAGAGCCCCTGAGTGATAGGCTATATTCATTCTTTAAAAATAGGTTTTGCAGTAATGAAAATACAACGCTTTATGGTATGACTGCTTATTAGCTTCATCATCTATAATAAACATTAAAAGAGCTTACTAAGCATGTATAAAAACACAATTTTGAAGAGTGCAATCTCGTTTTATGTTTAGTTTCTTAACAGCTTTTATAAATACCATGATTTTTACGAGAGTAAATCTGGACTAATTTCACATTATTTGCTTAATTAAGTATTGTACTATGATTAATAGAATTAGCTTAAGTGAATTTTATAATTTAAAAGCAAAAATAGCTTAGTGAAAGCATAGAATCAAGTGAATTAATGTACGTGGGTGAAAGTGAGATAAAACTAACTAGACTCCAATACAGCGAGAAATCTCAGCTCAGCCAAACCATTTTTACCAAAAGCTGACGTTTTTGGGACACATCAAATTTTTACTGAAGGTTCAAGAATCAAATCATACAAATTGAAAGGGCATGCAAATGAGCCAATCAAATTAAAATGGCATGAAAATAAGCAAAAAAACAAGTGAGAAAAATTAACCAATATAGGGGGAAAAAGGAGGAACAGTAAATATATATATATATATATAAATGCAAATAACCCCTGCACTCCAACATAAAAAATAGTATTGTACCTGGTGCTCTGGTGGCTAAATTGTAGAAAAAAGAAAAAAATGGCACTCAAGGAATTTCTCAAAGGTTTACTGCTCCAAATATCAAGAAATCAACGTTTCAGCTCCTCTAGGAAGCTTTTATCAGGACATACCATTCATGAAATTCCTTGAGTGAAGTTTTTTTTATTTTTATATATATATATATATATATATATATATATATATATATGCAGATATAAAAAAACAGATGAAGTTTGTATCTTATGATACCTTTTTTATTGGACTAACCAATTTTTTTTATTGACAAGCTTTCGGGAGATCCTCCATTTCTCAAGTCTAAAGCATGTCTGAGCAAGACGACATATAGAATTCATATAGAATTCATATAGAATATAGAATTCAAATAAAAAATGGTTGGTTTCTAGTGATGTCCCGAACGGTTCGCTGGCGAATAGTTCCTGGCGATGTTCGGTCTGCCCCCTATTCGTCATCATTGAGTAAACTTTGACCCTGTACCTCACAGTCAGCATTCCAGCCAATCAGCAGCAGACCCTCCCTCCCAGACCCTCCCACCTCCTAGACAGCATACAATTTAGATTAATTCTGAAGCTGCATTCATTTTTTTTGTATTATTTTTTTTATTATCCTGTTTATTATACATTATCCTCCATAGCCAGTAACCTGTGTTTATTATACATTATCCCCCATAGCCAGTAACCTGTGTTTATTATACATTATCCCCCCATAGTCAGTAACCTGTGTTTTTTATACATTATCCCCCCATAGCCAGTAACCTGTGTTTATTATACATTATCTCCCCCATAGCCAGTAACCTGTGTCTATTATACGTTATCCCCCCACAACCAGTAACCTGTGTTTATTATACATTATCCCCCACAACCAGTAACCTGTGTTTATTATACATTATCCCCCCACAACCAGTAACCTGTGTTTATTATGCAATATCCCCCCATAGCCAGTAATCTGTGTTTATTATACATTATCCTCCCCATAGCCAGTAACCTGTGTTTATTATACATTATCCCCCCATAGCCAGTAACCTGTGTTTATTATACATTATCCTCCCATAGCCAGTAACCTGTGTTTATTATACATTATCCTCCCATAGCCAGTAACCTGTGTTTATTATACATTATCCCCCCATAGCCAGTAACCCGCGTTTATTATACATTATTTACCCCCCCCCATAGCCAGTAACCTGTGTTTATTATACATTATCCCCATAGTCATTTATCGTTGGACCTAGGCAGCATGATGTCTTAGGCCGGCCCAGAGTGAGTGAGTGAGTGAATAATATAATATATATGTTCAGAAACATATTAGTAATATATGTAAATCGGGTTCATGCAAAGAGGGTGAAAAGGTATTAAAGAAAAACACACTTATTGCATCAAATTTACAAAGCCAAACTTTTAAAAGCTTTCCTCATTTCTTTCTCGGGATGAGGAATAAATCGGTTGTAGACTGAGGATTTCCATCTGCCCAATCTTTTAATAATATGCACTGGAGTGTCAGTGTTGAAGGAGACCGAAGCTGCCCCTATTCTAAATGAAAGACCCGAGACATGGATACAACCAATCTTAGGAGTAGTGTTCTGATGTAGAAGATGAATTTAGCCATAGTCAGACTGAGTGTGGGTAAGTAAGAGTCAAGTATTTTAACTGGGCACTAGTTCTAGGTGGGATAAAGTGGTATTGCGGATGGATGAGTAGTTTGGTTAGTTTTAGAGGTTTGTAGAGAAAGTATATAGTGATCATGATTTTTAGAGATATCCAATATTTTTAAGGTGGTCCCAGTGCCACCACTCATATCTGGTGTCACAATAGCTTGCATTTAAAAAAAAACAAAAAACTTGTTTTGACTGTAATATAATAGCAGTCAGTTTCCTTCACACGTGTGCATTTCAGGGCCTGCCAGGGCACAGTGTCACACCAGTGCAACTCATATCTGGTGTAACAGTAGTGTACATTAAAAAAAAAAATACAGTGGGCTTGTTGTCACCTTTCGGGGACCCTTGGTGTTGTATGTGGCTGGGTGGAGGAAGAGACCTTCATTGACATCAGTGAGGACAAGGAACGGGACATGGCTAGCTTGGTATCCAACCTTGTGCAAATGGGGAGTTTGCGGTTGTGCAAATAGACTGTTTGCGTTTTTTTGCGGTGCGTTAAATGGGGAGTTTGGTCTGTCACTGTGAAGCGGGTATAACTCTTACACTACCTGATCGACACAACATCATACCTGATGTATTAAAGCACGTTATTCCAAACAATTCAATTTAGGTGATTTATGCCCTTTATGAATTAAAACCAGACTCTGCATCAACTATGTAATTTTCCATGGGAGTTTTGCCATGGATCCCCCTCCGGCATGCCACAGTCCAGGTGTTAGTCCCCTTGAAACAACTTTTCCATCACTATTGTGGCTAGAAAGAGTCCCTGTGGGTTTTAAAATTCGCCTGCCTATTGAAGTCTATGGCGGTTCGCCCGTTCGTGAACATTTGCGGAAGTTCGCGTTCGCCGTTCGCAAACTGAAAATTTTATGTGCACAATATCACTATTGGCTTGTGATTCTGGTACATATAATAAATTCAAGTGATCAACTGATCAGTCCAAATTTAGACAATATGCAGTTCAGACTGAATTTGACTCTCCAAGTGTAGAACTAACCAATAAATTACTTTACATAGTGCAATTAACCACGAGTAGAACACGTTAGTGGTTTCCATGTGCTTGGTTTATAAAAGGGATTTATAAAACATTTATAAAAGTTTCAAGGGCACGGAAATATAAAGAATTAATCTGCCTGTGCATGAATAGTTCAGAGTATGCGTGCATATCTTCAGGCAGTGTGCCTATTTAATTTTAAACAATTTTGGTGTGCTGAAAGATAAAAAGCATAGCTCAAGCTGAACGGACAGTCTTGACTTGACTTGATCAAATCCAATCCAGTTATATTTTCACATCTAGAGGACTATGAAAATATTTGCATCCACTCACATGATAAAAAACAAACAAACAAAAAACTAATATATATATATATATATATATATATATATATATATATATATATATATATATATATATATATATATAATTATTTTTAAATTATATACATGTATATACATTTTTTTTGAGAAATGTTTTTCATCAGACTTATCTTGAACAGTGCATCCCTTACACATACACACTGCATCCACTATAGGCACAAGACTGCATCCCTTAGACACACACACAATGCATCCACTATACACACACACTGAGTCCACTGTACATACAGGGCATCCTTTACACACACACACACACACACACACACACACACACAATGCATCCACTATACACAGACTGCATCATTTACATACACACTAACACTACATTCACTATACACACACTATACCCACTATACATACATACTGCATTTACTATACATACCTAATGCATTCACTATACACACCTTTACACCCACATACACATACTGCATCCATTATACACACACACTACCTCATCTATACACACACTGCACACTGCATTCACAATACAAACATACAGTACATCCCCTACACACACAATATATCCTCTACAAACACACACTACAATTCCAACTCCAGCTTTAAGCGCCTGCAAGATATGTATGGCATGGGGGCAGGCTCTGTGGACCAACCAGACTTGGAGATTGTGGAAACCAGGCCTTGAGCTGGATAAGTTGGCCCAACATTTCTGATGGCAGTCCTGTGCATATTTGTGTATGAGTGTGTATCTATGTGACTAGGAGCATGTGTGAGTATGTCTGTGTTGGTGGGAGCCCAGTGACTTACGTTTGTAAGGGGGGGACCAAAGGATTATGATGGCAGCCCTGCCTGTTACACCTCCTTGGCTGACAGTAAGCTTGGAATTGTTTTTTCCTGATAGTTTTGCTAAACATGGAGCTAAACTTAAGAGGCAGTTACTTTAAATGGACTGTAATACATGTTAAAAAAAGAAGGAAAATAATTACACGTCTTTTTGGTGGGCTTATCTACTTAATAATTTTCTGTGTGTTCCCCTAGAGCAGCAGGCTTCCAAAGGCACATTTATAAATACAGAAATGTGGGTAATCAAGCCCTTACAAATACCCACCAAAGTGATATTAAAAATTTGAGAGAGGCAAGACATGAAGAGAATTAAATTCCCTGTGTGAGAATCAAGTTACTTTGAATATATTATCAATTTGGCTATTGACAGTGGCATTGGAAATTGGAAATTTGCTGCTTCCAATCCTGATTTAGGGACCTATTACAGGATCAAATTGTACTCATGCATGAATAAATGCAGACACAAACCATGCTAGCAGTAAGAGAATTAAATACAACCAAGATTTTTTTTTTTTTAAATGACAAGAATACAATGAGCTCTCTATTTACCAGGATTGGTTTCACGGCTACCCATTCTAATTATTCCTTCTTTTTGCTGTTTATAGGGTTTGCCGCCCCCTTGAATCCCATTTTTATGTCTTTTATTTTGTTTCTAAAAATGCATATAAATAATATTTATTTTATTTCCAAACCTTTAGCCACTTGCAGTGCTTTCAAATGAGGAGAGCAAACAAGTGAAATTTAATATAAGCTTCACATAAAAAGATCTCTATGTTGAAAATAAAAATCTTCAGACTTTTATTTATTAACACCACTTTGTAGTTTTATGTTATAGAATGATGTATAGCCAACAAGACCAATTATGCTTTAACATGCTTTACAGGGTTAAAGACTAAACTGTGAATTGCTAGGAAGTCACTAAGACATTGCAACTTTAAGGCCAAAAAAACTAAACTGAAAACATTCAAACTTGTATTTGTCTGGTTTGGACTAAAATTTGCAAACCACAGTTTAATGTGCAAATACTTGAAAATACTTTAAGTTGTATCTGTCGTGCTACATACAACTTCAATTTTCAATGCTGGACAGTAGGAAAGTATACAATTTATCTGTTCTCCTGTAGCAATTAAAGATGTCAAATATATTTAAAATAAATTATATATCCATTGCATAAGGAGATGTTAGAACTTAAAGCAAGTTTTTCGTGACAGTTTCATTCTAACAGTAGTTTTATACAAACATAAATTGACTTGTGGTAACAATTGATATATATTTTTTTATATTATTCATGTCTATCATAACATTTCAAAAGCCCTAAACATGATAATTGCCAGTGACAAGAAATTACACATTTTAAAAACTAATCTTTTTGAATTCTTCGTCAAGCAAACAAATGCTTTAAAAGTATATGTAAGCTTTTAATCAGTGTATAATAGCCCTTCATATACATACATAGTAAAATTATTCAGTGTACTCTACTCCATCATAATTGTCAATCAACAGACCAGTAATAATGCTTCTTTGCAACCCAGAAAAATGTGATCAAACCTCAGGAGTGTAGGTCATATCGCCAGCAATGTTAGGTAAGGTGTAGATCCTCCAGAGATTTAAGATTGATTTAAATGGTGGCAAAACCTATTTATTAGCTGCTGATTCTGTTAAGTACAATGACATGCACCATATGTTTTTCAAAGACTTTCAGTGTAAAAATGCACAGGATAAGAAGTAGTTATTATTATTAATAATAATAATAATAATAATAATAAATCTCCAACTATATATATATATATATATATATATATATATATATATATATATATATATATGTATGTATATATATATATATATATATATATATATATATAAAACTGAATACAAATTTTATTACAATAACCTCCATTACCCTTTAACTGTGCTCCAACACTTGTACTCACCAGGCACAGAAATTAGCTTCTCATTTGGTGCTCTGGTCACTTCTTCTGCCTCATGCAGAAAGCCTGTAATTAATGCCACAGGGACTGTATTTTCATATTGCAATAGAAGCCTAAAATATCCTTTGAAATATAGATGCCTGGCTTAAGCCAGGTAATTGCAGTTGTTGTGTGTGGGTTTAATACCTGCAGAGTCCTTACATTCCTCTAGTAATATTTATGTTTTGTTCCTAACTCTTAGTTTTGCTCACAACCTTTGCCTTAGTTTCTGGTAAGTTGACACAATTGACACAATTGAAAAAAATGACACAAGTTTTTTTGAAAAAAGAGAATGGCACGCACAAACGATTAGTACTCTTAACATAATATTTTGTAGCACAGCCTTTGGAGACAAGCAGTGCAATCAAGTGCTTTCTGTCGCTCTGAATACAGTCTCTACACTTTTATTCACTGGCAAACTTCTCCAGGTGCTTTTCCCAACTCGAGTTTCTGCTCTTACCACAGATGTTCAATGGGTATTCTAGAAGTATAGAACGCCACTTTGGAATGGTCTAATGTTTTCTCCTCATCCATTCTTGTGTGTTTTTGAGATATGTTTCAAATCAATACCTTGCTGAAGAACCCATGACCTGCAACTGAGACACAGCTTTCTGACACTGGGCAGTATGTTTTTCTCCATGAATGCCTTTATAGTCTTTTGAAATCAGCATTCACTGCACAGATTCTAGGCACCCAGTTTCAGAGGCATCATGCAACCTTAAAACATCACTGTGCCTCCTGTATGTTCAGGCCTGGCGGCCCTGGGGGGCCTGGACTGCTCTGGCAGTCCTGGGCCCCACTTTCAATCTCTGCACACGTAGATAGCGAATATCGCTATCTATGTGTGCAGCCGTGGGCCCCCGGCTCCCTGTTACCGCAGAGGGGGCCCAGCACACAGCTTCTCCTCTTCTCTCTTCTAATAACTTTTGCGAGACCCGGTTGCCATGGCAACGCTCTGCGGGTCTCGCAAGAGTTATTGGAGGCAATGAGCTGAAAGTGAAAAAGATGTGTGCTGGGCCCCCCTCTGCGGTAACTGGGGGCCGGGGGCGCCTTCATGCCACCGGACCACCAAGGATGGAATCTCCCCCTCCCTGGACACAGGTAAGAAGCAGAGAGGGGGGGAGAAACATTTAATTAATTGAATATACAATTATAAAATTAATTTAAAAATGCCACTTTCCCCACCCCTCCCCCTCCACAGATTGCACATTTACACACACACACTGCACCCACTACACTGACACACACACTGCATTCACTACAGTGACACACACTGCATACACTACACGCGCACACACTATGCATCAACTACACTGACACACACACTGCATTCACTACACTGACACACACTCTGCATTAACTATACACACAGCATCCACTACACAAACATCCTGTATTCACAGTACACACACTACATCCACCACACATTGAAACACTCTGCATTCACTATACACAGACACTGCGTCTAATACACACCCTACATCCACTACAGATACTGCATCCACTAAACACAATGCATCTAGTACACACAAACACATCCACTACATCACTGTACACACACTGCATCCACTACTCAAACACACTCTGCATTCAGCATACACATTGCATCCGCTACACAAACAAACACTCTGCATTCACTGCAAAAACAGTATCTAATACACACAAACACTACATCCATTACACACAATTTCACTTCCACTATACACACCACATTCAGTCCCGCATCATTGTCAGCATACTAGGTAGGGTGTGGGTGGGCAAATTTCTGATGGCTGCCCTGTGTATGTTCAACAATAGGTGGATGATGATGCTCTTTTCTTTCAAACCTCTTTTTTTCCTTTTGTTACATCTATCCAAAGGAGTTTAGAGCGAATGTTGCATTGCAGTATTTAATTTAATATGCAATAGTAAAAATTAGGGTGCCAGTACTTTTCAGCCACATCATATATATTATCAATTTCCAGTGCTAGAAAAAATGAATAAATTAATAAACATCTGAAAATACATATGACAATCATGTATAAATGTTGATAAAAAGTAAGCTAGAGAGATGTATTTTGTCCACAGAGTACGTTTACTTATATATTTACCATATTTGTCCATATATCTTTATATTTTTAAGTCATATCTTTCCTGGTAAAATATTTTATAAATAAATAAATTTTAGAATATTATGAAGTTAAAGTAACATTCCAAAGAACTAGAGTGCTTTATCTTGCTGAAGTGTTTCATGTGTGAAGATTCTATGCTCTTTTTATTTTACAAAAAGATGTTTCATTAGAAATTGGAACTTGTATAACTTAACCTTTGTACACCACCCTGGCTGTGAATCAGACAGCTGGTCCCATAAATTCCTGGTTGCATAGCTCAGTTAAAACAGACAATTTCCCTGAGCACCTGCCTGCATCATCATTGATTGGACAACCATGCAAAGCCAGTGCTGGGAAACAAGGTAAGGGCTTGCAAAGGCTGTAGATAAAAGATCTGCAATTTGTGCAAGACGTTTTTAGATATACCACCAATGAAATAGAGGAATAGTTAAATGCACATATGTTTTCATTGTGGGTATATCTACTAAAGAATGTTTTGTTTATTCATTTTGTGTTTGGTAGTGAAGTGTTCCTTTAATACACACACAGATAGACAGACAGACAGACAGCCCTACAATATTTAAGATGCAGTCATGAATCATAGTTTGATTTAGAATTCAAACCTTTTCTGTCATTTTTACGTGTATATACTTTAACATTACTAACAGCCTATGCCAAATATTTGCTTTATGTAGATAATAAAAGTCTTACAAGAGAGAAATTGTTCTATTTCCATGGTAATTTGAAAGGTTGTTGCCATGGATATGCTGAAACAGTTTTGAATGGGGCTTTCCTTTTTATGATGCAGTACAATTTGATAAGGATTTGTAAAGAATTCTTGTTGTGTTGCTTAGGTAGCGTTTTTGAATTTTTGATTTATTTATTTTATATTTTACATTTGCTTTTAAATAATAAAATGTGCAAAGTATGGAAAACCTATTATGATAGGCTGTGCTTGTTATGCTTTTTAAAGATAGCATAACAGTTGCTTGAGTTCATTTTGAAATGTATGTTTTTCATGCATGTGTATGTAAATTGTTGTCAAAGAATCACGTTATTGTCCTACTGTACCCTTCTCTTAAACCGTCTGTCAAATAGAAGGGTGTATTCACTAACACCCATCTGGAAACCTTAGGTGGAAAGAGCATGTGTCTGAACAACACATGCAACTCCAACTGTTTCTTTTTTCTTTTTTTTTCTTACTTAGTAACTTTGACACATTTTTGCAGTTAGCAAACTGGTAGCAAATCACAACTTATTTCTTAATAAACCACTAAGTGTGAACACATTATATAAATCACATATATTTTTTTAAAGATGCTGATTGTTTGATTGTGCGTAAAAAAATGCAATTAATGGAAGTACAGTATCTAAATTAACTCACTTTTTTTTTTTTTTAGAACATTTAGCCCTTTCAGTTTATTGCACAGGTGATTTTTTTTTGTAAGGGTTAACACCAGCCCCCCTTCTTTTCAGCAACTTTCATCTTCTCTACTTCAAAAAAATGATATGTCCTTAACCCAATCACTACTGAGTTATTTCCACTTACAAAAAGTAAAATCTTAAGTATTGTAGACTGATATTAAAGCCTGCAACTAATCTTTGCGGTGTGCTCGGTGTGTTCAGATCTCTTTTTGTCTCCAGACTGAATGTAGTACTGGCAGAAAAGCATGTTTCTCTGCAGAGCAAAAATGGCATTAGCTAAAAAGATAAAGCAAGTTAGGCTTTATCATCTAAATTTTGAATTGATTAGCTTTGCAATACAAATTTAAGTTAACAGGTTATGAGAATGGAATAGATTGAAGCTGGCAATCTATAACAAAAGCAATTAAAATGAAAGGGGACACGCTTATAACACAGCCATGCTATGTACAAATTATATATTATAAAATATTATTGTTTTATAGATTGGTGGATCCCTTGTGCCTGCAGTAGAGCATATATGGTAATGCATATCAGAAAATATTCTTGGCTCCTCCCTTGTAGATAACATTGGGTTCAGTTTAGAGGTTTATTACAGGTGTTTGCCAGTACCTGATTATTAAGTTTGTGAATTTCTGGGAAAGTAAACCATATATCTGTTAATACCAACACCAGCTTTTAATCAGATTTTATAAATAAAGCTTTAGTTTAACACCAAGTCTATTTTCTAATTACCTTGTGCTATGTTTTATGGGAAGATAACCCAATCCTTTTTACATTCATTTCCTGAAGGTATAGATAATGATTTAACGGGAGAAACCCATTGTTAAAATATACAGGGTTATTTGCTAAACACCAGGTTTTGTCAGAATAGAAAAACCCAGTGAAAATCCAATCTATTGTTCTAATTCCATCGTATTGGCAATTCAAAGATTTACTAAAAGCTAATGGAATTAGGACTTGGCCAGTCTGACCTATTCTGTAACATTTGTTTTAGAGCATTCGGAAAATCAGTAATATTCGCATCAAGACCAATATAAAGCACATGAATCAAAGATTTATCAATGACAGTATGGCAGCCGAAGGTAAACCAAATTAATCTAGCATAATTCATATTTACATATTATCATTCACTTGCTTTAGGCAGTGAATTAAAATTTGAAGTGCTATTTAACTGCTGAGTGGGGGCATATGTGAGGGTCCCTCCCTTTGTTATCAATATTAGGGCCCCACCTGTCACCCAGCTAGATTCTCCCCCATGAATATTTAAAGGTGAACTACTCCTTCTGAAAAAAATCTACTTACCCTACATATCAATGAAATAGGTTAGAATGTTTAGGTTCACAATCTCACAACAAACAGTCATCATTTAAGTAATTTGACAATTTTTCCTTAATTTTTAATTCTTCTTAAATAACAAATCTTAATTTTTATGGCATTGTCGTATCAATCTTAATTCAATAGAAGAAATCCATAATAATAACATTTATTGTAAATCAAAGATGGGTTGACAGTATTGCAGGCAGAATCAAACACTTTAAAATAAAGGTACATATATCAGTTTTTGTTAAATATTGTTTAGAGTGACCATATTGGATAATTCAAATTGTCACACCTTGCTTATATCTGTTGTAAAAAAAACAATGGCATTTTTGGAAAATGCGGCGGTGTGGATGGAAGACTGAGACTCCCATGTATGTTGTACAATGGGCCTCTGGTGTTCCAGGGTGGAGAAATGATGTCCCTTGTTGTGTGAATACCAGTGCTGGAGCAAACTGTGGAATTATTCAAGGTTTATGGGTTAAATAAAATTTTTACTTTACCTTAAAATACAAAATTTAAAGTTTGTATATACACAAGCTAGGAAAAGAGTAGGTTAATTATTAGAAAGCTTAAAATGATAGCATAATTTTTACTTGAATTATAAAACATAAAATAATGTAACAAAATGTTGTTTTATTTAACATCAGAAAAAATACTGCATATATTTAGATACTGCAAACAGTACAGTGAGTGAAAAAATATTTGATCCCCTGCTGATTTTGAACATTTGTCTACTGAAAAAGAAATGATCAGTCTATAATTTTAATGGTAGATGTATTTTAACAGTGAGAGACAGAATAACAACAACAAATCCAGAAAAACACATGTCAAAAACTGTATACATTGATTTGCATGTCAATGAGTGAAATAAATATTTGATCCCCTATCAATCAACAAGATTTCTAGCTCCCAGGTGTTTTTTTATACAGGTAATAAGCTGAGATTAGGAGCACTCACTTAAAGGGAGTGCTCCTAATCTCCGCTCCTTACCTGTATAACAGACACCTGTCCACATAAGCAATCAATCAGATTCCAAACTCTCCACCATGGCCAAGACCAAAGAGCTGTCCAAGGATGTCAGGGACAAGACAAGGCTGGAATGGGCTACAAGACCATTGCCAAGCAACTTGGTGAGAAGGTGACAACAGTTGGTGTGATTATTCGCAAATGGAAGAAACACAAAATAACTGTCAGTCTCCCTCGGTCTGGTGCTCCATGCAAGATCTCACCTTTCAATGATCAATAGTGAGAAATCAGCCCAGTACTACACGTGAAGATCTTGTTAATGATCTCAAGGCAGCTGGAACCACTGTCACCAAGAAAACAATTGGTAGCACACTACGACGTGAAGGACTGAAATCCTGCAGCGCCCGCAAGGTCCCCTACTCAAGAAGTCCCATGTACAGGCCTGTCTGAAGTTTGCCAATGAACATCTGAATGATTCAGAGAAGAACTGGGTGAAAGTGTTTTGGTCAGGTGAGACCAAAATCAAGCTCTTTTGCATCAACTCAACTCGCGGTGTTTGGAGGAGGAGGAATGCTGCCTATGGGGGTGTTTTTCTACTAAGAGGACAGGACAACTGCACCGCATCAAAGGGACAATGGATGACAATGGATGTACCATCAAATCTTTCCATCAGTCAGTGCATTGAAAATGGGTCGTGGATGGGTATTCCAGCATAACAATGACCCAAAACCAAGGCCACAAAGGAGTGGCTCAAGAAGAAGCACATTAAGGTCCTGTAGTGGCCTAGCCAGTCTCCAGACCTTAATCCCATAGAAAATCTGTGGAGGTAGCTGAAGGTTCGAGATGCCAAACATCAGCCTCAAAACCTTAATGTCTTGGAGAGGATCTGCAAAGAGGATTGGGACAAAATCTGTCCTGAGATGTGTGCAATCCTGGTGGCCAACTTCAAGAAACGTCTCACCTTTGTGATTTCCATTAAGGGTTTTGCCACCAAGTACTAAGTCAAAGGGGTTAAATACTTATTTCACTCATTGACATGCAAGTCAATATATAACTTTTTTGACATGCGTTTTTCTGTTTTGTTTTTTGTTTTTCTCTCACTGTTAAAATACACCTACCATTAGTGGGCAAACGGTCAAAATCAGCAGGGGATCAAATACTTTTTTCCCTCACTGTACATATTGTTGGAGACTGGTTATCAATCTGCCTGCCTTTTAACTATAAATGCATTTAAAATAAGACATAACCAGCTCAAACTACTCTTAAGTACAGTACTGTGTATTATTTTTAAGTATTGTCTATAAAAAAAAAAAGATAATAAAATAAATGACTGGAAAGAACTAATGTTAATTACTGAGTATTGTTAGTTCACACCAATTTAAAGTGAGAAAGATATTGCAGCCATTTTGAATAAATGAGCCTTTTATTTGGCATTGTAGATACAGTTACAATGAAATGATCATCTAGGGAAACTACTGGGAGAAGAAACCCAGATGTTCACAGATTATTTATTCATGTAATTGTCCAGAAAAGCTTAAGAATGCATTTATGTTCAAAGTATGTATCATTATGATTCATGAATTTGCTGCTTTTCTGTAAACATCAGGTTTATATAGCAGCAACACCTTAATGTTGCATAGATAAACTATGTTAGTCATAGATACTTAATACTCTCCAAACACTATAACCATTTTCTTCTGAATGTTATGTTTATGGGTGCAGATAATCAGTTGTTTTAATTGATTTGACGAAAAGAAAAGAAATAAAAAATAAAACTTCCAAAGCCCATTCCTATCATGAAGTATTTCCTCATTGTTTGCATATTTACGTATGGTAAGCACCCACAACTTGCTTATCCCGTATATAGAGTAATAATGAGCTCTTGGCAGGGATAACAAACTCAGACACAATACATCCCCTACACACCGGATTCCCTATACACATACACTACATTTCCTAAACACACACATTACCTTACAAACACACTACATCCCAGCTCTATGTGTCTGCAAAATAGTTTTGAAATGTGGGAGCCGACCTTGTAGGCAAAATCAAGCCGGGCCCTGGGGGGATACTCAAGGTAAGAGGTCCCAATATTTCTGATGGCAGCCTTGTGAGCATGCAACATATGTAAATTTGATAAATAGAGGCTGCTGGAGTTGCAAGATTCGACATCATGTATCTCTGTAACTTCTGTCAGTATTCTGAACAAAGTGAAGGAACATTCACAGAAAATCAAACTCTGTTTCCGTAATGACTTCATTGCCACCAATGACAACCAGCATATGTTATTAATGTCACAATCATGATAACAACATATGTGTTAATACATGGACACTTTTCCTGTTTAACTGATATATATAAGTTTGAGTTCTATTACACAGTAAAATATATCTCTCAATCTGCGTTAACATTTTAGTAAATTTTAGCTGCATTATGTGCTGATAGCATATCTAAAAAAATTGCAGTTGTAGTTATTTCTAATGAATTAAATCAATAAAGTATATATATTTTTTTTTTTAAATGAGTGAAAAATCTGAAATCGACCATGCTAAACTCAAAAGACAGGCTTTCATAAATGTTGGTTGTTGGGGATACTTTGAGAAAACCATGCACATTTGTGTGTGCTGGCTTTTATTTTTTAATTTTGAGTGTTATTCACTAAAAAAAATGAATTGAAGTAAAGGGAAAACCAAATTAAAAAAGAATTAAGGCTAAAAAAAAAAATCTGTTACTACAGCTGATAGGATATGTTTTCTAAATGAGCTATTTTGGCCAATAGTACATGATTTAGTTTTCAGTTCATCAAAATTCAGTGCTTAATGAATAAACCCACTGCTCTTAATGACTTGCTACAAGAATGGCATCTCCACTATAAGAGAAACATAACATATTCCACGTGACACTATAGATGACAAAGAACTATAATGTCTTGGATTTATCCATAGGTACCCACAAGGCATATTGATAGATGCATGGCAAAACTTGTTCATGAATTTGTAACCACCATGGCCTTGATTAAAATTTTTGTTTAAGCTTTTCAAATTATTTAAGTTTTGAATAAATGTTTAAAATTATTATTGTTAAAAAAATTTACTATTTTGCTACATTGATATTTTTATGTATTGATATATTTTTATATATAAGATATATTTGATATGTTAATTACTTAAGAAAATCATTTTAAACGTTTATCCAAAAATATCAAATCATTTCAAAAGCTTATCCAAAAATTTCAAATTGAGTCCTTTATTAGGAATAGCAGTCATAAGGCTGCTGAGCTGTTTTTGACAGGCATTTAATTTAATCAGGGAAGAACAGGCTAACACAACTGCTGGTCACTTTAACACATGGGTGCACACTATATCTGGGAAAATACAAGGTGAATGATGTGCTGGGTTAACTATATCAAGGTTATTTTTTTCAAGCAAATGAAAATTATGGTAGAACTACTAAAGGCTTTGCACAAGAGACACAGCCCAAGTCCTTGTAGCTGAGAGGTTTGAGCTGATTGGTTGACCCTAGGGACTGATAAACAAATATTCTATGGTTAGTGCTGCTTGTGTTACTGAGTAAGAAATATCAGAGAATGCATGCATACAGATAGTGGATAAAATCCCATTATATGTTGAGGTGTGACGCACAAGAGTTTCAATTAGCAAGTGAACTTCATCAATCACTGAGTGACCTTCTCATATAACACATTGCTGATCTCTGCAATTCAATTGAACATATTCTGTGATTTCATTCACTGCCTTTCCTACTGTTTTCCTTGAATATGATGATGGCATCCTAAAGAATGTGATAAAAACCACTCTAAACAATGTATCCTCTTTGGCGAGTTTATGTTTGTCTCTCTTTATTTTCCCAAAGGTTATGCCATTCAAGTTGTGCATGACTACACATCGAACTGTCTAAAATTCCAGGTGTCTGGGAGAAAGTATTTGTAATTGTAGAATGTTCACACGTGATATCAGTATTCTAAATTGTGTATACTGCTGCACTTACGGTGTGCGTTAAGAAAACACATTTCCTTGATTTCCAAAATCTTATTGAGTACTGTATACTTGACTTTTTTTACGACAGTATCATTTATTTTCAAAATTTTTATAAACTGTGATAATGCTGTTTTTCTTAAAGGACAAATTTTTGTCTTTGAGAATTACATTCAGATTTGTGTTACTTTAATAGACATTGCAGAATCCAAATCTGCATCAGCACATGTCATAATACACAGGTTAACTTTTGAGGTTAGAGGGATTCCTACAGACGCTTCCAGGGCCTATAGTAGATGTAAAGATTTCCACCTGCAAAAAGTAGAAGAAGGTACTTAAGGTTGGAGTGAGATTTAAAGTGAGATATGCCCTGTAGGATTTGGGTTTGTATGAAACCATTCAAAAACACCTTCATACCGAATTGAGGTTGGTGACAGAGGTGTGCTGCCAGAGGCATATAGTGGTTAAGATACTTAGAGTAACCTTTTAACCCGTTAAGGACCAAACCTCTGGAATAAAAGGGAATCATGACATGTCACACATGTCATGTGTCCTTAAGGGGTTAAGTAAAATACAGGTTCTTAAAAAATATGGAGATATAAAGAGTCCAAAATTGACATAGTGGCTGAAGTATAAAAGCAATTGACTCTCATATGACCATATTTACTAAAATAAAAACAAATCACACTGCTGAATCGGATCTCATGCCTTGCTGGACATATATTCTAATAGTATAGTGCAACTAGTTCTGAAAGTGGACAGAAATATATAATTTTTCAAACAATCTTCTGTTCTGTGTTCAATGTTCAATGCCCTGGTTTTGCCATTTCTAAAATGCAATACGATGACATCTGCTAACTCAATAAAAATTTACTAGAAAATAAGGCAACTCATAAAGAAATATGGCTAAAGGGACACTCCAGACCACTAAAGCACTTTAGCTTGCTGAAAAGCTTTATGTGTGAAATGTACAGATTTCAATAGAAATTGACACTTTTATAAATTTACCTGGTTACACCCTCTTGACTTTCAAGCAGACAACAGGTTAATTTTTGATTTGGTTAGCTCAGTGGAGCTAAACTCAAGAGGCAGGCAATGACTTCTCTATGATTTGGACAGCCACAGAAAGTCTGGGCGGGGCTAGACGGGGAGGGTTTCCAAATCCTTCAAACAAGAGATCTGCAGCTTTTCCCAGTTATTTTTAAGAAATACCCCCAATGAAAAAATACATAATTAAATGTATCCATGTTTTCATTGGTGGTATATCTACTAAACAAGCTTTGTATTTATTTTGTATTTCGGCAGTGGAGTGTCCCTTTAACAGAAATATTGGTGGTTGATTTATTCAATGGTGTAAATTCCAAAGAAGTGACAATTCCCCTTTAAATCATTGAAGTTGCTGAGAATTTGCTGCCCACCAAACGTTAGGTGAGTACTTGGACCAAGTGCCTATATGTATCAGCATTACAAAGCAGGCACATAGTTACAAAATCTGTATTAAATATTGTATTATCTATTCTCTAATATTATATATTGAAATACATTTAAATCACTTCTATTTTAATCCCAAATGAGACAAAATCCTCAGTGTAGTAAATAGGTGCCATAACGTTTTAAACTAGGATAAGAATATTGCACGGAGTGTGTTAAGAACAGGAAGATTAGGTTTTCAAGATGAATAAAATGATCCAGTAGCTGAATTGCCTTCAGACATTTCATTCACTACATTTTAATGCATATTGCTATTGAACAGCCATGCATTTCATTAAAGTTTTGCTTTATAGAGGTCCTATTTTTATTTTACAATTTTTGATCCGTAAAGTCATATGTTTGCTATATCAAACAGTCCTTGTGTATAAATAGCAAGGAGTAGGAATTAATGAAACACCTTCAATATAAAAAAAAAATAATAATAAAAAAAATACATTGCTGTGCAACATTACTTTTCCTTCAAGATTAACCAAAAGGAGGAGAGGTTTAGAATCTCTTGAGATATATGGAATAGCAAAACAGCAGAGGGGATAGAGACTGATAACGCGCTTAGAAGGAATTAAAATCAAGAATAATGTATATCCTATTATATAAATATAATTATATGTATATCCTATTATATAAAGAATGGTCAGACTGTATGACCCAATTGGATTTCATCTGCTGTCAAAATTAGTGCATCTGTGTAGTATACAGGAAAATGCCATATCATTGAAATGCATTGTTCTCTAGAAATGTTTGAACTGAATATGAAATTTGGTTTATCAGTTTTAGTACGGTTTCAACATATCCCAGTAACTGTATCAAACCAGTCAGCTAAGTAATTTGTTATTCTCTTTGGTGAAACTATCCCGTGAGGTTCCTTGTGGGGTAGTAGAAAAGATGACATTTAATGAACGTTAGAGTGTCACATATGGAATGGAACATAAGGGCATTAACCGGGTCTGTAGATGTATTCTGTATTTTCAAAAACTATTATGATATTTAGTTAGGTATATATGAATTATGGAACCACCTGTTCGAAGCAGTAATCACTATATTATCATAATCACACAAAGTCTTTTGAAGGCCTTTATAAGATTAGATGTGATAAATAAAAGCATAGAGAGGGGTTAGATAAATAGAGAGAAGGAATATGAGTTGAATTTCTTTCAAACAAACAGCAGAAATACTGTGAAATCTTGATAATGACAAAAAACTTTTTTTATTCTATGGCCTGAGTTTCTGCTAATCACTACCTCTGTGTGACTAGTCCTTTACTTTATATTACAGAATTCTGGAGACGGTGCATCTGTATTGTGTGTAATTGCAGATGCCGTATATCTATTAGTTAGTATCATTGCTTGTTTTTTTTAATATTCTTCCAACGTACAATAATTTAATGTTCTTCTTTAAATTTGGAGAAAATGTTTAAAGTTAACTTTAGATATTCATGTCCATTGAGTGATAGGAGTAACTTTGTGAAATGAATCCTAGTTATAGCAGGTCATTTTCGTTTTGTAGCATTATTTTCTGCTATAAAAGCAATCTGCTAACTTATTACATGATGTATGATGAGCTACCCCAGTGTGCAGCTCTGGTATCACAGCTTCTCATCACAACTATTCAGCTCAGAACATTGCAATTAGCTGGAATGTTCCATTAGAAAATAGTATTTGCATCCATAAATGTCGCACTGCTAATTTGTTTGTGTACATTGTGTCTACAAATATATTTTCAGTACTAAATTTATTTCTATATTGCCATACATCGTGTATGCAAAACTCATTTTTCAAAACAGCTGGGGGGACTTCAACAATGCCTAAATCTTAACATGTTTTTTAGGCTCTGGGAATTAGCCATAGTTTACATGTTTTTTTGATGACTTACACTCATTATGCAGTCCAAATATTAAAGGAACTTTTAAAGTAATATTAAACCCATTGTATTACTTAGACTAAAATGTTTATTGAGTGCACATAAAGTGACTACAATGGACTTTTTCTTTACTATATATTATACTTACCAATTCAGAAAACTGTCAAAATTGTTACAAAATATACCTTTACATATTAATTGAAATATTTGTTGGCAAACTCAGTATAAGTTCATTAATGGGTAATTCTGGGTTTAGACTTGATATGTTCGTGAAGTCTGTCAATTTGTGACACAGGAATTAAAATGTTCAAGCTCATGCTAGTGCTTCTTAGGAGGTATCGTATAGTGGATCAATAGTGCAGCTACTAGCAACAAGCTACCAAATATATTCATAACGGTATATAGCTTTTAATACAAATGTATTCACTTGCTGTATGTATAATATATACAGAATCTATATTTGCTTAAATAAAAACAATACAATAAATGGAAAAAATGCAAACGCAAACATATGCGTGTGTATATTTTTTCTAATCACCTAATATATATGTATGTGGCCATGGAGAACAAGCCGAGTAATAGTAGTAGAGGTGTAAGACAGTTGTGGTGTGTCAAAACCGACGTTCGGGTACGTCTGCAAGGAGGGTCCACCAAAATTGAATGGCTTAATAAAAGAAGCAGTGGGTAGACTTAAAAAAATGCTAGAAAGGGCTTAAAGCAATGCAAGTAAAGACAGACAGTGAAGTAAGACAGATTATTAACAGGCAGTACCAAAAGTGCAAACCACATGTGTAGGTCTGACATAAATTTAGACCATCAATTGTGACACGTAGTGAAAGAATTAGTAAACATTGTAGACCCAATGAGTGCCTGAATACCTAGAGGGCAGATATATAGGCAATATAGGTACTGAGGCTGGAAGAGACCTGGTGAACATAACTAATAAATGTTAATCTGCTCAAAGCTGGCAGGTAACCCCAAGGCCGTGTGGCAAACAATAGTAATCTGCAAATGTGAAAAACTGAATATGGCATAGCATTTATTATACATTCAAATCAAGGTGACTAACTGAATTGCATGTGGTAAAATATGATATGGCCGAAGGGGGGCTGAATACAGTAAGCAGAATACATGGGGTATTGCTGTGATGCTATGTATGAATACGAACTGAACTGCAAATGCCACCATAGTTGGTGAAAGGCTGAATGTGGACCGAATACATGTTGAATGTCAGTGATAGCACGGCCTAACGCAGACTGAACAAACAAACGTACAATTTTGTTGTAAAAAACTCAAGAACAGCAACAATGAAATGCTGGGCATGGTGGTGCTCCAGCATGAGCTTTGAGGGAGGTGGCTGTTTTTTACTCGAGTGATGTAAAAGTACCACACAGGGCCAAGACCAGCTTCTTTGGAGTTTAGATAGTTTGTGTTGATGTCCTTTGAGCCGGACATATATTAATATGTACTGAACTAGGAAGTATCAGCTTGGAGGAAGGGAAGGCCGCTGTATTTATAGGTTGGGTAACGATTCCCACAACTACAGGCTGCAATTGTGGGCTCAGCCGCCCCATGTATAAATCCAAGGTGCCTCTTTATCCTTATAACCAATTTTTTTTTAAAAAAAAATAATAATATATATTTATGTATATATATATATATATATATATATATATATATATATATACTATTTTAGTTTAATTTGTTTCTAACTAAAGTGCTATGTTAATCTTTATTTTTAATTCATTACATTACCCTGGTGACTTAAAAAAACATGACATTTAAATGAGTATTAATATATTTTAAAATAATACTAACATTTTAAATGGTTTAAACTACCGTATATACTCGAGTATAAGCCGACCCGAATATAAGCCGAGGCCCCTAATTTTACCCCCAAAAACTGGGAAAACTTATTGACTCGAGTATAAGACTAGGGTGGGAAATGCAGCAGCTACTGGTAAATTTCTAAATAAAATTAGATCCTAAAAAAAAATACTAATTGAATATTTATTTACAGTGTGTGTATAATGAATGCAGTGTGTGCGTATGAGTGCAGTGTGTGCGTATGAGTGCAGCGTGCGTATGAGTGCAGCGTGCGTATGAGTGCAGCGTGTGTGTGTATGAATGCAGCGTGTGCATGAATGCAGTGTGTGTGTATGAGTGCAGCGTGCGCATATGAGTGCAGTGTGTGCGTATGAGTGCAGCGTGCGTATGAGTGCAGCGTGCGTATGAGTGCAGCGTGTGTATGAGTGCGTGTGTATGAATGCAGCGTGTGTATGAATGCAGTGTGTGTATGAATGCAGTGTGTGTATGAATGCAGTGTGTATGTATGAATGCAGTGTGTATGTATGAATGCAGTGTGTATGTATGAATGCAGTGTGTATGTATGAATGCAGTGTGTGTGTATGAATGCAGTGTGTGTGTATGAATGCAGTGTGTGTGTATGAATACAGTGTGTGTGTATGAGTGCAGTGTGTGTGTATGAGTGCAGTGTGTGCGTATGAGTGCAGCGTGCGCATATGAGTGCAGTGTGTGCGTATGAGTGCAGTGTGTGCGTATGAGTGCAGCGTGCGTATGAGTGCAGCGTGCGTATGAGTGCAGCATGCGTATGAGTGCAGCGTGTGTATGAATGCAGCGTGTGTATGAGTGCAGCGTGTGTATGAGTGCAGTGTGTGTATGAATGCAGTGTGTGTATGAATGCAGTGTGTATGTATGAATGCAGTGTGTATGTATGAATGCAGTGTGTATGTATGAATGCAGTGTGTGTGTATGAATGCAGTGTGTGTATGAATGCAGTGTGTGTGTATGAATACAGTGTGTGTGTATGAATGCAGTGTGTGTGTATGAGTGCAGTGTGTGTGTGTGTGTGTATGAATGCAGTGTGTGTGTATGAGTGCAGTGTGTGTGTGTGTGTATGAGTGCAGTGTGTGTGTGTATGAGTGCAGTGTGTGTGTGTATGAGTGCAGTGTGTGTGTGTATGAGTGCAGTGTGTGTGTATGAATGCAGTGTGTGTGTATGAGTGCAGTGTGTGTGTATGTGTGCAGTGTGTGTATGTGTATGTGTGTGTGTGTGTGTGTGTTGCAGAGCTTTGGTGGGGGGTGGGCAATGTTATTATTTTTTTATTATTTTCATATTTTTTTTATTATTATTTCTTCTTATTATTTATTTAATTTAATTATTTTTTTATTATTATTATAATTTTTTGTATTTTTTTTCGTCCCCCCTCCCTGCTTGATATATGGCAGGGAGGGGGGCTCTCCTTCCCTGGTGGTCCAGCATTGGCAGTTCAGTGGTGGCTGTGGGGGCTGTGAGAGAGCGTTACTTACCTCTCCTTCAGCTCCTGTCAGCTCTCTCCTCCTCCGCGCCGTCCGGTCAGCTCTTCTGTCAGCTCACACTGTAAGTCTCGCGAGACTTACACTGGGAGCTGACCGAGGTGCTGAACGAACGTCGCGGAGGAGAAGGGAGCTGACAGGAGCTGCAGGAGAGGTAAGTAACGCTCTCTCACAGCCCCCACAGCCCCAGTCTGTATTATGGCAATGCAAATTGCCATAATACAGACTATTGACTCGAGTATAAGCCGAGTTGGGGTTTTTCAGCACAAAAAATGTGCTGAAAAACTCGGCTTATACTCGAGTATATACGGTAACTGTAAAGAACTAGAAGTGTCCCATTCTGCATGTTCTTGTGTGTATCAGTTTGTTTTACTAACATTTTCTTTTTGATTGACAACCATTGACTAAACTAACTAGGGAGGTGTAGTAAGAGCTAGAATGTGCATATTTAAATATTTGCTACCAAATATCTAATATATATAATCTACTGTCAACTTATGACTCACATGCCCACAGACACAGTTAATTTATTGAGTTATCTGTAATATGGGTTATTGATGAAGAGTTAAAGCCTTAATGTTATTAAATGATGAGTATTGAAATTTTAGTTCAATGAACATCATTAAATCTGATGACATGCTTGGCAGCTTCTACATGTTATAAGTCTTGCTGTTCATTAATCAGTAGGACTTTTGAACCATAGATAATGGCACATATTTCCTTTTAAAAACAAAAATACTACTACAAAAATGCAAGAAGTAAATATTTAAAATTAAAAAAAGATGTAGCTTTGTGATTGATTCGTAATGATTTTTTCAGAACTAATGTATATCTTTTTTGTTGATTTTAAGAAATTATTCCAGGCATCTTTGATCATAACCTATGCAATGAGAAATAAGCCCCCACCTCATGCCTAACTGTACCAGGTCACCCCTGTTACAAGTACCACGCCCATGAGATAGGGCCTTTCTAGTAACAGTGGCTACCTAATCATGTGTTTTAGTTACAGCTAACTGTTTAGTAGATATGCACACAGGTGGGGACATAAGGGAGGTTTAAAACCTCAATTATTGATTTACCAATCACAGTCACACAGAAACCATTTGCAGGTAACTAACTCTGATTAAGCTTAAATTTAATATACATAATAGGAAAATATTATATACATATCACTACATGTAGTATGTATGTATGTATTACACAATAATGTTGTTGATCCATATAAAATAGCAGTCCGCATTACATTGTTTGACCAGGTGATTATGCCATTATATCATGCCCCACTAGCAAGAACTATAGGCCCTGACATATGTGCATCTTTGTTTGAGCTGAAAAATGGGACGAGACAAGGTTGTCTCCTATCCTATATAGTTTAACAATTGAAGTATTAGCTACTAAGACAAGAGATATTAAACAGGTTGAGGGAATACAGGCCTCTCGGGGAGATGTACAAATCTCTCTATATGTGGATTATATACTTATGTATATTTCTAATCCTACATCTAATCTGCCTCAAGTTTTTAAAATACTGGATGATTATAGTAATATCTCTAAATATAAGCTGAACAAGTCAAAATCTATTGCATTATATAAAAATATAGTAACAACCGAAATAACTTAAATTCAACAGAAGTACAATTTTTCTCATCCTAAATTTTTACTTACCTGTGGATTAAAATATATGGTCATTTGAACAGACTGATGGACATTTTTTTATATCTATTAAAGCAGACAAATAAAGACCTGAAAGAATGGAGCCGAGTAGAGGTCTTGTGGTGGGGGAGGGTTAACATTATGAATTCTTATGTACTTCCTAAATGGATTTACATGTTTAGAATGTTACCCTTGACCATCACCATAACCTGGCTTGCTATGATCAAAATATATTTTTCACATTTAATTTGGAGAAGGAAACAATCCAGGATTAAACAGTCACTACTGTCTAATGGAATTAAGAAAGGTGGGATGGGTTTTCCTGATATTTATTACCAAGCTGAGTTAGTTTTCCATATAGCACTTTAAACAAAGAACAAATAAAAATGGAACCATGGTTTAAAATAGAAACACAGATTTGTGGCAATGAGGATCTCTCTGTTCTGATCTGGTCTTCCGAGGAAGGAAATTATACCTCATCTTTTGTATTAAATCAGCTATCCCACTGTAGGTCAAAATAAAGGAAAAATTAAGCATGAACAATAAATTATTTGAATTTCAAAAAATGGATATTATTGAAAAAGAAATTATATAAATATATATTTAAATAATTGGAAAAATAACGTTAAGCGTATAAAAAATGTAATGGATGATGATAAAATTTAAACATTTGGATTCCCTTTCTGTGGAATTTCGGTTGCCGAGTAGGGAGATCTTGGAGATGCGGGGCTGAATTAGGCAACTACCTACATATGGTGTGGTCTTGTGAAAAGGTTATTCACCTATGGACTGTAGCTCAGAACATTATTTATTATTTAAGTAATCTAAAGGAACACTGGAAACCAGACATTATGTTGTTACACCTTAATTGGCCAAATATGACAAAGATTCAACAGCCAGTGCTCACCCATTGTTTGGTTGCAGTTAATATACTGATAGCAAGAAGTTGGCAAAATTATCAATATTTTGCTCCAGTCCAGCGTAAATCACAATTAAAGTTTCAAATTCAAATGGAAAGAGGAATGAGCCACATTAAGGTGCTATATAAAGACATAGATCAGTTGGACAAACTGATATACCTTTTTGAGACACTGGATAAGAAGAAAGATTTATAAACAAGTAAATATACGAATAAAAGCTGTAGAGAAAGGAAAAGATGATGAAGATAGAAACAATATTTACCATAGACGGCCATTTGCGGAATATTTTATTTTTTTATTTTTATGTTTCATGTGTTTATGTAAGTTTGAAATCTAATTAGTGTCTTTTCAATATGATCTAAAAAATATTTTTAAAGGATACTATGGTATTTCCAGACATGGATCTTAACAAATATGTATGAATGCCTTATTTATGTATGTATTTATGTAGGAGATATAGAAAAAAAAAATGTCCAGACATCCTTGATCATAACCTATGCAATGAGAAATGAGCCTCCACCTCATCCCTACCTGTACCCCGTCACCCCTGTTATTTTACAGTTACTATGCCTATCAGATAGGACCTTTCTAGTAACAGTAGGTAGCCATCACTTGTTTTTAGTTACAACTAACCAGGGCCGGACTGGGAACAGAAAGCAGCCCTGGAAAAAAAAAATATTCCAGCCTTATAATTCATCGTGCCACAGAGTGTTTATGTTTTTTATCTCGATGTGCTTTGGGAGCTGTTATATTGTATCTTACCCGCAGTCCCTCATTCCATATGATCCATGGGTATTACAGTGCTGTAATACCCACCCTCCAGGCTGACACACACAAGCTCACTACAGACAAGCTCCACAACGCACACAAGTTCTCTTACTCATACACATGCTCACTACAGACAAGCTTACTGATACACACAAGCTCACTACAGTCAAGCTCGCTGACACACACAAGCTAACTCAAGTCAAGATCACTGATACACACAAGCTCACTAAAAACAAGCTCAATGACACACACACAAGCTCAGTACAAACAAGCTCAATGACACACACACAAGCACGCTACAGACATGCTCACTGCCACAAATACAGACAAGCTCATTTGACACACACAAGCTCACTACAGACATGCTCACTGACACTCACACAGGCTCACACACACATAAGCTCACTACAAGCTTACTGACACACACATAAGCTCACTACAAACGCACTGAAACACACAAGCTCACTACAGACATGCTCACTGCAAGCTCACTGACACACACACAGGCTCACACACACATAAGCTCACTACAAGCTCACTGACACACACAGGCTCACATACACATAAGCTCACTACAGACATGCTCACTGACACATACAGGCTCACACACACATAAGCTCACTAAAAACTCACTGACACACACAAGCTCACTACAAACAAACTCACTACATGCTCACTGACACACACAAGCTCACTATAGGCACGCTCTCTAAAACACACAAAAGCATAATACAGACAAGCTCACTGCAAGCACACTGACACAAACAAGCTCACTATAAGCTCAGTGACACACACTCAAGCACAGTACAGACATGCTCACTGACACACATAAGCTCACTACAAACTCACTGACACACAAGCTCACTACAGACATGCTCACTGACACACACACAGAAGCTCACTACAAACTCACTGACACACACAAGCTCACTACAGACACGTTCACTACAAGCTCCCTAAAGCACACACACATAAACTCACTACAGACTCACTGACACACACATGCTCACTACAAGCTCACTGACACACATAAGCTCACTACAAGCTCTCTGACACACAACCTCACTACAGACATGCTCACTACATGCTCACTGACATACACAATGTCACTAAGCTCACTGACACACACTCAAGCACAGTAGACATGCTCACTACAAGCTCACTGACACACACATAAGCTATTGGTTGACATTATTTTTCACATGTTCTCTAGGGAAAAAGAAATGTGACATTAAGTTTAAGGACAATAACTATCCCAGAAAATTGTGATCTACATCTGAACCTTTTATCTAATATTAAAAAAGGACTATTCACTAAGGTGTTTATTGGTGATTTTAAGACCACAATAGCAAAGTTGGGGAAAAAATTCCAATTCTATAAAAAATATATATTTTTTTTTTTTACAACTTGGATATTTGTCCTAAGTATTGAAAGACAATTCATCAGCACAACTCACTTTTTATTAAATAAGCCCCTTAATATTTATATCAAAGGTAACATGCGTCCAACGGGTGATTAGAAAATAATTATTAACTTTTTAGGTTTTTCTACATCTATTAGTGTCTTAAAGGAACACTCCAAGCATCCTAACCACTACAACCCGCTGGGACTATTGCTAAGTTGGAAAATTTGTCTACATCATCTAATACCATAAACAAATGCTTTGTAACAACTACAGACCTCTGTAGTGGTTATGGTGCCAGGAGAGCCCTGCTGCCATTCATCACTAAGGTGTCAAACTTTTTTAGCATGGATTGACATTTATCTAGGTTTTACTGGGCGCCCATCCCGCAACTGTTACATCTGGTATTCTACAGCAGGAGAAGCCATATTTCACTGCTTAGAACAAACTATGACTGGAGTCATAAGCTGAGAGTATCAGTGCTGTCTTCCATCTGCATGGTAGCATGCTGTAGTAGTTGTGGTATTTGAATTGTTTTTATCAATTTAGAATTTCAGTTTGCGGTTTACTTTAAACTGGTGCTTACTGTATATACTCCACAAAGTTTTATTATTTAAACCAGGGCTGCCCAATAGGTAGATCCCCAGACGTTGTAGTTCTACAACATCTGGGGATTTACATTTTAGGCAGCCCTGATTTAAACAGTGGATTGTCTGAAATTCACAAGTGTCCCTTAAAATTTAAAGTCTGTGTTAAATTCCTGTCAATTATCAGTTTAATGAAAAAACCTGCCAGTGTTTTCCATAGGGAATAATTCACACACATAAGCTCACTACAAGCTCTATGCATACATACACACACACACACACACACACACACACACAAGCACACACACACACACTACAAACTCACTGACACACACTGGATCACTACAAGCTCTATACACACATACACACACACTGAATCACTACAAGCTCTACACACACACACACACACACTGGATCACTACAAGCTCTATAGACACACACACACACACTGGATCACTACAAGCTCTACACACACACACACACACACACACACTGGATCACTACAAGCTCTATACACACACACACTATCAATCATGGGCTGCTGAGTGGATATATAATTACCTGTAACTTCACTGGAGCTGGACTTTGAGTGCAGTGTGAGCTTCCACTTCCTGTGTGAAAGGTCACCAGGGAGAGGCTGGGGGCGGAGCTCTAATGCGGGGGCTGGATCTGCAGACTGTCAGTGCAGAGCTGGAGAGAAGCTGATTTTGTGAGAGAGTGAGAGAGACATGCAGGTGGTCTCTCACTCCTCTGCTGCAAACAAGCTGTCACCTGTTTCTGTTACCGGCCTCTAGCAGCCTCACTGCAGCCATCCAGCAAACTTTCTGCCACAGGCTCCAGCCCCAAACAAAAAGGTCAGAGGAGGAAAAAATGAGTAATGTGCAGCACTGCCGGCCCCAGGAGCACCGGCCCACCGGGGAATTTCCCGGTATCCCGGTGGGCCAGTCCGGCCCTGCAACTAACTATTTAGTAGATATGCCCACAGGTGGAGGCATATGGGAGGTTTAAAACCTCACTTAATCTAATATAGGGATCATATTGACCCCCATAGGCTTTAAAAAAAAATTCAACAATATTTTACTACTTAAATTGAACCTTGAACTGAAAGGGTTTTTTTTTTTTATTATTTCTCGGTTTGCCCACAGTCTCTAGTTTTAAGCATCTAGGCCCAGCTGAATTCTGGACCAATTTCAGGCTTATTCGTAATCTACTCAACAAAATCCAGACGTTGTTGCATACTGTGAACAACATCAGGATTTTGTAGACTTAATGGTTCCTAACTGCATCAAATGTTTTTTCCCCATTTGGTACGGTGCCATTCAGACATTGATGAATAAACCTGTAAAATAGGAATTATGGAGATCTGGCATTGGGGAATTGTACATTTAAAGTTAAAATACCCAATCTGCAATGCTGTACTTTTCACAATCTGGTATGATTTCTAGTTTAGCAAATTAACAGTTTAGTATATTGATCATATATGGGATATTATAAGAATGCAGAAGTGTTTCATTGCAAGGGTGGTAAATTGTGAAACAATGAAGCCATGATTGTAAGGTGTTCTAAGACAGTTTGGCTAATATTAGGAGGTATAGTGAATTATCAAAAATTATACACTGAATGTGTTTCAATTTCATTTAGTGGGTTCAAGAAGTAGATAAAGTACATGAACAAAGCTAACCCTTTTTTCCTGAGTAACAATTATTTTTCTTTCTTTCCTACACTGAATAACCAAACGTCATGTCTTTGGAAATGTTAACGGAACACTCAAAGCTTCATAACACTACAGTACACTCCATTCAAGAGTACTTTGTCAATACATTTCAGAATAGTTTGACAGCCCACTCGGGTCACCTGCTCACTTGTGCCACATTCGGTCTTCTTCTGCAGAGGAAGCAGGAAGTCTTCACTGAGCTAAGCCTGGCTGTGAGCTCTCACTCTCAGCCAATTAGTGTGGCCTCATATAGCATATTGCACAAGCCGGAAAATATGAAAGGAAGGCTATGGATTCAGGCCATAGCCTTCAAACCATTCTAAAATAAAAAAAAATATATTTATATTTTGGGATGGTAACAGAGCACTCATGACACTATTGCTACAACAGCAAATGAATTGATTTGACCAAGAACACATATATTTGATCCCTAATAAAAGTCTCAAATAGTTTATTAAAGAGTATGTTTCAACACCTAAAGGATTTCTATATACAGAACTGGCACAGTTGTCATGATCGCACAAAATCATGGTAATAGTGGCAGTTAATCATCATGTGTATAATGTGCCACTAGAACAGACGGAAGAAAAGCAATTTGACACACGATACTGTTGATACAGTTCAGCAACATATGTCGTAACTACAGTGTATATATTGCTTCTTCATATGTTTTGTTTTGTTTTTGTTTTGCACAGGATGAATATGTAAACAACATTTTTTAAAGATTCATATCTTATTTTGGAAATATCTCACATTTTATTAAATTTCATACAGGACATCTGTGCACAGATTTTGATAGAATATTATAAAACTAACTGTATTATAAACTATACTATTTTGTCCTGCTATACACATTTGTAGTGAGACAATTCTTAATCCGTTTAAGACATGTCAAATGTATGTAGAGCTATACAAGCTATTGATTTCACAAGTCTTAGTTAATCTCACTTTAAATGTATTTAAATGTCTACACATGCTGCAGACATTCACAATGGTCAGACAATACAACTAATTAATTATATAGGGAAACCAGTGTTTGGATGCACTGGGAAAAAGCACAAAGAGCTGTCCCAGTTTTATTAATAGTAATGAAAATAGTGACATTTAATCAGATCTCGAAAAAAGAAGCAGAAACATCTGCAATATTATGCCATTTGAATAAATTATAATATTTACATTTAGTTTTCCTTCATGACGACTGTGAAAAATATCCTTGGAGAGTAATCAGCCGCATTAATTGAAAAGATATTATTTTAAAATAGTACAGATCTTGTTGTTTGGATTTTCTGTGTTGTACACTTTGTATGTTTACAAGAATCAGTTGCCATGGAAACAATCATTTGATTTGATTTTTTTTACCGAAAAGTAAAAAAAAGACAAAATTTTGGATACATATTTATTATGCTATGAGATTTACAATCATTTATTGGTTGCTTAGGCAACCACATCAAAAGTTGCACATGCTTAACCCGTTAACGCTGTTACGGCATTCTATGCCATCCCGCATTAAGTGGGCTTTAAAGCCGTTGTTGCGGCAAAGAACGCCGTAACGGCTTTGAGCCCCTGGAGGTCCGCGGTACTCACCTCCGCCGCGATCCTCTTCTGGAGGGCTGCCTGACAGCCCAGGCAGCTCTCCCCCGGCAAATGAGGCCCCCGGGGGCCATGTGATCACATGGCCCCATATAGCTGGCTGTGGATCTGCCAGCAGGGGGACTGTCTGAAATGTCAGACAGTCCCCCTGCTGGTGGGAAAGTAAAAAAAATCATTAAACATGTTATAAAATAAAATAGAAATTTATTTATATATATATATAATGTATGTATATATATTATCTATTATATATATATATATATATATATATATATATATATATATATATATATATATATACATTTTATATATATGTAACATCATACAGTGTATTTTAATATTAATATAAGTACATATATTAGTATTAAAATACACTTAGAATGACGTTACATATATATAATATATATATAATAGATATATACACATATATTATATATATATACGTATAATTACGATAGGTATTCCACAGTAGCCAAAATTATGATTAAAGCAACAAATATTATTAGGTATGAATTTAAAAAAATATATTTAATTATATTATAACTACAGTAGTTACTTGACAGTCATTCAGTATTGACAGAATGCTTTTACAATATAGGTAATCATGACCAGCCTTATATTATGGTTTGGACATCTCAGCTGACTGAGTTACAGTCTGTTACAGGATAGTACTTAGTTAATAGCCGTCTTGAGATATTAACCTGGGTCAAGTTATATTATTATATAACCCTATGCATGCAGACAAAAATGGAAGCATTTAAAGGGCCACTATAGTGCCAGGAAAACATACTCGTTTTCCTGGCACTATAGTGCCCTAAGGGTGCCCCCACCATCAGGGCCCCCTCCCGCCGGGCTCTAGAGGGTGGAAGGGGTTACATTTACCTATTTTTCCAGCATCGGGCGGGGGACTCTCCTCCTCCTCTCCTCGGCTGAATGCGCATGTGCGGCACGAGACGCGCGCACATTCAGCCAGTCCATAGGAAAGCATTCACAATGCTTTCCTATGGACGCTGGCATCTTCTCACTGTGAAAATCACAGTGAGAAGCGTGGAAGTGCCTCTAGCGGCTGTCAATGAGGCAGCCACTAGAGGCTGGATTAACCCTATTATAAACATAGCAGTTTCTATGAAACTGCTATGTTTATAGAAAAAAGGGTTAATCTTAGCTGGACCTGGCACCCAGACCACTTCATTAAGCTGAAGTGGTCTGGGTGCCTATAGTGGTCCTTTAATATTTTGTAAATAAAGTAGAATACCTATCACGCAAACCAGAGGCAAATTTCTGCTCACTGCTCCACTTTCAGACGTTTACATGGTTGTTCCTGTTAAAAAATGATGAGTAAATCCTGAATATGCACTTTATTGATGTATCAGATTCAGTATCGGATTTTGTTACAAATTACTGCAACATTGCTATTAGGTTACCAGGTTGATAATGTGTAATATATTATGATTCAATTAATAGTCGATTGAAATAAACCATGTGCTTTTCTTTTTTTAAGACTACCAAAGTTTCAGCAGAGATTCCAACAGTTTAATCCTTTCAGAGCACGCTGGAGAAACAGTTTTCTTGATTTCTATCTAGGCAAGAAAGAATTGAATACCACTTATTCCAAAGAATTGTTCCTACGGTTGTTCAAATAGAAGAAATGTAAAGATATAGCTTTCAACATTCCCTGCCAATTTTCAATATCTACAGATTCCCCAAGCTCTTTTTCCCATCTTAACACATGTTTATCTTAAGCTGAGAGAAAGAACTTCACTTAAAGGGCTACAGAATGAAGCAAAATAGAAAACTCTGTGGGTGATTCATCAAAAAGAAAATAAGTACCTATCTACGTGAGAAAACACGGCAAAAACTGTTTTCCATGTCTTAAAATAAAAAGCAGAAAATAAATGAAAATAAGAATGTTTCCCTAGAGTCAGTTTCTACATCTTCTTTAAAAGTCTAGATAGCAAAGCTGATTAGTGATAACAAGCATCCCCCGTACTTACAGTAGTCTTTTCTCATTGCATTTATCACTTACACTTTATATTTACATTAAAAAAATATGCCTTTCTATATTGTCTGTTCACTGCATTGAGATAAAACTTGGCATTGAAAGCTTTTGATAATGGGAAGGATTTAAAAGGAATAGGAGGTCCAGGGAACGTGTCATTTAAGCAGTGTTAACAATGCACAAAATGTATCACAATGCGCTATATATTAAGCAAGTAGTAGCACAAGCAAGGCTACATGCATTAGTTGGTTCCCCTTTGTGATATTGCTACATAAAGAGGAGCTACAGGAAAGATTAATTTTCTATTTTTTTTTTATGTATTTTATTATATGTCCACTAACAAAACAGATAATAAATATAAGTCAAGCTAATATTTTGCCAGGGATGATCATAGTGAGTCATTATTTGTTCTACTGTTTGAAATGAGTATACATGTTTTACTAACATGAGAGGCCTCCCAATATCATATTCATTTGCTGGTATCCACAAAGAACCAATGAAGTTGCAGTGCCATTAAAAGTGTGCACATAGGAGGTGCTGGGTGCACCTAGATACACTTTAATGCAACTGGCTTACCAGCCTCAGCACAACCCTCTCATGTCATCGACTCTACCACCCCTCCATCTCTCACTCCCAATCACTTATATCTATCCCCACTCTCTCTCTTCCCGTCCTCCCATTACTCTCACCTATCCACCACCACTCCATCTATCCCCATGATCCTATCCCTCTGAACAATCCCTCAACTCTCTGCATACTCCTGTTACTCCCACCCACATGCCAGCCTCTCCTCATCCTCCAACCACTCACTCCTATTTCTTCCTCCTCACCCTCCAATCTCTCCCACAAAATTCCGTTCCTCTCCACATAGCCATATAACTCCATCCATACCTTTCCTTGCCTATACCCATATCACTCCAACCCACCCCTATGCATATTACTTCCACCCATCTCTATTTTTTTCTATATGACAGGTCTTCTCTCTATATGTTGTGCATATCACTCACATATACTCACACAGCCACACACATCGCTCACAGCTACCAGCACATCACACACAGCCAAGTTAAAGAATTTCTGCTGAATAGTTACTATTGTGGGACTCTAGTTCCGGCTGGCTGAAAACAACCCTACTACGCTGCACATACAGACTTCAGGCACCATGACCACTTCAAATCAAAGGTTTGCACAAATCAAGACCAAAAATGCCAAATCTGTAAAATAACTCTGTTGAAAAATCTTCACAACTCAGCTGATTTGGCCTTCTTAATTCCAATTCCATAATTCACTTGTTTAATGACAATTAACTGTTTAGTGAATAACTCCCAAGAAATTGCATTCTAAGTTGAAAAACTCTAACGTTCCAATTATTCTATTGCATTTTCTGAAGTATAATTTTTTTCAATCATTAAAACTTTAATGTGTCTTGGTTGTATTTGTAAGGATTAATTAAAATTGATATGATTAAACCTATTTTGTTGCGGGTCAGGCAGCAAGTATCTCAAGAACATTATTGTAATTGTTATGTCTTGAAAATTATATTTCATTGCTTTTATTTATTTAGTTTGTTTCACTTGAAATAAAATATTTAGTACAGTAATTGTTCATTAAAGATCAGCATTATTGGTCACATATTGCCAGTGATTTCTTACTCATTCATGACAAGAGCTATTTTCTACCTGAGGATGAGAGCAATTTTGGCATTTTTGTCATGCTTTTTCTCAGTCATACTTTGTCTGCAATCAAACAAATTCATTCTTTGAAGACAAGTAGTGGTTTATTTTTGATGTCATATGACGGGAGGAAAAAAGTGAACACAATTTCTGATTATCTAGGATATGTAAAGAAGAGTCATATCAGGGTGATTACAAATTATAGCTACTTCCAGTAATTAGCAACACTTAAAAAGATAATGTGAACACGATTTATTAATACTACAAACGTAACAATTATTAAACTTGGGCGTCACCAACATTTTTATTTGGGTGAAAAAATTCATGAAATTCTGATCCAGTCGCTTAGTAACTCCCTAAAATGGTACAAAATTAGGGAGCTTTTTAATAGATGGCTCCATTTTGGTATCATTAAGACAATATCACATTAGCATTAGGATCTGTCTACTAAACTGAAAAACCACAATTACAAAATTCCCTTCCTTTTTGTAATTTTGGTCTTTCATAGTACAACATACTAAGTATTAGTAAATAAGGGAATTTAATCCTCCCTTTTGTCCCTACTATTGGCAGTGGGTTTGGGCTGTTAAATAAAACGAATGGGGGACAGAGTATCTCCCTGTGCCCCCACTTGTGCCTGGCAAGTGGGGGCTATTAATACACACGGGGCCCAGGAAGTGATTAAAGGCATATGATGCAGAGTGGACAGATCTCTTCTAGTTGGCCTCCATTTATGTACATACTTTCATATTTACATTTTTGTGCACATTTTTTCCATTTGTGGTTTTTGAATTTACTTACATGATATCTTGTTAGGCCACTAGGGTCATCACTTTCGTTATGGGGAGACCTGATGACATTGTTTCAGATGTTGCTGCAGGGTTGCCCTAGTAACACTACACAATGCTAACATAAGGAATTACAGATTAGTAACTGTTGAGTTTCAGCATGTTATAGGAAGAGATCTATGTGGCTATTTAGAATGTACTACAGTAAAATACAGTTTTTCTAGTAGCACCCTTCACAGTGTTTCCATTACATATCTTACCCAACCAATGGAAGTAAAGAACCCAAACATTGGTATAATAGTACTTAATATGTAATTGTTGCACCTTAACACAGAATGGGCACCATTAACTAAACTGTTACTGTTTCTAAATGTTGTATGTAACATAATTAAACAGAATTTTTTTTTCTAACAAATAAACACTACATTGCCTTTGAAATGCATGGGATTTGTTTTATGACTATAATAGTTTTCATGACATTTTCTAAACCATCATTTCAGACACTCACCATCCTTTATTTTTGGATCCAATTTTAATTGATTATTTTCCATTGTCAAATTGATTTTCTATCTCTTCTTTGCTTCTTACCTGTGTAGTGCATTTTTCTTCTTTGATTTACTTCAATAAATCATGTAGCCAACATGGTGTGTACCTTGCAGTAATGTCATCAGTCTGCACTAAAAAAAAAGGTTATCTTTTCTGCATTCTTATTTTTCACATTTTAACTCTCTTACTATCACATTTGTTTCTTGTCTTGTGTGACTCATAGATTTTTAACCCCTTTGTTTCCAATGACCTAGATTATTAGATTTTCAATCTTTCACTTTGCAGATTCAACTCCTCTCTACCCATATAGTATATAAATAAAGCAAGTCTATTAATACTTACAACCTCTATCTGTGGTGATCCTACACATATTTTACTGTACTTTGCCATGTATTTTTTTTTAGGTTCAACAACATATTTAAAAAACCCAACATGCCTAGAACCAATTTGCTAACTGTCAAATAGTGCCTAAATTAAACAAATATCCAGAAAAATAATTATCCATCTTCACCCCCGTGAGAGCTCTGCGCAGACTGAGCTCACAGGGCGTGTTGAGAGGCTGTAGAAGGAGCAAAGATGGTTGGTGGGGAGTGCAAATGCTGGATACAATTATACCAGATAACATTTGAGATGTACCAGGTGCCTTTTGAAGTCAAATGTAAAATTTCAGGTAAAATGAAAAAAGTTGCAGGTAGAAACTTGCATAGGCATTGTTCACTATAGAGCCATTGGTGGTGTATTAAGAAACATGCGTCATTTAGGATAAAACAGCACAGTTTGCATATTATCTTAAATTACGTAAGCAGAGCATTAGTCATTTTACAACTATTTTTTTAAATCTCTTCACTACTTTCTCTTTAGTGAATAAGACTCTTTGTAGTAAAAAACAAAACAAAAAAACATTAAAGCATAAATACTTTACTTTCATTTTGACAGAGTGTGTTTTTACTAAAAGCCACATTGAAACCAGTGTTCATAAATTTTACAGGGGCCCTTTCTAATATGTACTACATTCTTATTTGCTTATCTTGTTTATGATATTTATTGTTGTTCAAGTTATCTACTCATACAGCTACTCATTCCTTTGTTTATTTATTCATACATTTACTCATTCATACGTTTATTTGTTTATAGTTTCCTTCCCTTTTTTGTGTTTGTTTCTTCGTTCAGTCATTCGGAATATGACAAGGAGCCACAAGACACAAGTTTGTCCTTTAATTAAGTAATGTTAATGTTAAAGAGAAGTTTGCTTGCCTGTTGGCTGCTAGTTCACTGTTTAGTGAATTAATTTTCGTCTATTTTTGGCAAATGTATAACAGCACGCCTGTAAGAGATGTTATGCAATTAGTATTTTAGTTGGAAAATTATTGAGTACAATTTTGTGGCATAGTTAAAAAAAAAAATCTATAACAGGTAGTGCACACTGATGTATTTTGTATAACTTATTTGAAAATATGCAAATAGAGTGATCATCAGCATATTCTTCAATTCACCCACTTCAAACAAGAAGGTATACATTTCAGATACATTAGATGTTTAAAAAACTTGAGCCTTGTGACATTTCTGCCAACATGCGTTTATTGATGTGTTTTTTTCTTTTGATCACTGGATGAAAAAAAACTGAGTAATCGGTGACTATAAAAAGTAGAACTGATGTTTAATGACTACACCTTTTTTACAGTTTTTGCTTTTTTCAAAATAAACAGCAGAAAATAATGATACCATGGTGATGATGTATAGTCAGTACTCCGTGGCAGAACTACCAGGGTGCCAAAGGTCGCTATTGTAATCGGCCCTGGAGATTTGCCTGTTAGAGGGTGCATCTGGGATGGAAATTGCAAACCAAGCAGCAGCAGGCACCTTACTCTACTTAGTTTGCCCACCTGCTGCTACCCTGCAACGACTCTTGTGTCAGCACCACCCCTCAGCCAGGTCTCTAGTGGTCCAGTGGTATAATAGACACTGTGCACCCCTTCTGGTAACCGTCTGTGATATCCTTTCCCTTGCTGACCGGGCACTCAGCTTGTGAGTTAAAGCGCAGCTGAAGGGATTCACATCCTCCATTTTAAATCAATTCTTAGCGCTGGTACAATGAGGGAGTGGGAATGATAGAGGGTTTCCTAAAGGGGTGCAGAGTGTAAGTTATACCACTGGATCACCAGGGACCATGTAACAACAACTGTAGCACTGGACCAACAGGGCAGGTGGTGCAGTGGGGTTCCGCCAAGCAAGGGATGGAGGAAGGGTGCAGGCAGCTTCATTTGGACTGATAGGGAGGGTAAGTGTTTTTATGTGTGTCAGTGTATACATCTGTGCATCCTAAACCTCATGTAACTGTGTAAGAGTAACATTGTTGGAATCAGAAGTGGAGCATTGGCTACACTTTAAAGTGACAAGGGGATAATTTGAAAAAGGGATAACAGAAGAATAATATAACATCCCATTTCATCATACTCTGCATGCCCTCTTTTAACGTGTATACTGGGAATTGTGCAGGCTTTGTGCACATTGTGTTTACATGTTCCATTATCTCACTGGAAGTATTATTCACATGCAAATGTGTAGCCTGTTCCTATAAAGGGATGATCATGGTACGTAAAAATCCTTTCATACTTGTGACTTTCTAATGAAGCTCATGTGATAATAGGTTTAATGTCTAAGAAGAAACCATTCCCCATGTCATGATAGTGCCATCAGCTTGTTAAAACATCATATAAATGGCCTATGTCATCATTCAAATTAATTATGTTCAAAGTATCTACCATTAGCCACAGAAATCAAGAATTCTGAGAGCAGGTTATTTTTTTTCAATCTTTAAACATGGCAATTACATGCCTACTGTACCCTCATCTCCATATTTTGTTTTCAGTAGGTAGCCACCATGTACTGTAATCCATCTGTTTCTGCTTTGTATGTTTCTAGATGTCCTCACTCAACATTAACTATAAATTCTAGAAAGTATAGTGCACAAGTCCCAGAAGGTCAGATGTTTATAAAACATAGAAAACATAATCTCTGCCACCTTTAAGAACAGTATAATCAAAGTCTATGCTTAGGTCAAATATCTTGCCCATTCTCCATTGATTATTTGCATTGATAAGGAGGTGTGCAGAATAAGATGACTTCTGAGTGCAAACAGAATTAAATATATTGAAAATTGAGCATTACCCTTTCTCCAACATGGGCAACTTCCTTTCTTTATTCAGCTTGGCAGAATACTTTCATTTGATGTCTATTCAATTTCTCTGGGGCTCAGGACAGACATTGTTTTTTTCCTTTGGTACTACAAATTTTGGACAATGTGGCATTTAAGAAGATGCTGTAACTGGAAGGGAAACTATGCTCAATCACATCACACTTTTAAAATGTCTTCTATGTATTCATTATGTATTTTTGATTACATTCTGAGCTATGCCATATAAAATAATTGCCTTTTTAGTTAATGAAATTCTTTATTTCATGATGTAATCTTTTTTCTTATTTTCTGGTCTGCATCCAATCTTCTAGATTTCATAACTAATCCATCCTTGCCATCTACAGCTGCAAAGTGTTTATTAATTCTGATATTTCATCAGCGTTTACTTGATAGTCTAAACAGAAAAATATTACGTTAGCTTGCTAATGTTACTTAAAATATATGTAGAATATAAAGTTAATTATGTTCAAATGAGAACTTTCCACTTTTTTCTGATTATGAAAATATGTAGTTCTCACCAGTTCTAATGTTTGTAATCTGGAACACAAAAAGTAGAGCTAATTTAAAGCATGAAAAATGATAGTACACCCTACTCTCTGTGCATATGATACAAACACAGATTAATATATTATAGCAGTGCATTAAAAAATGCATAACAATTATGACAGTTTAGTAATGTATCAAAAATGTGTATCAAAAATAGTAAGTCTCTGGGATTGGTTTAAAAATAGTCCTTAGAATAGTTCAATAAATCCACAATCATGTCCTTCTATCCAACAATTCCAGTGGGTCCGGTATATGCAATAAAAAATAAAATGAAAAATGTTATTTACTCTTAAAAAATTAGTTTTATTAAACAAACATTCAAAAATATGCTGAATACAATTAAAACAAGAGTATGTGACTCTCTGGATTGCATATAAAACAAGTAGTGCAGACCTTGCCTGATATACTCGGCGTCCTGAGTATCCGCAAGTGATGAATGTTCGAATCTCGACTGTAACAATGTCCTGTATGGTCTGGATGCCAGTAGTGGCAGTCACATCCTTCCAAACGCGTTTCTCCGCGGTCGTGGCTTTTTCAATGGATCTTACTTGGCTCTTGTGTCGTTCATATATAAAGGCTGTATAATCCAATTAGTGACTCTTCATGCACAGAATGATAACGATCAAAAGTATATCTTAATACATGTGAGATATTTACATATATTACCAGTTCATTTAAGTTCTTCAATAATTCATGAATTAATCTGTAATCAAACTCAACTATATTGTGTTTTGAAAATGATAAAAAGTGAGGTGCAATTACTATACATATTCAGGCAAAAATGTAATAAATAAAATTGCATATGGGGATATTCATAATGTCTGTATTATTCATTTTCCTTGCTGTGTTAAAAACCGGCAAGGCTAGTATCCAATTAAAAAGCCCAGTATCAAAAAAATGGGTTTTTCCATCATTCTCCACATGAAGGGCTAGAGCATAATATTTATCTTTATGGGATAACAGCTTGCAGAGTCTGTTCAGATGGGAAAGTGCTTGCCCAATGTTTTAAAATATTTAAAATATTGTAATAGTAAAAGGTTACAAGTCCGTGATTTCAAGTAGTCAAAAAGGTGTTCCTGTTCTTATGTAAAGCGTAGACCATATCTATGTTGCAGTATTGTATTTATGTTATTCATTTGCCCAGATTATTTCTAAATAACCTGCTGAGTTAAAGGACCGATAGGGTTAGTATACATTGAAAGGAGCACAGTACCAAAAATTGTGTTCTTCCATAATTAGCCAAGCAAAGGTCTAAAACATAATCCTTCTTAAGCAATACCTGGCAGAGTCTGCTTAAATTAAGAGTACTGGCCAAATGTCAAAAACTAGTGGGAAGTTAAATGATAATGGTGAAAAATAATTACAAAGATGCTCTTATCATTGTGTAATGCATTAACCATATCTTTATTATAATGTGACTTGAACACATATATAAGAATAATTTAAAAGGTAGAAAGTTAAAAAATTAAAAATACAAAATTAGGAAGATCAACCTAAGAAATGGCACATTAAAATTCCACGTTCAATCCTTTTGGATGCAAGGAGTCTATTTTATAGATCCATTGCATCTCTGCTATCCCCAATTGTTTTGTGTGGTCTCCTTCTCTCCAGTTCTTTTTCACTTTACAAATAGCCTTACAGGGACACTCCAGGCACCCAGACCACTTCTGCTCATTGGAGTGGTCTGGGTGCCAACTCCCACTACTCTTAACCCTGCAAGTGTAATTATTGCAGTTTTTTATAAACTGCAATAATTACCTTGCAGGGTTAACTCCACTAGAGGGAACTTCCTGCTCTATAGCACAGATTATCTGTGCTAGAGCGTCGCTGGACGTCCTCACGCTATGTGAGGACCTCCAACGTCGCTAAAATCCCCATAGGAAAGCATTGAAATTCATTTTTGCCGCGCATGCGCATTAGGTCTCCTCGGCCAGTGGGCGGGATCAGTCTCGCCAACCGGCCGACGGAGTAAGAAGAAGGAGCGGCGCGGAGGAGGAGACAGCGACGAGGGACATCATCGCTGCCTCAGGTAAGTGACTGAAGGGGTTTTCACCCCTTCAGTAACCGGGGATTGGGGGGTGGGAGGGAGAGGGAACCTCCAGTGCCAGGAAAACGGAGATTCCCTTTAAAGGTCAGGAGACTCATATCTGACTCATGTCAGTTCTTGAAGTGGGCTGACACAGAGTGTTGCATAAATCCTTTTGAATTGTTTAACATATGCTCCCTCACTCTAATGAAAAAGTGTCTTTTTATCCTTGCCACGTACTGGAGTCCACATGGGCACTCCAGTACGTAGATTACATTGGTGCTTTGACAGGTTAAAAAATCTCTAATCTTAAACAATTTTTGGGAGTGATTAGAGATAATCTCATTAATCCCTCTGCAAGCAATACAATTGTGACAAAAGAAGAAGCCTTTTCATTTGGAGAAGCCTTTATGTTTGGTGCTTCCCTAAAAACAATTCTTGTTTTTTCCGGTAGGTTATTGGCTAATGCCTTATCCTTTTTCAGCAGATGCTAATGCTTCTTGATAATTTTATTGAGCTGTATATTTACCTTATTATAGTATAAAATGATAGCTGGAAAGGAGTTCTTCAGAACATTACCCTCTTGTCTTGCTTTTTTTATGTGGCAGGTCAGATCTCTCGAGGTCTCTTGCTTTGCAAAGTGCATCCTGTAATTCTAAAGGGTCATCATTTTTCGTTAGGAATTTCACCTTCATGGCATTTGCTTGTTCTGTATATACTCGAGGGTCTGTGCAGTTATGTCGTAGCCTCCTGAATTCATTATAAGGAACATTCTTAAGCCATGCGGGTAGGTGGCAACTTTCTCTCAGGATGTTTACATCCACCTCTTTAAAATGTGTTTTGGTTTTCACTAGATTTGATTCTATATAAATAGTGAGGTCTAGAAATGTGACTGATGTGTTGCTGCGGACTGTGTTTAGTCACACTCCCTAGGTTTTTTTTTTTCACAAAAAGAACTGGTGTAGGTCTTCTTATATATTTAAAGCATGTTTTATATAAGAATATCACAACATTTAGGAAAATCTCTTAAAAGGAATTTAATCTAGGAAATTCTATTAGTACTTCTTCAGGAAATGATGCTGAATTTAGATAACAATCACTTTAGATTAGTTTAACTACATAACTAACTAATATAGATGTAGAGAATAAAAAAAGATAAATACAATTGCAGAGATGTGAGAAAAATAATAAGTTTCAGGTTTGTGGTCTTTAATTTCATGTGTTGGAAGCAGGAGAAATGGGCAAGAAAAAATATCTGAGTGACTTTGACAAGGGCCAGAAGACTAGACGAGTGGGTCAGAGCATCTCCAAAATGACATGTTTTGTAGGGTGTTTCCAGCATGCAGTGGATAGTACCTACCAAAAGATGTGCAATGAAGTACAACTTGTAGGTGGAAGGCCGGGTGTGTGGGTTCTTTATCTGTGGAAGAGATGGCAGCAGGATGCACTATGGGAAGAAGGCAGGTTAGCAAAGGAGCTGTTATACTCTGGGCAATGTACTGCTGGGAAACCTTGGGTCCTGGCATTCATGTGGATGTTACATTGACACAAAACACCCACCTAGAGATTGTTAGAGAACATGTACACCCCTTCATGGTAATAGTATTTCTATATGGCAGTGTGATTTAGCAGGATAATGCACCACCTCAAACAATTTTTAGGAATGGAGTGAGGAACATTTCAAAAAGTTCAAGATGTTGCCTTAGCCTCCAAATTCCGTGGTTCTAAAGTCGATTGAGCATCTGTGGTGATGTCCCCGAGCAGCATATATGATCCATAGAGCCCCGACCTTGTAGCTTACAGGACTTAAAGGATCTGTTGCTAATGTGCCAGATTCCACAGGAAATGTTCAGCGGTCTTGTGAAGCCCATACCATGATGCATCAGAGCTGTTTAGGCAGCACAAGAGGGACCTACATGATATTAGGCATGTAGTTTTAATGTTGTGGTTGATCAGTGTGAAGTACCAAGCGGATTCTGTCTATTTAACTATCCAATTGTGCAATCTTGCATTAATCAGGATTGAATCCTATGTGACAGAAAAATATTCTAATCTACTCCTTATTTTAATAAAAAATAAATAAAAATGCACTATTCACTTTAAAATAGTTGATAAAAAAAATGTTGACTCTAAGAAGATTGACATAATTTTAGTGATACTAAAATGTCACCACATTAAGAATGAAGTGTCATCATTATAACCAAGTTTGACATGACAAGCATTCTTACTGTGTGTAGTGTGCTTTACATCAGATTATTGGGTGTTCAGAGTTAGGGAACCTTAGGGTAGTGTTACTCAGGTATTCATTTCAAGATTTTGTAAACTGCAATTCATATTATGCTCAAAAAGGCTTGACCGATAAATTGAGTTGGGATCTTGGACTGAATTTTACCTTTATTGTCAACCTAGGTTATAGGGTAAGTAAAGGGGTTGTGAGCTTGCTATTATTAACCTATTAAACAGTGTATAGGGATATGAAAAGCATGTAAAATAACCCTTGATTTATACAGCATCTTGCCCTACAGGCAATCATTTATGTTGTGGAATATAAGGCGGCAGCATCTTTAGATAGTTTTGTACATAATCTTTAATGCAAGGATTTAAGCTCTCACTTTGAACAATCATCAGCTGACTATTTTGAAATACATTTTGGATAGAAAATGTATAAAATCTAAGACCCTAATGTTTCTGTCATTCTAGTTTTCATGTCTTTTTTTTCATAAACAATACCCAATTGCGATCATACTTCTCATTTTCAAAAAATATTTCATTTAAGCAGCGCTATGTATCTCTTCAAGCACATTACTATCAATGTGAATGTCCATTTTATAATTAGAAAGAAGGACGTTTTTAACAATGGTAATACTTTACTTTTCTCACTGATCATTTTGCTCTGAGCCAAAGGAAATAGAATTCCAGAAACGTAGAACACCAACCGTTATAAGAGGTTTTAATTGATAACTGGTTTAATACTACATGGTCAATGTGCTTTATTTTTCTTAATTTAGTTTTGCCTCCCTTAGACAGCTTTTAACAGAATCATTTAGTCCATAAACAGGACATGTTTTAGCTTTTAGCAAATGTCCTACCCTTGATTGTTCCAAATATAAATAAAAGCAGAGCTGCTTTAGCAACAGTTACAGTTCATATTAACAAATGTATTTTTAAATGGAGCAATCTTCATCAATTCTTGCCATTGCTTATCATAAGAGCCTTATTTTTGCTTGTCTGTTTGTTTTTAATATGACACGTTTAAATAGCTACAATACCTCTATTATATCCTCAGACATGCTCAGTTACCTTTTGATTTTAAAACAAGTATCATTCCAGAATAAGCATATTAGTCTTATATCACTTACAAGTGCAATCAAGGACTGTAAAGCTAATTTGGTCACATTACAATAAAAACACAGCAACTGCATGCAATCATTATGAATTTATTTGGGCCTTGTCTTTGGGGTTCAGTTAACTCCATGCTAGGGACAGTGAACTAGGAGTCCACATCTGGTAGCATGTAGAGACCCTACACATGGAAAAGATGAAATGGTACTATGAAAACAAGCAAAGAGATAATATCTTTTATCATCTGATCATTCCATTTGAGTTATATAAATACATAATCGTGTCTGTAGAAGCCTCTGTATGCTGATTTTAAAACACACTCATAATTTCATACGACTAATGAAGACAACATACAAATATAACTATGCATAGTGGCAACATACAACATAGAAAAATCACAAACTGCGAAGTGAAAAAGTGCCTACACTGCATGCATTCTATAGAGGGCTTGTACTTACAGAATTAGGCATCCAGTAAAGTCTGGATATTGCATATTTCATACTTAAACAGTATCTGAACTTGGACAAACAATTGGTTGTTTTCAACTTTACTACAAAAATTACAAAGGTAGATAGCATAATTAACTGATGAATGCATTTCAACTGGATTTGCAATTTGTTACAATCAAAAGGGCACAAATCATTTGGTATCAGTGTGTGATTTAAAATTTGTAGTTTTCACATGTGAATGTTTATAAAATATATATATATATATATATATATATATATATATATATATAGGATTTGCATAATTAGCAAACACCAGATTTATATTTATATTCAATTTTGCCGAAAACAGGAAAATACAGTAAATAAATTCACTTGCTTTTTGAAGGTGAAGTTACTAAAAATATTAGTGTCTGGCCCTATTAAAAATAATTCACTAACATGGGATGAGATACTAATAGTTAAGCAGCTGCTGGTTGCTCACTGTTTAGCACATATACTCTCATCTTTTGTCATATCTGTTCACAGTGCCCCCCATATGCTTGTATTTATTTATATTTATATTTTACTTATTTTTGTAGCAGATGGTTAGCACGAGTTAGCCAGGAACCACATACTTAAAGGGGCACCACTTTGAGACAAATGTCTCTTTCACAGGTTTAGCTTTCAATGACACAATTAGCTCACTCAACAAGCCAATTGTTTTCCCATATTTGCATACTTCTTTCTTATGCTTTCCACACCCACTGCAGGTGGGACACTTATTTAGCCATCAGTACCATATCCCTAGGAATTCTGTAAATGTGCATTGGGTGGCAGATTTACACATGAGCAGCTGGAAGATCTATTTACCTTGCAACATCATAACAGGAGATGAAGAGACCATGAAGTAAAAATCAAACCAACTGGAATAAAACTATATTCTAGACAGAATTAGTGCATCATTAGCAAAAGAAAAAATATTGAAGTTGTGTACTTTGAAAAGGACAGAGGGTTAAGATGTTATTAACCTCTAACTACACGAGTCTTTTGCTCATTAAAAGGTAGAATTTTTACTTACAGGGATTCTTTTTGTGCGTTTTCCAGTATCAAACAACACCAATACAAATAATCATGTGTTTCCTGTATTGAATGCATTATACCCAAATCATTGTGTTTTTCTAATTATGTATTTAACAGAAAACCTTCCCATCAAATTCTGTTTTTTCACATTCTGCTTTAAATTTGTGCAGGCTGCTTTATTCAAAGATTGTTGGCTGTACCATTTACAATTTAATTTAGGGATAGGGATTAGTTTAATTGCCTAGATCAAAGCAGCAATTTGTATGTTCTGAAGCTTATTCATCTGCATACTAGCAGCCAAGTTGACCAGGAGGGTTGATGAGTTTAATCATGGAAAAGTATTTGTAGGCACACCAGATTACTGTATAAAACAAATTAAGGCAATCTTTTTGAATGAAATTTTGTAGTAGCAAAACAATTACATTTTCACAATTTCTATTCAAGGTCAGGCAACATTCTATCATGTTATAATGATTTACTTGGACTCTTAGAAAATCAATGTACATATATATATATATATATATATATATATATATATATATACGCACACATTTCAAATAATATTAGAGCATGTATTGTATGTAAATTGAACATATGGTATATAATTAATTGTAGATAATGTATTTTAGGAAAGAAGAGGAGTTTTTAATTTTTTTATCTCCAGTTTTCACCAATATTGTTAGCAACAAATATATGTCAATTTATTTCCATCATTTAACCTTTTTTATCACAGTCAACAATCTGGACGAAATGCTAGATATCTTGTAAATGCCAGAAGCATATCTTTGGAAATGTTAAATGGTGGATATTTTTTCCTAGTTGTTAAGAGTAAAGACCTATGAATGAATACTGTAATGACAATATATGAGGGGTTCCAGAAATTTGGGGCTAATCTTCATCTTGTGATGGTCATTGGCAGTCAATAATGGTTTGGTCTATCATTTATAATACAACTAATGCTGTAATAAATGTTGCATAATATGATTTGGTATTGGCTGTAACATTAGATTGTAATGATTATTGGGAGCTAAAATATAAGATCCACGCCAAAGCTTTCAAAATTGATTAAAGAAAACGATGCAGCTTTCTATAACTAAAGAGCTTAGTCTTGCTGTTGTTTCTAGCTAACTTCTATTATGTAGTCACTGTCACTAACCAGATTTTGCCCATAATATTCTCCCATACAGATTTTTGAAAATTACAAAATCTTTTACCTGGCTTCCACCTGAGGCTTTCAAATTCTCCAATAGAATTTCCCTCACCTTCCACTGTAACAATGTAACGTCACTTACTCTCTGGTTGTTAGCTCTCAAGGACACAGCCATCTAAGCATTTTATATTAAATGTAAATATTTCCCGTAGGTCAACTTGTTTGTTACCCTGTTATACTGCACAACTCTGTGGAGTGTTCAGCTGTATGTGTATATGAAAAATAGAACTAATAATTTACTCAAATGATTTCAATGAGTTATGTCTTCTAAGTTAGGAGAACAATTGCACCATTGAGATGAACCTGACTGCAGAATGAATCTCTTTCCAATGTTAAAGGAGCACTATAGGGTCAGGAACACAAACATGTATTCCTGACCCTAAAGTGTTAAAACCCCCATCTAGCCTCCCTGGTCCCCTCTTGCATCCCTAAATATAGTAAAATCTCACCTGTATTCAAGTCTGCAGCTCCTGGCTCCGACCCTGTTTGCCTGGGAACTGCCTCTGTCTACTGACATCATCAGAAGTGGTGGTCTGAGCCAATCACAGTGCCTCTGCATAGGATTGACTGAGACTGTCAAGGAAGCAGATCAGGGGCAGAGCCAACACAAGTCAAACATAGCCCTGGCCAATCAGAATCTCATCATAGAGATGAATTGAATCAATGCATCTATATGAGGAAAGTTCAGTGTCTGCATTCAGAGGGTGGAAACACTGAATTGCAGTGCTGCTTACGCTGCAGCCCTGCCCAATGAAGCAGCTTTAACAGATACCTGAGGAGTAGCCAGTTGAGTTATCACTAGACTGTAATGTAAACACTGAATTCTCTCTGAAAAGACTGTCTACATCACAAAACGTGAAGAGAATGCTTCTACTCACCAGAACAAATGGAATAAGCTGTAGTTGTTCTGGTGACTATAGTGTCCCTTTAATAGATTTTATTAATGTATTGCTTAAGATTGATAAAGATCCAATATATTCCGCAGTGCTGTATGATTAAAGAAATATTGACAATACCATGTAAACATACCAGTACAAACTGATGCAGAGATTAGCAATATGGCTTGTGTGTTTACAATATAGAATAGAATAGGCAGTATGTCTCATACAGTTAATATAGTGCAGTAAAACAACTGAAAGGGCTAAAGTAGTAATATTAATTAAAATACTAACCCAAGCAGTGAAGAGAGTAACTGTCAGAAAACCAAGAGAATTCATGGAAACAGCGTAAGATAGAATAATTTATAAAATATACAAAGTTGAGGTCGTAAGTTGAAAGTCATATATATGCCATAAAAAAATAATTTTATTTACTTAGTAATAAATTGTAGTGAGTTGAAAGATGAATTGCAAAATTCATACTTCCATTACGTAAACTATTTTATGAGATAAATCTGTGATTCAGGAACCAGTTGCTTCAGGCCTGCAGTGTTGAATCCTGGCAATGTCAATTCAATCTTTTGTTGCAAAGTCAATACAGGAAGTACCATTATGTTTAGCCAAGAGAGGCTTAGGAAGATGTCCTTAAACCCAGATACTGTATAACCACATGCCAAATGATGCTTTGTTAGCCTTAAGACTGGAGAAGTATCATGGAGTTTGTACTTGTAGGTTTAGCTTTGGCTTCTTTTGCGCTTAGGAATATAATTGCTACAGTTTATTGAATGGTTATCATGCATGGATTATTTGGGTACAGTCCCTCTAGTTTTGTTAACCCACTTTTAAGTTGTTTAATAGACAATAGGCCTGTCCCTGTAGTCAATGATTCGTCACTCTGATGATGTTCATGGCTAATGCAATTAGAATTTCTCACATTCTATCATTGCATTCGAGACATGGATGGATTTGTATCAACTAGCAATTGGAAAATGCAGATGAGGTGTTAGTCCTTGGTAACCTCTGTTACTAAAAGAACTGCACCCAACATCTCCTTACATCATCATCAGTACAATAATTTGACATGAGTATGGTTCTTAGAGTAAACTGTTAAATAATAGTTCTATATCCCAAGACATAATTTGAGAAAATAATAATACATTTTTAATTGTTTAATATTTAGATTTTTTTTACATAGTGTTATGCATACATATCTATTGTAAGTAGAATAAGATGGGAATATCCAGGACGTGGATATTAATACGTATTAAATAATACATTTAGTATCTCATAAGACAGTTTGTGTTATATTAGATTTTCTTGTCCCTTCATGCTCCATTTCCCTGAGGAAATCTGTCTTTGCAAGATATCCCTATCAAGCCCAAGAAAATCAAGATATGCCTGAAAATATCTTTACATTTGTGATTGCTCAGTTTTTACATTTAATTTAATCTAATATTTGCATAAAGTATATGCTTCATGTGCTCAATATTTTTGTTTTTATTTTACACTTGATTATGCATTTAGCCAAAACATATGATGAGATTTTTGAGGCTTTCATAATCACATTTTACAGAATCTTGGGAGTAAAATCTTAACATTTAAATAAGGTAGTGATTATAGTTATTATGTTGCATATGCATTTAAAATGCTGCAGTAATGTTGATGTGCAAAAATACTGCTAAGACAAAGGTTAGTCCAAGGTTTCAATAAGGTTAGGTGTGGGAGTAAGATAGTGTTGACGTAACAGTAAAAATAGGTGAGGTGGTAATTACAGTTAAGGGAATTAAGGGTTAAATGAAAAATATATTTGTTTCTATTTATTACATATATTTATTTTCATCCCTAAGGTCTTCCTTTCATTTATCAAATCCCCCCTACACTACAGCTCTTAAAACCCCACTCAACCTTTAACCCCCCTTACAACCTCTAAACCTTAATACTGCCCCTAACCCTTCATTGCTGCCTCTAGCCCCCACCACAATTCCTAACCACCTACTACTGCCCCAATCCCTCACTACTGCTTTTGAACCCCTCGCTACTGCCTCTATCTCCCAACTATTGCCCTTAACCCCTAATACTACCCTTAACCCCCACTACTTCCCCTAACACCTGCTACTGCACCTAACACATTCAGATACACAGATACAAACACTGGCACTCATACAGATACACATACAAACACTGTCACACAGATACAAACACTGACACTCAAGTGAAAACACAGACACACAGACACATATACTGACACACACAGACACACAGATTTAAACAATGACACACACACAGATGCAAAGATGCATAGATACAAACACTGACACACATGCAGATACAGAGACACACAGATACACACTTGTACCATATGCAGGTACATAAACACACATGCAGATGCACAGACACACAGAAACACACAATGACACACATGCAGATACACAAACTGACATACATGCAGACACACAGAACCACCAACAGACACATATGAAGGTAATTTTTGCCACCTCCTGTTTTTTATGTTTTGGGAGCAGGACAGTAGCTTATGATGGCTGGGGCTGTTGGGATTCAGAGTCTGGCTTTTTATGCAATCACCTCCTCTCTGCCTTATCCTGTGTCCTCCTTTTTTACTCCTGTGTGACTTAGTATCATTAGCAGGGAGCATGTGGCCGGCTTTCACTGCCTCCCAGACTGCCAATAAAGAAATGGCCTGGTTGCACTGTGCACATACGTTTTAAGGGGTAATAATACAAACAAATGGATCAGCGCTGTTCGCTGTTGAACCAAACCAGAAAAAAAAAGAATTAAAAATATTGAATAGGTAGGCAGCACACCTTAAAATGTAAGTCTCCCTCTTGGCTCTACACACAAACTACAATGGTAAAAAGGACAGGAAAAGAAGGTTGCACCAAAACAATAGCACTAATTCAGGTAGGCAACACGAAAAGCTGATAAAACAGGATGTAGTAAATATATAAAACAGAATAATGGAAATAAAACAAACAATGGATATTATTATAGAAATGTACAGTATAGATTACAAAAGAACACAGATATAAACTTGCCAGAAGGAACAACTGTGATGTTTTTCAGAGAGTTTTCTTCCGCCGGGAGGCCAAGGTCACAATATTTATTGAAATTCGTATATAAAAACAAAGAGAGACCAATAGTGTAATATATCCCAGAAAGTGGTGTATGATAAAAAGTCTATATGGTCCTACTCATGTTTTTTAGAGCTTTGACCAGCTATAGTATAGATAGTGTACAGTGGTACAATCCCCACTTATATGATACGTGAGCAGTTGATAGTTGTCTCAATGATATGAAGACCATAAAAAATAACACAAATGAACAACAATAGTGCTCACTGTATTAAAAACACCAGGAGTATAGAAATATAAATTTGTACTCACATTTGGTTGAGCAGACTAACTACTCAATGGATAGCTCTTGAGTGGTATAATCCCCACCTAGGTTTCTTTATATCTATACGTTTATATCTGTGTTCTTTTGGAATCTCTACTGTGCATTTCTATATTAATATCCATTGTTTTTTATATTTTCATCATTCTGTTTTCTATATTTACTACATCCTGTTTTATCAGCTTTTTGTGTTGCCTACCTGTATCAGAGTCATATTGTTTTGGCTCAACCTTTTTTCCCTATCCTTTTTACCATACGTTTAAGGGGTAACTGCATGTAAGATGATGTGGGCTGCAATTTTGATGATTCTTAGCTAGGCAAGTTTTCTTAAACTAAATTATTATGGTGAATATACTGAATATGCAACAATATTTTAAAAACATGCACAACATTTGCAGGCTTCTATGCGCTTAAAAAGGTATTTTATGATTATATCTCAGCCTGGATAGAACATTCCTTTAACAATGTGATAAATGCATAGTCTTAGAAAGACGTTTGATAAATTGACTACAAGTTTGTGTTTGCAACTGTTTTTCCCCACATACAGAACATGTTGTGCATCTATATTGATCAGTTAAAAGATTTGCTGATCCCATATATTTTAACAAACAATAGTTTATTCAATTAATTAAGTTTTTCCATATTGATCAGTTACAGTAGCTGACATAGTTTAGTTGTTTGAGTCACATGCATGCATTGTTTTAAGAATGTATTGTAGGACAAGTATTTAATTCATTTTATAAAGTACATGATTAATGTAAAAAAACAATTTTACAGATAATTTATATTGTGAGGTTCTATGTAATCAAGCATAAATAGAGATAAACCTACCATATAGTTCGATATTAATATACAACAGTAAAATGAGGATCTGTGAAAAGGTTAAACTAGGTAATGCTTTTGTTTTATTTTAATATCGTATTTAGTACGTAGTAGACAATGTCTCACATAGACTAGCACCATGTGCCTACTTTTTAGGCATAACATAAATCTGTTTATTGAAAGGTATTATTTACACAGAATAAAATCACATTCATTTCTGTTACACCAAGGAAACAGATGGTGCAGGGAATAATGTGATGATAGGAAGGGAGTTAGGGCATCAGTTGATAAACATAGAAGTCCCAACAAAGCACTTTATAATATAAGTAGTGTTTATTTTACAAGCAAGTACAATACTATATGCATTTCAACACACTTTTTCATAGGCTTAGTGCATTCTTGAGTGAATCGTGAAATTAAAAATTGAGAAGTACAAATTCAGCACAAAAGTTAAGCATTTAGTTCGAAATAAACTGCAATTTGTCAATACTTTGGTCAATTGTGGGTCATCCAAATTTGCTAATTTCAAAGTGCCAAATGGATGTCTTACAAAAAATAAAATACAGGGATAATGGGCAAATAGGGAAAGAAAGAAAGAAAGAAAGAAAGAAAGAAAGACCGACTAGGGATCACCTAGATTAAATGCTTAAAATACACAAATGAATAATCAAAAGTAATTGAACATTCATGAAGGTTGACATGCCCTGTCTTTGAGAGCCCCCCTCTTTTAGGGCAAGACCACCTATTTCAGGCATCATCAGTGGTGCAAGTGGTATCAATGTCGATTCCCACATAGACTCTCCCTTTCTTGAATTAATACCTGCTAATGTTGAGAGGGATATGGTAATCACCTACATTCCCCTAATCCAGGGGCTAACACAATGAGGTACTGAATGAATGAATGAATGAATGAATGAATGAATAACCTGATGTATAATATTTGTTCATTTAGTCATTGTGATCTCAATATGTTTATTCTCTAAAATTAGAATTGTAAAGAAGAGAGAAACAGATTTGAAAATTTTAGCCATATATTTCTTAGTTGGAAAACTGTTCCAGCTGACTTATTTGTGCGTAAACATTACAAATGCCTTGCCAGTTTTTTGTGTTATTAGTATTATAATTTTTTACATAGCACCAGCATATTCCAGAGTGCTTTACAATTATAGAATTAACAACAATAACCTGACATACAGACTGATAGACAAGAGGTGAAGAAGGCCCTGCTCACATGAGCTTACAGTCTATTAGTATTTGAGGCAGGTGGATGTATATTGTAAGAAGGCATGCCTAGGGATGCTTACTTGTGAGGTGGTTTACTAAGGCAGTGGCATTACCCCTGCTCTGTTTTTTAATTAATTCCCAAGACGTTGAATATATATTATGTATATATGTATATAGATCCTCCTGTATATATTGGAGAGGTAGTAGAGGTAAATTTTCCTAGATACTTAATGTACTGTGTGCCATTTCTGCACAAAAATAACATCATATGAACTCACTACAGCAGGATGACATTAGTGACCTCAGCATATAACATTTCTGCCAACACATATAATACATGTGGTTCCCAAAACTGTCTTTTTATGTAGCCTGAGATTGGAACAACACCCGAAAATTGAACACAGAAAAAGCAATTTAATATTTCTTCAACTGCTCACAACAATGGAATTTGATGGAAATAAAATGTCCTTAAAAAGTTATCAAATAGCGATTCAGAGGTTGTCATATATCTCAAAATATTACAGTTTAAAGTAATAAGTGGTATATTGCAAGGGGTGATAGATTTAGCATATTTTATTTTACTGCATCACAAGTAATGTTGTTCATAATACATTTTCAAAATATTCAATAATTTATAATGTACACTTCATGCAAATACATGCAGTTTTGTTTTGTAATCAGCCACACTCAATGGATGAAATGTGTTTCAATCCGTCGTGAAATTGTTACTTTTACAATTATGGTAATCTAGAATTAGAACATTTTAAAATCTTAAAAACTCTCATTTCAGGACTGTCAGTAGATTGTATTATCCCACACTCACATTGGCTTCGGCCCACACCTGAAGTTACTATATTTGCAATGTAAACTTTTCAAGATGAACCTACATATATATTGCACTAATGTGATCATATTAAGATATGTTAAGATGATTTTTTCAATCATTTAACCAAGTGAAAGGCAGTGTTAATTTTGGTGGTGAATTTCAATCTAGTTTTAGTCATAATCTTTTGACCTAAAAGCCATTTTATTTGTAGGCATATTTTAGTCAACTGCATTGTTTAAGTTTTAGTCTAGTTTTAGTTGACCAAATCTCCAGTAGATATCAGTTGACACGACTAAAATCTAGTGGGTTTAGTTAAAGCCTGCATTTGTATATTTGCCCCTTTCCCAGCCCTTCTGTGTCACTTTGTGTCCTCCCAGCCGCCCTACGTCTGTCTCCTTTGGCCCTTCCACAGCCCCTCTGTGCAGTGTTAATTTGGTGACAAATATTAATTTAGTTTTAGTCATTGTCTTTTGACTAAAGAGCCATTTTAGTTTTAGTCATATTTTAGTTATCTGAATTACTTTAGTTTTAGTCTAGTTTTAGTCGAGTAAATCTCAAAAATGTTAGTTGACAAAATTAACACCGGTGAAAAGTTTATATAATTCTTATATGGTGTGTATAACAAATTTGTACTTGTACTATACTAGATTATCTTAAAGAAAAGCTATAGGATGAATATTACCCCCTATTTTTAATGCATTATAGTAATGTAAATAAAGGAAAATTATTAGATATTTTTGTTTATCAGACAAATATTTTACCACCAAGGCAGTTCCACTCATGAGTACAACTGTTCTTTAAACTGATAGTATCTGTACCGTAGCAGCTATCAGTTTACATACCGTCCCGGACTAAAAAAAAACATATGCAGTCTTGTTTCAGGCTGTGTGACTGACAGCTGTAAGAGACAGGTATAAAGTTGGAGTGAGTTTTGCAAATCAATGCAGCTTTAAGCAGCACTCACAGCTGCCTAAATGGTACTCTATGTGCAATCAGCTTCATAATTTTGGTGATGGTGCTTAGATTCTCCTATCAAGTCACAAAAATGCTACATATGATTGTATTACTGCAGAAATAGATTGCTGCATTTTTGATACCACAAGGTAAAAATTCAACATATTTCTATACCCAGCTTGAGCTTTTACATTTTTGGGTAAGCTATTCAATTGGTTTAATATTTTGGTATAAACTTTTAAAATTATCCCCCGTCCCAAAAATAAATAAAAATTGTTTTAAAATAACATTTATAAAAAAAAGATATTAATATATCACAAATATAAAAAAATACAAAAATATAAAATCATTAATGTTTTGACCTGTAAGATGTCTAATACTCATTGACTTGTATCTTTGGACAGATTTACTTGTAATTGCCTTCTCTTTGCGTAATTTGTCATGGACCTATGAACAACTTCTATGATTCTTACTTACATTGCTTTATTTGTTTCTTGTGCTTAAATGCAATAATGCAAAAATGCAAAATGCAATTCATTGAATCAATGATACTGTACTATCTATATTCTTACTATATCTGATTCCAATAATATTTTTTATTTCTCGGTTTTGCTGCCTTTCACATATTACTAGGCAAACTGTAATTAGCTTACAAACAAGCACTACGTGAGAGATAATTGTTAATTGTGCAGAAATTTTACCATATGCAGAGCAGCGTTACTTTTTCTTTTTTTATTATAAAAGTGTAGTGGAATTTTTATACGAGTCATTATAGCAGCATGCAATCAACCTATAGTTTTGTATCTTAATCTTGACACATACATGTCTGGCAAAATTATTTTTGTATTGACCATGGCACTTTTTGTTACTCACACATATTCATATTCACATATGAATACTAATGATGTCTGCTTTTGATACCTGTATATCTACAACAACAAAATATATATTTTTTAAAAATTGTCAAAAGGAATAGCAATACTACAGCAACCAACACAAAATCAAGAGTCATTCACTTGCGTAAGATAACCTATCATGCACCAAAGAATCACTAAAATCTGTTTCTCCATAATGGGATGCTCATATTTTGAGGAAAATATTAGTAAGTGAGCAGATATCCTCTCATTCCCACATACTAATAGCAGCATCCAACAATGCATTGCTTGTGAAAAGACTGTGTATGAGATACACCAGGTCAAATATTAAAAGTTATATTGATGATCTGAAATGTTTAAATTGTGTACAGTAAGGTAAATACTATTGGTCATAATTTAAATAAATAAATCTTTACTCTTCTTATTAGCTTGTTGTGTAAACTATATTGAAAGATGTGACATGAAATACCACTAGCCCTTTCTAAATCCAATTGTTTACAATAACTAATGAAAATATGGTCAGAGGATAGATGTCCTATAGTCTAGGAACAGATGAGGGGGTAACCCTAAGAGAATAGAGATCGATAAAAGAGAGAGAGAGAAAGTCTGTTCCCACTATCAAAATCGAATATACAGAAACAATAAAAAATCTAGAAGATACTTTATTTAATAATCAAAAAATCACACCAATGAAAAATCCCCGGCAGTGATTACCTGACTAGGTAAAAGTCAATTGCGGCAATCAAAGCAAAGAGCACAAACAAATAATATAAAGTGGAAAAAATAATAAAACATACATAAACAAATAGAGCAAAGACTGAGTAATGGACGTCGCCGTAGCGATATACAAAACGTATCTGAAGTAGAGTTTAGAATATCAAAAAAACTCCAACTAAGTAGCCAAAACAGGCTTAACAAAAAAAGAGAGAGAGATCCCACTGAGTTAACATGTGCAGTATAATACGATACAATTGTATCAATATGTAAAGTCAAATTCAGTACAAAGTATCTGCACAGTACAACTAAAGGGGAGGGTTTTCTGCGGTCAATGTAGAGTCTGTCTATGATAATAGTCGCAAATGACCGTGCTACATTGGCAGTAAACGTGAACTCAGTCTATGATAGTAATAGCAGATAAATGGACTCCATTCTGATCTTCAATGGTTTATATACATAATAGTGGTGCTAAATATGAGTCATATCAACATCAGATGCCTGAATCCATATTAAATGTAGAAATTAAATTCAATCGTAAGGGTAGAGATATAGCGTTTTCCAAAGCTTGCCTAATAGCCTAAATCAATGGTCTAACTACTAATTATAAGTTGTAACTCGTCACATAGTACAGGGTCAAGAAAAGCTAGAAAAGTGCCTTCAAGGGCACCCGGTACAGGAAAGGAAGTGGAGAACGAAACAGTCCTGATGCTGAAATATGATTAACCATAGTTGTTATAGAACAGAGATACTGCAAAATCTAATACAATTCACTTGAAATACCCTGATCGGTATATAAGTCTCATGTGCCCCCGACGGCTGGCTGCTGTCAAAGTCATGAAAATACCTAAGTGGCAATGTAATAAAAAGCCCGTGATAAGTAACCCTTTACAGGGCAAAAATACCAGGGAGTGCAAGAGACAAGGTATGTGGTAGTAGAATATCGCGCCCCGACGCGCGTTTCGCCTAACTCAGAGGCTCATCAGGGGGAACTGATTTGCCGATATCTCGGGGTTTAAAAAGCCCGCCCTTGAATCTGATTGGTCACATCTAGATTCAGGGGATACGAGCAAGTACGGTAGCCGTGAAGGCTCAAAATAGTCTCGAAATTGGTATGTGGTTACAAAGTATAGATGACTGTGAATAGAGGACAGTCCAGATGTGTAGATCGACCCAAGGGGAAAATTAAAACCAATAATATAGTTGATCAAAAAGAAGGGGAGGGAGGAGGAAAGAATAGAGGAAAAGGATTTTTCCAATATTTCCTCCATCCCTGTAGGTAACCACAATAATGGTGTAGTCCAAATGACACATGTAAAGATGGGCTAAACCATGTCTATAAACCGACAAAACGATTAGAATGTACTTATAAGACAAAGCTTATGGTGTAACAATGATGTACTGTGGTGCCATAATTAGTGTCATTTAAAGTCTGGCCAGACAGTACAAGATGTGAAAAACATTATTTAGCAAATAATGTATAATATTTTTTACAATGTTGTATCTTTAACCCCTTAAGGACCAAACTTCTGGAATAAAAGGGAATCATGACATGTCACACATGTCATGTGTCCTTGATGGGTTAAAGGGACACTGTAGTCACCAGAACAACTACAGCTTATTGTATTTGATCTGGTGAGTAGAATTATTCCCTTCAGGTTTTTTGCTGTAATAACTGTCTTTTCAGAGAAAATGTAGTGTTTACATTACAGCCTAGTGATAACTCCCCTGTCCACTCCTCATATGGCTACTACATGTGCTTCCTATGCAGTGTTGCACACTGTGCAGTACTGCCATTCAGTGTCTCCACCCTCTGCATGAAGACCCTGAACTTTCCTCATAGAGATGCATTGATTCAATGTATCTCTATATGGAGAAGCTGATTGACCAGGGCCATGTTTGACTTGTACTGGCTCTGCCCCTGATCTGCCTCCTTGACAATCTCAGTCAATCCTATAGGAAAGCATTGTGATTGGCTCACATAATTACTTTTGATGATGCCAGCAAGCAGGCAGGTCAGAGGCAGAGCAGCAGACTTTAAAACAAGTACGATTTTACTATATTTAGCAAAGCAAAGGGGGGTGGGGGGAGGGGGGGGTTGGGAAGGAGGTAGGCTAGATGGTGGTTTTAACACTATAGAGAAAGCAATACATGTTTGTGTTCCTGACCCTATAGTGTTCCTTTTATGATTAAAGGTGCATCTGTCATGAAAATGTGTTTGCAAAATTATAGGGGGGAAAAAGTACTATAACAACAACACCGTACGGAGAGACAAGAATAAAAAAGTATAATTAGGTGCTAATACTCACAAGCACTCCCTCCAGTGCCTAAACAATACTATATCATAATACAAAAAGAGATTGCATGGTCCTTATGATTGAGGCACACACACAGACCCACACAGAACACACACTAAGATGCTAGCCTTCTCAGAAACATTAAATACCAGACCGCATGACCATTTGTTTACAAGCAACCACAAATATGTTGGAGCACACAACGGTGTAAAATGCATAACGAAGATACACTCGTCAGTTAATAGTTTAATAGTATTTAAATCGCTCCCTTTATTATACTAGCTCATTACAGCATGTTCTTGATTTTGATGTCCAACTCCGCAAAGCTTATGTAAACTTAATATTTGTGAATACTTGCCTACAATGACTCATACGCCTCTGCGTAGGCGATTACATGATATTCAGACAAATCCGCAATATGTTTGCACCATGTTAACTGAAAATTCAATACGCACGCCTCTGAGTAGGCGACTACCTGCTTTAACCGTACTATACTTGAAACCCGCATTTATATTGTGATAACAATAAAAATATTTAAAACAAAAAGAGATTGCACACTAAAATAACTCCAAAGAGATATATACATAAATGTTTTTATTAAACCACAATAGGCATAACAAACATAAAGCACAAAGTAAAGTGACAATAAATAAGGCAACCAAATATGCAATGATATTTACCTCCTGGCTCCCTTGAGAAAGGCAGCCAGGAGGTGCCAAAACGTTGGGGGTTATCAGGGGCTCATGTTTCTGCTACATTAGGCTTGTGGAATTTGTGGTAAATATAATTGTATATTTGGTTGCCTTATTTCTTGTCACTTTACTTTGTGCTTTATGTTTGTTATGCCTATTATGGTTTAATAAAAACATTTACGCGGAGGCGTATGAGTCATTGTAGGCAAGTATTCACAAATATTAAGTTTACATAAGCTTTGAGGAGTTGGACATCAAAATCAAGAACCTGCTGTAATGAGCCTTATTTATTTATTTATAAAATATTTTGCCAGGAAAGATACATTGAGATTTCTCTTGTTTTCAAGTATGTCCTGGGTACACAAAGTAAAGTGAAAAAAACGTATTGTCACTTTACTTTGTGCTTTATGTTTGTTATGCCTAATGTGGTTTAATACAATAATTTTATGTATATATCTCATTGGAGTTATTTTAGTGTGCAATCTCTTTTTGTATTGCAAAATTATAGGTAACATTTTGTTTCTTGCTTGCATTTTTAACTGTTCACATAAGGTAAAAGTTAAAAATATGGCCACTTTAGTAGGTGAGTGAACATCCTGTCATAAAAGCAGATTAGCATCCCACAATGCTCTGCTTTTTTTTAACCCAAATAACATTGTGGGATGCAAGCATATGTCTGCTCTATGGCAGGGGGCAAATCAGGTAAGTGGGTAAGAATATATTTTTATCTATATTTTTCCTGACTATTTTCACTAGCACAATGTATCTTACATTTTTAAACTTACCTAAAATGGACATTGTCATCCACATACTGCGTGGGTGACAGATCTACTTTAAATCAAATGAACATTTTTCCCATCAGTTGTTGGTTTGAAATATAACTAATATTTAGAAGCAGTTAATGCAAGGCTTAAATTGACATCTGTCAGGTATGGTTAGTATTACAGCCTGTTCCTGTATGTAGCCTCTGGGAGACAACAGTGATCCACTGAATTCTCCCAGCAGTCATACAAAATAGACAAAAAGATATATTAATGCTCAAACATAAATTCTGCTACAAAAAAAAAAGAAGTAATATCCAAGAAAAGTTACAAATGCGCCAAAAGAAAAGAGATAATACAGCAACCAATGCCTAATCAGAAATCATTCAGTCTAAAGCAAGCCATTACCAAAAATCATAACTCCTTTACAGGATGCTCGTGTTTCATTTTCTATTCACACACATTTATAATAATAGTCTCTACAAATAATAGGGTTTTGGGTGGCTCAGTTTCAAGGTCGGGTTTTATTTTATTTTTGTTGCCAATTAAAATCCAAATTGCAACATAAACAAAACTAACTGATTTGGATACATTTTCCAATTCAGCTATAGTCACAATTTGATTAATTTTGCCATTCATATTTAAATTTTCTATTAAAAGGTAATGCACTGTTTAGGATATTACCCATTTTTGTAACTTTCATTTTTGATTACAACTACCCTCATCCTTGGTTGCTAGAAAATCAAGATTGCAGAGGAAGTGTAACAAAATGAAAACATAAAATATTTATCTGAATTGTGTCTAGACTGCACATTATACCCAAATTCTCATCAGCATGTTTGATGATTTAAGGCAGTATCCACAGGGCAAATATCAGATGAAAGAAGGAGTAATCAGTTTATGAAGATTTTTAAGATTTATGTAAAATCTTTAATGCTATCTCAACAAAAGTAACTAAATGTAGGTGTTTATTGATCTGTAAAATGGCATCTATGAAACTATGGGTTTGTAAATTTGGGAAATCTCAAACTCAGGTCACCTGTCCCAGTTTGTGAGATCTGAGATTCAATAGCGTAAAATGATGTATTTAATAAAGGTACAGAACATTACCACATGATGTCCCTTATAGCTACATATCGATGACACAGACACATCCATCTTACTCTATACAATAACAGGCTTCAGCAATAAACTGATAATTCTGGGTTCTATGAAAAACATGTTGTAAACAAAAGAATCAAATCTACTGGTAACAGAAAGAGGAAAAAAAAGGAAATTGTGGGGGGTTCAGTAGTATCAATACAGGCCAAGTTACTAGTTTTGTTTTTTTTCTTGTCTTTTTTTTTTCTTCAGCCAACTTCTTTGCTTGACAAGCTTTGTAGATTTAATTGTCGTTTTGTTTGGAAAGGGATCTTTATGCAGTAGCAGCAAGAAGTAAAAAGCTGAATAGAGCTGCAAATGGGAGTTAATATATTTTGCTTCCCCGATGGAGTGCTTTTTTTTCTTTCTTTCTAACTAGACAATATAGTTGTAACTTTATAGTGCAATTAAACAATTATTTACATTGTAAAAAGGTTCAAAATAATTTAGCACATGCCGTTGCTTGTTTACTGTCGGCCATTGCAAGTCTTAAATACAAATGAAAGAAGATCAGCTGGTGGAATCACTCACGCTCATAATGTCCTCTAAGCTTTGCAAAGATAAAAGTCTTAAATGCCCCCCCAAAAAAGTAAGAAATTTGGGACCCCAGGGGTCCATGGCTTAGTGAACTGTTGGCAAGCACTTTTTGTCCTGTGGAAACTAACTGCAAATTTTCATGAACTATAAATGCTTGCTTATTTATTATATAACATCATCTCCCCAATGATTCTACATCAGTGTTGTTGAGACTTGAAAAATAGCTGTTTCCCTTTCTTGTTGACCCAGTTATATTACAAGCATAAGATAAATATCTACATATTTCTCAGAACTGGTTTAATAATAGTGTTGAGTATTCTACAAGCAACTAAATAATTTTTATGGTTTTCCATATAATATCTTTTCTGATGAGAACATATTTTTTTACTTTGTATGCAGCAAAAAATAAAAATGTAAAGTATAATCCACTAATGTTTTTAAGTAAAAAAAAAAAAAAAAAAAAACAATCCTCTGTTTTAAAGCCATTCCTTTTGAAGTAAAAACTGGAATTTTGGTTAGCAAAACTGTAAAATAATGACTATAATATCTTGCGATTATCTTTGTCAGCGGGTAGCTGAAATTTAGCTATTGTGACCGTGTTTATTAACTGTTGTTTATTCATATTTTTGAAGAACATAATTCTCTATTTATGCAAAAAATTGCAGCTTTGAAAAAGTAAGCCTCATAGGTAAAATGTGTTGACTTGATATTGCATGAACCCAACCTTTGCATAGACCTATTTTAAATGAATCTTGTATTTGTTTAAAAAATAAAAAATAAAAATAAGTTACCGAATTTTTGTAAATTGTTACATGTTATATGTTATGTGTATGTGTATATGTATGTATATATATATATATATATATATATATATTTATGTATGTATGTATGTATGTATATATATGTATAAACAGTGTTAAAACATAAATACCAGGTATTTCATGATAAGCATGTTACCAATTAATGTCTACTTAATTTGTAATTAATTAATGCCTTGTTTTGTGCATACTGAGGAAAAAGTAAAACAATCTGCTTGCAACCAGGTTTACAGGTTTCATTCACATGTTAAAGGAACACTATAGGATCAGGAGCACAAACATGTCTTTCCTACTCTATAGTGTTAAAACCACCATTTAGGTTGCTTGCCCCCCCCCCCCCCCCACCTTACCTCCTTAGAAAGGGTTAAAACTTACCTTATTTCCATCTCTCCACAGTTCTGCAGGTGCTGGTCCTGCCCCCGGTCCACCTTTTTGGCTGACAGCATCAAAATTTATCTCAGCCAATCCAGGGAAAGCACTAGATTGGCTGAGATTGCCATAGAAGTGTGGTGGGGGCAGGGCCAAATGCAGCCCTAGCTAAACAGCATTGCATTATGTGCAGAGGGAGGAGACACTGAATGGCAGTACTGCACACTGTGCAGCACTGCCCCAGGAAGCACCTTTAGTATCAATCTGAGAAGATGCCACTGGAGGTGTCCCTAGGATTTAATAAAAACACTGCCTTTTTATGAAAAGACAGCTACAACTAAAAGACAACTACATTAAGCTGTAGTTGTTCTGGTGACTTTAGTGTCTCTTTAACCCCTTAAGGACACATGACATGTGTCACATGTCATGATTCCCTTTTATTCCAGAAGTTTGGTCCTTAAGGGGTTAAGTAACTTTACATATTAAGTAACTCTGTCACTGTAACTCTATAGAAGGGAAATTTCAACGTATTTATATTTCTGCCAAGGTTGTGTTGGTTCACTTTTATGAGAATAGAAGTTCAAAACTGGAGAACTGCTTGTTCACCATTTCATGATTAGAAAATTCTAACTTGAAAAAACATAAATCGTTCTAAGAGTACCAGTTCCCTTTAAAAATACACCACTACAGCTGTTTATATGATTCATTAATGTGTAGAACATTTAAAGTAGACCTGTCAGTTTCTCAAATGCTTTTTATCTGTTGGCATACATATGTGGACTTGCATAATTAATCAACATTTGCAACAAAAGGAATGAGAAGACATTTGTTAAAGTTTTCAAATAACTAATTAATTTAGAAACGTAATCACTTTACAACCAATATCTTTAAAAAAAAAATTAGGATAACATGAATCTTTAACATGATACATAGCTAGAAAGAAAAATATATTCTGAAACAACCATTTGGTATATAGACTGCAGTAAAGAAAAAAAAAATATAAAAAAAATACTTTGCATAACTTTTCATATCTTACTTGTTCTCTTAACGTTGCAGAATTATTTTGCACGGTGCTTTAAAGTTTTACAGTATCCATTATCAAGCAATATTTCATACAGGGTATGGGATTATTAACAGCAGCAGAATTGCCCTGTTTTGACTGTAAAATAGCATTAAACAATGATTGTTGGTAAAGGTTAAAGATTATGAGCTCTAGATTTAATCCCCCAATTTTTTTTTCCATTCCAGTGAAGACTTATCCAGAGGGGGACTTGAGGCAGTGTCTCACCAGTTATTTTGTTTGAAAAAATATATTTACAGTGCTTTAGAAAGACTAAGATTCTTTTTCTGGAGGGTCGGCTGGTATGCCAAAAATATATGGTAAAATATTTGTGTCTCTTTAATTCTTTTATAGGTTTTAGTTTTGCAGAACCCTCCCACCCCCCTCATTGGTAGCTGTTTGGAGATGCTTACTTGAGAGCATCTAGGCTGGCTTGAAATTTTTTGACAAAAATTTTTTGTCCTGCTGAATTTTGACCCTGAAGAAGGTCCCGAACGGGGACCGAAACGTTGGTCGTAATTTTTAATCAACTTTAATAAAAATTGGAAGTTTTAAGTCCGGAGAGCAGCCTATTTCATTTGGATCATTTATCATTTTGGAGCTTTGGTCTGGCGCCCGGCATTGGCTTATGGTACACGTGAGTGCTGGGGATTTCAAATAATTTTTATATATATATATATATATATATATATATATATATATGTGTTATGTCCAGCTTGTCTGGTGCCCCACCATCTTAAAACTGTACTAGCTGCCACTGCTCTGTTCCCTGACATTTGGGTACTTATGTCCTGACCAATACCATAAACCTATAGATGCATGACTTTAGGAAACAACATCACTTTAAAGGAACACTATAGGGTCAGAAACACAAACATGTATTCCTGACCCTATAGTGGTAAAACCACCATTTAGCCGCTCTGGCCTCTTCTTGCTTCTGTAAATATAGTGAAATCTTACTTGTATTCAAGTCTGCAGCTGCTGCATCTGCCCCTGACCTGCCTGCTTACAGCTGACATTATCAGAAGGGATTCTGTGAGCTAATCACAATGCTTTCACGTAGGATTGGCTGAGACTGTCAAGGAGGCATATCAGGGGCGGAGCCATCACAAGTCAAACACAGCTCTGACCAATCAGCATCTCCTCAAAGAGACTACTTTAATCAATGCATCTCTGTGAGGAAAGTTAAGTGTCTGCATGCAGAGGGTGGAGACACTGAATGGCAGTACTGCACAGTGTGTAGCACTGCCCCAGGAAACACCTCTAGTAGTCATCTGAGAAGTGGCCAGTGGTGTTATCACTAGGCTGTAATGTAAACTCTCAATGTTCTCTGATTGATTCCACTCACCAAAACAAATACAATAAGCTGTAGATGTTCTGACTATAGTGTCACTTTAAAGAGATGCAATTGCAACCCATGATGCTATTACCTAGAGACCTAGAGACAGCACTAGTGGACAAAACAGCATGCAGTCCTGTCTTAAGGCACAAAACAAAGCAACATCAGAAATCCTGCAGAACTAATTATGTTTTCTAACACACATTTAACCACTAGTCTTTACCATGCTAATAGATTTTTTTTTTTTTTTCAACAAATTACCCATATGGAATAGGCAATGCTGGTTGTGACATAAATAGACATGGACATTTTTCAGGAAACTTTTGATATTTCTTGGAAAGGAGATTACCAAACAATATCACCAGAATATAAAGCTAAATTTAATGTAAAATGAGTGTATATAAAACTAATGCCTGTGTGTGGACATAATACCAACTTATGGTACAAGTTACAACAGGATCACGGGAAGAAAATATATGGTATTGTCAACATAGAAACAAAGAATGTGACAGCAGATAAGAACCGTTTGGCCCATCCAGTTTGCCCAATTTTTCTAAATACTTTTAATGGAATATTTGATATCACGGACAGCCTTATGCCTATCCCATGCATGCTTAAACTCGCTCATTGTGTTAACATCATCCACATCAGCTGGGAGACTGTTACATGCATCCAATACCCACTTAGTAAAGTAATATTTCCTGTTATTACTTTTAAACCTTTGCCCCTCTAATTTAAGATAACAATGCAGAAGCACACCTTCCTACCGTTCCTTAGTTACTAAAATCCAGTCCTGAAGTCCAACAAAATTTGCCAAGGAGTACAAATATAGGAAGGAGGCCAACAGCATTTACAGGATATTTGCATTCTTCAGAAATTGAGTTCTGGTATACAATTGTCTTCAACATCAGAGTTGGAACAATGAAGGTATTACATAAGGCTTTTGTCTACACATTGTTCGGAGGGATAGGATTAGCAATTACATAATTATTAAATTAATATAGCTGAATTTGAAATCGAACAAATTGTGATCATTTTCCAACTTCACTGCTTTTTCCCAACTTGCAAATCATTGGAGCCCAAGTTACAGTTTGTGTTGAGCAATATACATGTCAAACTCTAACCTCATATAAATGTCATTGGTCTACAACTTCCGAAGGAACCATGGGAATTGTAGTTGATCAATGTTGGATGTAAATTAAATGGTCAGTACATGCTGGAGTTTACTTGTCAAGTTTGCACAATGTCCATGAAATAAAATATACAGAAAATATTAACAAAAACCAATAGAAAAATAAATTAAATGTTTCAACATTGCAGCTTCTCACTTTACAGCATGGGTGCCCAAAAGGTAAAGCCTGAGATGTTTTAAAACTACATCTTACATATTGCTTTGCCATTCTAAAGGCATTCCAAAGGCATGCAAAGCATCATGGGAGTTGTAGTTCTACAACATCTGGGGATATACCTTTTAGGCACCATGTATTTACAGGAAGTGGCTAAACACGTTTAATGTAATCATTGTTTTCACTTACAAACATAAGAAAAGAGCAAGCCTATTGGAATACTCATTACATCAAAATCATGTGGATGTGATGATTATGATCCACTCATGTGCACTATGTGTCAGCACTTTTCCATGGAAAGCAGTTAGTCATATACAAAAAAAAATTGCATGCACAGTAGCATTGAGATTTAATTGCCACAATTGTATTTGCAACTACCTTCGGCAGATTGATTCCTATAGGTAGCTGAAGGAGAAGCCATTTTGTTTATGTTTTAACATGTGGTAATTATTAATGTATTTATCAGTGGTGATTAGTATATCCCTCTAAGTGAGACAAAATCATCAAAACTTACAGATATATTTTAATATTAATCTCGATGTACACAAAACGGCGCCATTTTCAGGGTGCTACATAGATTTTTAGTTAAAAGTTTTAAATGTAAGGCTTCACTATAATTTAAAGATGAAACTTTTTCAGTTATGGCTATTTTCATTGGGCAATAACCTTTCCAGTCCCCAAATCAATATATTCAAAGTCATGACTATGTATAAATAAAATAGAAAGCCTTGTAAAAAATGTTTTACAGCCAGAAATATACACCATAGTCAACATGCAACATAATATTGTATCCTCTGCATCTTCGGAATATGCTGCTATTTTTGTAACATAGATTCCTTCTAATTTTAATGTAATATTACTATCTTCTATAATTTTTCTAACCAAAGTAAAATGTAAGTGAATTCAGAAGGTCTCATTGCATATGCATTAAGAATATGGACTGTTTATATGCAGACAGAAGCCAAATGTGTGTTTATGAAATTTGCAACTCACAAGAAAAACCAAAGGACGATTTTGACTTGAACATTTAATTGAGTGAATAATCGTCGGGTTTCTTTTTCAACCTACGAAGGGGTAAAAAAAAGATATGCAAATGTTAGAGATGTTTGTTTATCACAATTTGTCCTGATATTTAAATGTACGCATGTAGAGTTAAAAAATATTGAAAATTATTATGCCGACTGCAACATCTTTTTTATTGTTAATCTTAGCCTTCGAAAACCTACTTCAATCACTTCTAGAGTTACTGTGGTTAATGCAATGCAATTTACATGGAAATTTCAGACAGACCATGAAGTCATTTATTTCCCCTCTTGTTCTCATTATCATAAACTGCACACACTGTATGAGTACTTCAAATGGCAACATATGCTGTTTAATACAATCAACAAATATTACCTAAACTGAACTCATTACGTACCTTCTCTGTGTAGGTGAAATTACATTTGCCCATTAAAACACCTTTTTTGTACAACTTGTTATACATTGAAGAAGTAAGAATAACACGTTTAATCAAACATATAAAAAAAAAAAAAGCATAGCAACACGAAGAGGTCATTTCCATTAGAACAAATGATAACTTTTTGGAAGGAAGTGATAAAAATACTGTATATATCTTGCAATTAAGAACAGTAATGTGCCCTGCGATCATGTCAGTGTTAAACAAGGATAAGCCTACATCCTGCTTATTATTAATATAAAAAAAATAACCCTTCCTAATAGGATTTCTGCAATTGACTTATAATTACGCAGTATTGTCAGAGCTTATGGAAAAATATGAATTGGTGTTGGGAGAGGGCTTAAATAACTTGACTGGATAAGAAGATACAGTGACTATTTTATTTTTAATTATTAAGCACATTGTCTTCAGTAGTTAGAAGATTAATTACATTGTATGATAGTATTATATAGCACAGTGTAGAAAACAAAACACACAATAGCCAAGACAGAATATCTTTAATGAACAGTAGCCTTGAAAATGTGTTAAAGAAGCGTTCATTTGTATACATTGCCCAAGGCCCAATACATTGTTTAAATTTTAATTTTTCCTTTATACAAACCTGAGCCCCTGTACTGAAACTGGAATATCAAATTGTAACCAGTTTAAATAGAATAAAACACTAAAACATAGTCAAGCAACATTAATTGTAATATAAAATAATTGAGAGTAACATTACAAAACACACCTTTTCGTATATATGGATTGTTTGTAGGTGGGTCATCGGCTAAGGTGTCTACAGGGGTATATTATGTCTGCTGTATAATTGTCCCTGTATTGTGTGTGTTATCTCCATATGGCACTTTTCTTATTTAGTACATGATGTTCAGAACATGTCCAGTATTGATGTGAAATGTGTTCAGCTACCAGTTTCATCTTTTGACCCCCCTCTCTATTTTAATGCCCAGTGCAGAGATGTGATAGCTACAATTGCTTTCACTGTTGCTTATTATGGTGGGCATGCCCTGTTCATAATAGTTTAACCCCTTAGTGACCAGACCACTTTTAAATTGTTATATATTTTTTAATGTTTTTATATTTCTGCGGTGTTTGTGTTTAGCTGTAATTTTCCTCTTACTCATTAACCCACACATATTATATACCATTTTTCTTGCCATGAAATGGTCTTTCTAAAGATACCATTATTTTCATCATAACATATAATTTACTATAAAACAATTATAAAATATGGTGAAAAAATTAAATAAACAACACTTTTTTGAACTTTGACCCTCAAAATTTGTTACGTATCTACAACTGCCAAAAAACACCCATGCTAAATAGTTTCTAAATTTGTCCTGAGTTTAGAAATGCCCAATGTTAACATGTTCTTGGCTTTTTTTGGAAAGTTATAGGGCCATAAGTACAAGTAGTACTTTGCTATTTCCAAACCATTTTTTTTTTCAAAATAAACGCAAGTTACATTGTAACACGGACATCTGTCAGGAATCCCTGAATAACCCTTCACATGTATATATATTTTTTTTAAAAGAAGACAACCTAAGGTATTACACTTGGGGTATTCTGACTCTTTTCATGCAACCATTTTACCACCAATCTATGTAAATAAAAAAATAATAATTGGTGGTTTTTTTGACACACTTAGCAATTTAAGATTACATGTACTGAGAACATTAAGGGTTACTGCCAAAGAACAGCAACATCTCTCCCATCAAACCATATATTTTTGAAAAGTAGACACCCTAGGGTATTTCAAATGGTGGTATTTTAACACTTTCCATGCACTAATTCTACCACCAGTATTTGTCAAACTTTTGGGTAGTCATTTTTTTGTGTTATTTTTCTCACACATTGTACTTTAGGCATGGATTCTCAGTTCCTGTTATGTATTACTGCCAAAGAACACCCCAATATGTGTTCAGCAACATCTCCAGAGTACAGTGCACCCCCACCCCCATGTAAAGGTGTGTCAGGTTCTCTGGAGGCTAAAATACCTTATTTGGAGGGTGCGCATTCCAGTTTTCCAACTTGGAATTTACACAGCTGGTCATCATGCAACCATGTCCTATTTGGGAAATTTTTGAAGCTGGACAATGTAATTTACCCCATCAAACTTTTTGAAAAGTATACACCCCAGGGTAGTTCAAATTGTGGTATTTTAACACTTTCCATGCACTCATTCTACCACCAGTCTTTGTCAAACTTTTGGGTAGTCATTTTTTTGTGTTATTTTTCTCTGACATTGTACTTTAGGCATGAATTCTTAGTTCATGGTATGTGTTACTGACAAAGAACACTCCAATATGTGTTCAGCAACATCTCTAAGTACAACAGTGCCCCCAATGTACAGGTATATGTTTTTTTGCAAACTTACAGTGGTCAAATGTAGTGCTTTCCCCTTTTCCATGTTTGCACATTGACATTTGCCAGATTGGTTTGCTGGGCCTCTGTTGCCTTTGAAACCATATAGTAGCCCAGGAATGAAAATGAACCCCATCATGGCATATCATTTGTAAAAGTAGACAACCCACGGTATTCAAAATGGGGTATTAAAGATAACAGACAGGAGGCGATCAGCACTTAAGATTATATGTACATACGATACAGATGATGTTCTTAGTATTTGAATCTATATGAATCTATAGTACCGTATATACTCGAGTATAAGCCGACCCGAATATAAGCCGAGGCCCCTAATTTTATCCAAAAAAAATGGGAAAACTTATTGACTCGAGTATAAGACTAGGGTGGGAAATGCAGCAGCTACTGGTAAATTTCTAAATAAAATTAGATCCTAAAAAAAATATATTAATTGAATATTTATTTACAGTGTGTGTATAATGAATGCAGTGTGTGCGTATGTGTGTGTGTATGAGTGCAGCGTGTGTGTATGAGTGCAGCGTGTGTGTATGAGTGCAGCGTGTGTGTGAGTGCAGTGTGTGTGCATGAATGCAGTGTGTGTGTGCATGAATGCAGTGTGTGTGTGTATGAATGCAGTGTGTGAATGCAGTGTGTGCAGGGCCGGTGCAAGGATATTTGCCGCCGTAGGCAAAAAAAATTTTGCCGCCCCCCCCCCCCCCATATGTCCTGACTTCCCCTCCTCCTCCCTCAGTGGTCCTTACCTCCCCACCCCCGTGTTCCTTCACCCCCCCCCAGTGGTCCTGACTCACCCCTCCCCTAGTGGTCCTTACCCTCCCCTCCCCTAGTGGTCCTTACCCTCCCCTCCCCTAGTGGTCCTTACTTCCCCCTCCCCTCCCCTAGTGGTCCTTACTTCCCCCTCCCCTCCCATAGTGGTCCTTATCCCACCCCCTCCCTCTCATAGTGGCCCTTATCCCCCTTCTCCCTCCCATAATGTTCCTTATCCCCCCATCCCTCCCATAGTGGTCCATATACCCCCCCTCCCTCCCATAGTGGTCCTTATACCCCCCTCCCTCCCATAGTGGTCCTTATACCCCCCTCCCTCCCATAGTGGTCCTTATCCCACCCCCTCCCATAGTGGTCCTTATACCCCCCTCCCTCCAATAGTGGTCCTTATCCCCCCCCCTCCCTCCCATAGTGGTCCTTATACCCTTCTCCCTCCCATAGTGGTCCTTATCCCCCTTTTTTTGTTATTAATTTTTTTTTTATTATTATTTTTTTTTATTTTATTTATATATTTATTTTTTTTCGTCCCCCCTCCCTGCTTGATATATGGCAGGGAGGGGGGCTCTCCTTCCCTGGTGGTCCAGTGGCAGTTCAGTGGGGGGGAGAGGGGGGCTGGCAGAGAGCGTTACTTACCTGTCCTGCAGCTCCTGTCAGCTCTCTCCTCCTCTGCGCCGTCCGTGCAGCTCCTTCTATCAGCTCACACTGTAAGTCTCGCGAGAGCCGCGGCTCTCGCGAGACTTACACTGGGAGCTGACCGAGGTGCTGAACGGACGGCGCAGAGGAGGAGAGAGCTGACAGGAGCTGCAGAACAGGTAAGTTACAGCTCTGCCAGCCCCCCTCTCCCCCCAGTCTGTATTATGGCAATGCAAATTGCCATAATACAGACAGTGACTCGAGTATAAGCCGAGTTGGGGTTTTTCAGCCCAAAAAATGGGCTGAAAAACTCGGCTTATACTCGAGTATATACGGTATATGAATCTATTCTTTGATGAACAGAGAAATTAAATGAAACATCCTCTTTATTCTCTCTTGGGATAGTGAGATTGCATTGTGGACTGTATCGAAGTCGGCTTCCAAGAAAGTTCTCATCTGGGCAGGTATCAAACTGCTTTTCCCGTGCTTTATCAACCACCCAAATCTCTGGAGTTGAGACAGTACCACATCTCTCTTGATTACTGCCATCCTTGGATCTGGGGATACTAAAAGTAGATCATCCAAGTGGAATAGGTGTATCCCTGGAGTTCTCAGTCTTGCCACTAGAGTTACCAAGATCTTTGAAAATGTCCTGGGAGCCGTACTTAGGCCAAATGGTAGGGCCTGAACCTAGAAGTGTTGCCCCTTCCATGCAAACCTGAGAAACTGCTGATGTTCTGGAGTAATCGGGATGTGGAAATAAGCATCCTGGAAATCGATTGAGACTAAGAAGTCTCCCTTCTGGACTGCTGGAGCAATAGTCCTGATGGATTCCATCCTGAATCTCCTGACGTTTAGATTTCTGTTGACCCTTCTGAGGTCTAAGATGGGTCTCCATTTGTCCTTGCTCTTTTGGACCAGGAAGAGAGGAGAATAATATTCCCTGAATCTCTCTGTGAGGGGTACCTGAATGATCACCATTTCTTTTAATAGACCTTCCACATAATCCCTTAGTGCCTTTTCTTTGGTTATGTTGGCAGGAATGTGAGTAGCAATAAAGAAGTTTCTCTTTGGCTTTTGGCGAAACTCTAGACTGTAGCCTATTTTTATGATGTCTAGTACCTAGGTGTCTTGAATGTTTTGAGTCCAGACCATCCTGAAAAACAGTAATCTGTCTCCCACTTCCTTTGGATAGTTAGATGTTTCCACCTGAAGGTCAAAAGGACTGATTCCTGGAGCGGTCAGAACGTGGGTAGGTAGACTGTCCGCCTCTTCATGACCTGCCTCTAGTATATTTTCTACCTGATCTGTGGTTTTGTGGATCCTGGAAGTATTGATCCCTGGGAGGTCTCCTATCTGACCAGGAGGTATTAGGCTTCTTAGTTCTTCTATCCTGAAGTAGGAATACCTTATGTCCCTCTGCCGCCTTCTAGGGTCTTCTCAAATGTCCCTCTGTCGTCTAGGGTCTTACCGAAGAGAAGCTCTCCTTCAAAGGGGATGTTACCGAGGTTGGATTTAGAAGAGACATCAGCTCCCCAATACTGAAGCCATAGTGCACACCTGGCTGCCACAGACAAGGCCATTGTACTTTAAAAAAATTCTGGTTATGTCCAGGGATGCCTCAGCAACAAATTCTTAAGGTTCCAGATGGAGTCACGTATATTGATTCTTTTAACTCCTCTTTCTACCTCTGAATCTAATTCCTTGATGCAGTTCTTCATGGCTCTTGACACTGCGGTGAGAGCGACTGAAGGGTGACATCCAGCTCCGGCAGCTGTATATATTCTAGATATATCGGCATCTAGCTTATGGTCCATAGGTTCATGAAGTGATGCTGAGCCATCTAAGGGTAGCATGATTTTTCTAGCCACCCCGGATACTGGAGCATCTACCTTAGAAGGTGTAGTCCAAGTCCTTGAAGTATTCTCTTCCAGAAGGTATAGTCTTGCCCACTTACCTTGGAAGGCAACTTTCTTTTCTGGTTTCTTCCACTCAGAAACTATCAAGTCTTTTATGGACCTGTGGAGAGGGAAGGATAGCCTTTCTTTGTTGAGGTCAGCAAAGTGCCTGTCTGACCCCTCTTCCTTAGGGACCTCCTTGGATATCTCTGGTGATTTCCTCACCATGAGTATAAATCTTTCGACCGCTTTAGTACCTAAAACTTCAGACATCATTTCACCCTCACTTTCGCTGGATTCCACCTGATCCAGGACTAATTCACCAGTGGGTTCAATAACCTCAGAATCAGAGGACTACAAAGAGTCTTGCCTCTGTCTGAGCCTTTTCTCACCCTTCTTTCTTACCTCAAGGGCTTCTGAAATGCCCTGGGTTACCTCCTTCTTTATCCATGCTAGTAAATCCGTAGATGGAGCAAGAGATGCAGATGACGAAGCTGGTACCTTCTGTAGACAATCCATGCATAGTTGCTTTCCCTCCAAAATCTTCTCATTGTAACTTGCTCAGTGGTTGGATTTCTCCCTTCTCTTCCTAGGAGGGGATGCAACCGTGCATTTATCATTACTGTAAAATAATAGAACATTCACAAATGTATTCTTTTGTTCTTAATCCAGAAAAGAATAAAAGTTGAATAACTCCTATTGTTGGAAGCTTTGTAAAACAACAAATGTAAACTATTAAAAAAGGAACACTGCCTAAAGTATAATAAGTAAGACTCATGGTAGCGAGCAGGGTTGCTGATTGTATAACAGCTGCATGGTTATAAGCTCATAGAACTTGTTTATATATAAGTTTATTTTGTTAGTTATTGTGCTAATAGTCTTATTAATTTATGTCCACCATGTATGATCTACCTCTATTTTTGTTAGCTTAGAGTAATTGCTGATAGTCTTGTTAATTTATGTTCACCATTTATGACCTATCCTCATATCTTTAAATCTCAAATACTTTTTCCTCTGTTTATTTATTTTTCATTAACTGCCATTTCTCACCTCAATGACTGTGTCTTCCCCACCTTTAAATTGCTGTTTGATCTAACCCAGGCTCTCTATTACAGCCTGGGTCCCAAACATACCAGCATCTAGCTCCCAAGACTCTCAGCTGCAAGCCTTATACAGAGGTAGCTCTGTTGACACCTAGATATATCTCTCCTCCCCAGACCTCTCCCCTGATGTCTTGCAACGTGCCACCTCTTGCCTTTCCTCTATCTCTGATTATATGTCCTCCTGCTTTCTGAAACTGAATCTTTCCAAAACAGAACTTCTTGTCTTTCCTCCTCCTAATATTAATCCTCCTATCTCGCTCTACCCACATCAACCCATCCTTACAAGCATGTTGTCTTGGTGTTACTTTTGATTCTGGCTCACCTTTGAGCCTCACATCCGGTCTGTTGTCAAATCATGCCAATTCCACCTCAAAAACCTCACCCGCATCCGCCCTTTTCTTACACAAGATGCTACTAAAGAGCTTGTCCATGCTCTATTAATCTCTTGCATGAACTATTGTAACTCTTTCCTAATTGGTCTCCCCAATAACCGTATTGCCCCGCTACAGTCTGTAATGAATGCTGCCGCCAGACTGATTTCCTCTCTAGTCGGTCCTCTCACATCTCACCCCTCTGTCAGTCCTTACATTGGCTTCCTGTATACTATAGGAGTTAATTCAAAGTGCTAACCCATACCTATAAAGCACTGAATAATCTTAGCCCCTCTCCTCACAGATCCATAGGTATGCCCCTTCTCGGTCTCCCCGCTCTGCCCATGACCTTCTTCTGTCCGCTGCTCGCACCCGTACTGCCAACTCATACTTGCAGGACTTCTCGCAGGCGGCTCTTTTCCTATGGAATAGCCTGCCTACTGCCATCAGACTCTCCCCTAGTCTTCAATTGTTTAAGAAGTGCCTTAAAACCCATTTCTTTAGGAAAGACTATGGCCTTCCAGACTAACCTCTACTTCACATGCCTGTCCCTTGCTCTGATCTAAAGGGCAGCACTCTACTCACTCCTCCAGCTCTGCTTCACTCCCACCTAATTTGACTGCTATTTCTTGTCCTAATGTGTTTTATACCCCACCTCCTATAGACTGTGAGCTCGTTTGAGCAGGGCCCTCTTCAACCTATTGTTTCTGTAAGTTTTCTTGTAATTGTCCTAGTGTTTATAGTTAAATCCCCCCTCTAATAATATTGTAAAGCGTTACAGAATCTGTTGGTGCTATATAAATGGCAATAATAATAATAATAAAAAAACTAATAATAATAACTGATAATGATTACAGTATGACACAACTAAACAGCTAGAAAACTTCACATTAATGATGACAGCAGTGACTACATTTAAGACATGTCTTCATTGTACTAAACCTACAGCATTGGTAGTGAGTTTAATTCTGTGTGGCTATTTTATGTAGTTACATATGTAAATGGCAGCAAGTGGCAGTATGATAGAATTACAGGCAGTAAAACAGAGAAAAGGCAACAAGAATTGCATGGAAGGATTGCATTCAAAATACACTGAAAAAGCAAGAGATGAAATCTACGATTGATACACAGAAGTATACACAAGGAAAATATTATATTGAAAGATTCCCAATGAAAACATACTGAAAATCCAGTTAGTAAAAGTGTGATAGAGTAAACATACAAAAAACAGAAAATAAACCAGTATGACAGATACACTGGAGTAAATGTATAGAGAAAAATCAGCAAGCACCTATATAATAGACCCATGGGAATAAAACTATAGAACCGGTATGAGAGATGCACAGGAATAACTGTATTGAAATGACAGTGTGGGGCTGTTAGACAGGCATGCATTGTAGCCAACTTGCAGAAATAGAGAAGCTGTGTAACTTTAACACAAAGGTAAAATCACAGTAATAGCAGCGATAGGCTGAGTGGCAGGTGAACAATGGATAGACTCAAGGTAATGGCAGAGAGGTTGCACTGGTCAAATTACAGCAAAAGCACAGAAAGACTGTATGACAGTTTCACCAGTAATAGCATACCAAAATGAAGCAAAGTCACTGCACTAAATGCTAAAACAGGCTTCCGAAAATATTGTTTTGTTTGTTAATGTAGTTTTTACACCCTCCCTATAATTCAAATTACAGGAAGAGAAACACAGTATTTTAGAATAAGTGTTTTTGTATTGTGTTTGTAGAAATAAATATGCATAATCATATATAGTAGACTTGAGGATTCAGTTTCAAATGATTTTCAATTTGTACTAAATATATATGTATGTATTATTATATTTATTTTGCACTACGCTGACTGGCCCATTATCATGTCCTTTTGGTTTTTCTGAATTGTTTTTATGAACGATAGCTGCCAGAGACGAAATGCCACAAAATGTCCAATTTTCTTTTGACCAATTGGTTTGGCCAAACTGATTTTTTTTTGCTGTGCATAAGTCTAATATAAAGACGTGAGTATTTGAAGATGTACATAGGAAGATGCTGGGAAAGAAAGAAAGTGTATTATGCAATCTACAGTCATAATATACAAAGGGTAAAGGGGATGTGGGAGAGAGTAGAAAACCAATGCTAAGAGCATCAGCAATACTGGCAAATTGAGTGATTAGATGGAGGAATTGGACTAGGATTGAGGCTAGAATGGGGAGAAAGTCATTGGGTGCCACAAGCAAAAGTATATTGCAACTGGCCTACTTACTAACCACCCTCCCTAAATGGAAAATAGCTGGTTCCATGCATAGCATTATCTCATTAGCAGCTTTCAGTAAGCTGCCCAACAAGCCCCAATAACCATGATCCCTGATCCCTGATCCTCCAGGACATGTTAGCTGCATATGCATGTGAAGCAAAGCAGGCACACAAGTCTTTTTAAGCACTTACATAAGTGAGCCGTTGAATTCAGGAGGTGATTAAATGAGACAAGGTCCCAACCCAGTGATGGAGAGAAACCCTAAAACTGGATGAACTGCATGCTCACCCTTACTATTCCAGGTCCACCATCTCTTCTTGAAAATATAAAATAACAGTCATTTACCTTGCCAAATACATTAGCCATTTTTTTTTCCACTATCCACTAAGAATTATAAATGTATTACCAGCAGGCTCTATAAGAGGTGACACTCTTATTGCAGCTCAACCATTTCTAAGTATAGAAATTACCTATAAGTAATAATGCTTTAGACTTGAGTGATACTTATAACAAAATTTTGTAAGAACTTTATGAATTATGTATTTAATGTGGATTGTAATCCCCCTTTTTCTCCCCTTTTTTTCTTTTTTCTATACCCCATGTTTTAAAATGAAAAACTTAATAAAATTTAATTTATAATAAAAAACAAATACATTAGCCATGAGTTCCTGCTATAGTACAAGTGTAACCATACCAGCCTGTGTTGTGCATAGTAGGCAGTAGGAAGGTGCCTTTACATATATATATATATATATATATATATATATATATATATATATATATATATATAAAATCTCCAAGTAAAGCCAGCACTCAAGGACTTGTGTAAAAAACAAGAATGGTTTTTAATCCATTTTATGTCCTGATGAAAGTTTGCTGATGTAAACTGAAACGTTGACTATGACTCTGGATTAAAAGTCATTCTTGTTTTTTACACAAGTCCTTGAGTGCTTGCTTTACTTGGAGATTGTATTTTTGTGCAGCTGAGCACTGGGCATTTAACAGAGAGGAAAGCTGGAGTGCAAAACACCAACAAACTGTATATATATATATATATATATATATATATATATATATATATATATATATATATATACACACAAACAAACCAACCATGAACCCAGCACTCAAGTTCCCTGGTCTTTAGAATGCTCCGGTGCTAACTCAAACCGTAACACAGGAATGAAGACGAGTGCACTCTGGGGTCTGTAGAAAGTAAAGATGCTTTTATTCAGCACAAATCCTACATCAACATTTCAGTGTAACCGGACTTGTCTCAATATATATATATATATATATATATATATATATATATAAACCAAAAAACACAAGTAGTTCCTGCACTCACGCTCCAATGTTCCTTAATGGCCGGGTGCCAACCATCAATAGCTTCAATATCCAAAAAATCCAAATGTGTGGCTGCACTCACGGTTTAAAAGTCCAAAGTTTAATGGAAAAACGATTTAAAACATCAGTGGATCAACGTTTCAGTCATGTAAGACTTTCATCAGGATCATAAATGTATACTGACAAAGAAGCTGTTTATATACATGTTAACATTGATACAATTTAACAAATTAAGCAAATTAGTAATTAAGAAATTAAGAAAATAGCTTACCCTCGGTGTAAAAAACGCCGTGTTACTGGCGTCCCTTAGTGCCCAATGCGCATGATCCGACTAGCTCCACCCCTCTAGTGACGTCACCACGTGGTGACGTATGGCGTTCATCGCCATAGCGACGAGGATAACTACAACGTCGCTATGGGAATACAGCAACGGACCGGCTGAACTGGACGTGCAGAAAAAAATACACCATAAACTAAGTGAAAGCGATCAAAGTGGACGAAAATTGATCTATTGTTGCTGTGATTTATAACAGACAGCAAATAATATTTGACTGAGATTGTATAGTGATTGCCCTATTAGGCATATTATTAATGGTGAACCAATTTATAGTGTACAGTATATATTGCTCTACTGTGCAAAATCACCAATAAAGGATTATATATGGAGACTGTGTTGCCTCTATCATCTATGTGAAAATACCTAAAGTGGCAAGGTGATTGGTGTGAAAATTAAAAAAATAACAGTGCTGTACATGCAATTAAAGTGACAGTGTGAAAAAAATGTGACATTAAAGTAATAGAGTGCAAAGAATGTATAATACAATTGCTTATAAATTGTTAACCAAAAACTATTAAAAAAGAGACTAATCACTTATACTATATACATCAGACATGTTGACAAAATGTCTCTGTATTCAATAATAGTAATGTGGCACACTATTTTAATATTACCAAAATATAGTGCATTGATATAGCAGCTAACTAAGCTTTGCTCATATCAATGCTTCTAACTTATTATTAGTAGTGACCATATTAGCTGCCACCAAAATGGCCCGATTCACTAAACGGTTTTATTGAATACATTGACATAAATTAAAAAAAAAAAAATAATAATAATAGTGAACCTAGCTGAGGCTATACATTAATGAATTTGTTTGGAAGTAAGTATATACCTTATTTGGAAATAGAATCCCTAACAATAAAGTACCTAAATACAATAGTACAAAGAGTTATTGAATAGAATTGATTCTATACATCAGGTAACAGTTCTATACTGTATAGATTTTGTTTATGTCATGAGGCTAGCCGGACAATAATCATAAGAAAGAGTGAAAAGAGATATGCTCATTAAGGCCTTTCGGGGAGACAGTGTCCAACTCGTAAATCCAGTAGGTCTCACTATTAAGAAGGATTCTTCCTCGGTCACCTGCCCTGCTGGACAGAGGGATATGGTCAATAGCAATGAACTTCAACGCTGTTAATGGGTGATTAAGCTTCAAGAAATGTTTTGCTACTGGTTTGTCTGAAGATCCATTACGATATGCCAATCTAATGCTCGACCTGTGCCCCCTAATTCTCTCACACAGTGCAGTTTCAGTTTTGCCTACATATACTAGGCCACACAGACATGTCAACTTATATATAACATGTGTTGTTCTACATGTGATGGTCTTCTTGATGAAGTACTGCTTATGTGTATGTGTGTGAGAGAACGTCTTTGCTGGCATCATATGGCCACATGTGACGCACCCAAGGCAACGAACACACCCTCGATTTTGGACTGTAGTGTGTTCCGTATAGCTTGTAATAGGGTCCGTGTGGACTAAAAGGTCCTTTAAGTTCTTGTTCCTTTTGAAGCAAATCAATGGTTTTTCATGGAACACTTTAGGGAGAGTGTCGTCTGCAGCCAAAATTCTCCAATTCTTTCTGATGGTTGACGACATTGCTGTGGTGGATTGATGGGATGTTGTAGGAAAAAACTATTTCTGGATAGCTTTATCTTTGGATTTTGTTTCATCAGATATTCTGGGATTTCTTGCTTCACTCAAGGCTTCATCAAGGGTAGAGCGCCTGTATCCGCGTTCCAAGAATTTCTCTGTCATTTCCAACAGCTGTCTTTCTTTAATGATCTCTTTGGAGTTATTGCGCATCACCCTCAAGTACTGTGCTTTGGGGAGGGACTTAATAAGTGCGTGTGGATGTGCACTTTGTGCATGTAACAGTGTGTTACGATCAGTCGTCTTGGTATACAGACTATATTCTAGCCTGTTCTCTCCGACAGAAAGTTCCACATCTAAATATTGCACCTTTTCCGAACTTATATGAGCTGTCAATCTGATCGGTGTAGGTAATCTATTGAGACCCTCAACCATGGCGTTTGCTTCTATTTCCGTGCCCTTCCATATGATGAGCAGGTCATCTATGTATCGATAGTACCCTTGTATTAAATGGCCATAGGGGGCCAAGATATGCTGTTTTTCATAAATGTACATGTATGCGTTTGCATACATGGGGGCCATAGCTGCCCCCATCGATGTACCAGATACTTGTTGGTACCATTGATTCTCGAAACGGAAATAGTTCTTCTCTAGGGTGAGTGCCAAAATCTCCAAAACAAATTCGATGGGTGGACCTTTGTATACTGATGAAGCTGTGAGTACTTGACGCATGGAATCTATGCCTCCTTCATGCGGGATCACTGTATACAAGCTCTTTACGTACATAGTGAGGAGTAGCGGTTGGTGATTAGCGAAACTGATCTCTCTGACTTTGTTCAAAAGTGTTGGAGGATCTTTGATACAAGTCTCTAATTGTTCGATAGGCCCTTTAATCAAAAAATCAAGCCATTTGGCTAACGGCTCAAGAATTCCTTGGATTGCTGACACTATCGGGCATCCAGGGGGTTTCTGGGCGTCTTTATGTATCTTCAGGATACTGTATATAATGGGACTGCGGGGACTAGACTGATTGAGGAATTGGAATAAATCAATATCTATAAATCCTGATCTCAGTCCCATTGTGAGTGTGTCATTAATGATCCCTTGAAACCTTAGCGTGGGATCGCGGTCCAACAGTTGGTAAGTGTTTGTATCCTGTAGTTGACTTTTCATTTCATTAGAATAATCGACATAGTCCATGATGACTATGCCGCCCCTCTTATCTGTTGCCCGTATGATGATAGACGAGTCCTCTGCTAGATTATTGATCAGCTGTCTCTGCCGCTTGGTGATATTGTGTCTCTCTTGTATAGGCTTAGCCATAGTGGTGTGTACCTCCTTTTTCGTTAATGACAGAAAGGTCTTAATGGACGGTTTATTAGTAGATGGATCAAAGGTTGATTTCAGCCTAAACTGTTTCACATTATCCTGTTGTGTTAAAGCAGTAGTTTCACTCTTGTTGAAATAATCCTTCAACCGTAGATTCCTCCCAAATTTAAACCATTCCACTTCCCACTTAAAATGATTCGCTCTGGCCGTAGGGACAAAAGATAATCCCCTACTGAGTATATCTGTCTCTTCTTGGATTAGCGGCCTGTGGGACAAATTGAAAATTGGGATCACTTCTTGAGTGGCGGTTTGCCTCTTGGCATTCCTCTTTGTTTTGCCACCTCTCCTTGTTTTGTGTTTCCTCTTAATCGGCTCCTGGTAGAGGTGCCCGTTTCTGCGTTCCCTAAAAAAAGGGGGGCTGGAGATTGAAGTGTTGCCTCATTATGCTCATTGTCGGAAGCAGATTCACCAGATGTTGTATCTATAGTTACAGTGCGTGGTCTTCTAGGTCTCTGTGTATTATTGCCGGAAAGCCATCTATATACGCGATGGTCAAGATAGTCCTGGTGGACTCTTTCGAATTTGAGTTTTTTAAACTTGATCAATTCATTCTTGTATTTTAACAAGTCCTCCTGTAATTTGTGTAACAACTTCTGGCCATCTGCGGAAGCTAGAAGTATGGCATGTTCGGTTTCCACTGCCAGGAATTTTTTTTCCACGTCAACCAGGTCTTCCTTAACATCTTTGATGATGATCAGCATCATATCTAGTGATGCTTTATTCAGGACCATAGTCCAATCTTTACAGACCTTAGCCTTCCCTCTGCCAATCGTGCGGATATTCATGATTCTGAACCCTCTGGGGATTCTCTTGGCCTTATAGTAGTCTGAAAGGAATAACCCGTGCATGTCCAGATCTATCCTTTTCCTGCGTAGCTTGGAAAGCTGGAAATATACATCTTTAGCAGTGAAGTTGTTAGGCAATTCAAGACCAGTCTGCTCCCACAGTATATCAGCTGCTTCTTCCTGTGTAAACTCCATTGTATCAGCATGTTCAGTGTATGCCCCAGCTTGGAACAAAAATTCATTCATATTTGACAATTTAGGAAATAAGCCCAAAAATATTTGCTTACTTGAACAAAAGTATGTATCAATAATGGCAAAATGAGTTAGGGATTACCACTCAGATATGTGGTGGTTACTCAAAACTGTTATAAGTGCTGGTGCTAGGAACTGGTTATAGCTAGTAACCATACATAAACCAAAAACACAATTAGTTCCTGCACTCACGCTCCAATGTCCCTTAATGGTCGGGTGCCAACCATCAATAGCTTCAATATCCAAAAAATCCAAATGTGTGGCTGCACTCACGGTTTAAAAGTCCAAAGTTTAATGGAAAAACGATTTAAAACACCAGTGGATCAACGTTTCAGTCATGTAAGACTTTCATCAGGATCATAAATGTATACTGACATCACTATGGACGTAAAGAGCTTGTATACAGTGATCCCGCATGAAGGAGGCATAGATTCCATGCGTCAAGTACTCACAGCTTCATCAGTATACAAAGGTCCACCCATCGAATTTGTTTTGGAGATTTTGGCACTCACCCTAGAGAAGAACTATTTCCGTTTCGATAATCAATGGTACCAACAGGTATCCGGTACATCGATGGGGGCAGCTATGGCCCCCATGTATGCTAACGCATACATGTACATTTATGAAAAACAGCATATCTTGGCCCCCTACGGCCATTTAATACAATGGTACTATCGATACATAGATGACCTGCTCATCATATGGAAGGGCACGGAAATAGAAGCAAACGCCATGGTTGAGGGTCTCAATAGATTACCTACACCGATCAGATTGACAGCTCATATAAGCTCGGAAAAGGTGCAATATTTAGATGTGGAACTTTCTGTCGGAGAGAACAGGCTAGAATATAGTCTGTATACCAAGACGACTGATCGTAACACACAGTTACATGCACAAAGTGCACATCCACACGCACTTATTAAGTCCCTCCCCAAAGCACAGTACTTGAGGGTGATGTGCAATAACTCCAATGAGATCATTAAAGAAAGACAGCTGTTGGAAATGACAGAGAAATTCTTGGAACGCGGATACAGGCGCTCTACCCTTGATGAAGCCTTGAGTGAAGCAAGAAATCCCAGAATATCTGATGAAACAAAATCCAAAGATAAAGCTATCCAGAAATAGTTTTTTCCTACAACATCCCATCAATCCACCACAGCAATGTCGTCAACCATCAGAAAGAATTGGAGAATTTTGGCTGCAGACGACACTCTCCCTAAAGTGTTCCATGAAAAACCATTGATTTGCTTCAAAAGGAACAAGAACTTAAAGGACCTTTTAGTCCACACGGACCCTATTACAAGCTATACGGAACACACTACAGTCCAAAATCGAGGGTGTGTTCGTTGCCTTGGGTGCGTCACATGTGGCCATATGATGCCAGCATAGACGTTCTCTCACCCACATACAAATATGCAGTACTTCATCAAGAAGACCATCACATGTAGAACAACACATGTTATATATAAGTTGACATGTCCGTGTGGCCTAGTATATGTAGGCAAAACTGAAACTGCACTGTGTGAGAGAATTTGGGGGCACACGTCGAGCATTAGATTGGCATATCGCAATGGTTCTTCAGACAAACCAGTAGCAAAACATTTCTTGGAGCTTAATCATCCATTAACAGCGTTGAAGTTCATTGCTATTGACCATATCCCTCTGTCCAGCAGGGCAGGTGACCGAGGAAGAATCCTTCTTAATAGAGAGACCTACTGAATTTACGAGTTGGACACTGTCTCCCCGAAAGGCCTTAATGAGCATATCTCTTTTCACTCTTTCTTATGATTATTGTCCGGCTAGCCTCATGACATAAACGAAATCTATACAGTATAGAACTGTTACCTGATGTATAGTATCAATTCTATTCAATAACTCTTTGTACTATTGTATTTAGGTACTTTATTGTTAGGGATTCTATTTCCAAATAAGGTATATACTTACTTCCAAACAAATTCTTTAATGTATAGCCTCAGCTAGGTTCACTATTATTATTATTATTTTTTTTTTAATTTATGTCAATGTATTCAATAAAACCGTTTAGTGAATCGGGCCATTTTGGTGGCAGCTAATATGGTCACTACTAATAATAAGTTAGAAGCATTGATATGAGCAAAGCTTAGTTAGCTGCTATATCAATGCACTATATTTTGGTAATATTAAAATAGTGTGCCACATTACTATTATTGAATACAGAGACATTTTGTCAACATGTCTGATGTATATAGTATAAGTGATTAGTCTCTTTTTTAATAGTTTTTGGTTAACAATTTATAAGCAATTGTATTATACATTCTTTGCACTCTATTACTTTAATGTCACATTTTTTTCACACTGTCACTTTAATTGCATGTACAGCACTGTTATTTTTTTAATTTTCACACCAATCACCTTGCCACTTTAGGTATTTTCACATAGATGATAGAGGCAACACAGTCTCCATATATAATCCTTTATTGGTGATTTTGCACAGTAGAGCAATATATACTGTACACTATAAATTGGTTCACCATTAATAATATGCCTATTAGGGCAATCACTATACAATCTCAGTCAAATATTATTTGCTGTCTGTTATAAATCACAGCAACAATAGATCAATTTTCGTCCACTTTGATCGCTTTCACTTAGTTTATGGTGTATTTTTTTCTGCACGTCCAGTTCAGCCGCTCCGTTGCTGTATTCCCATAGCGACGTTGTAGTTATCCTCGTCGCTATGGCGATGAACGCCATACGTCACCACGTGGTGACGTCACTAGAGGGGTGGAGCTAGTCGGATCATGCGCACTGGGCACTAAGGGACGCCAGTAACACGGCGGTTTTTACACCGAGGGTAAGCTATTTTCTTAATTTCTTAATTACTAATTTGCTTAATTTGTTAAATTGTATCAATGTTAACATGTATATAAACAGCTTCTTTGTCAGTATACATTTATGATCCTGATGAAAGTCTTACATGACTGAAACGTTGATCCACTGATGTTTTAAATCGTTTTTCCATGAAACTTTGGACTTTTAAACCGTGAGTGCAGCCACACATTTGGATTTATATATATATATATATATATATATATATATATATATATATATATATATATATATATATATATATATATATGTATATATATATATATGTATGTGTATATATATATATATATATATATATATATATATATATATGTATATATATATAGAGAGAGAGAGAGAGACAGAGATGCACAAACTCTCCTATAATGACATTCCTAATTATGTTTGTAAAGTGATATTAGCATGTACAAAAGTGCCTGAATTATTTTATTCTGGCTTCATCTGAAGACATAAAAAAATCCAATCTGTTTTCAAGAAATTCACAGTAGCCTTATTAATTATGCCTTAATTTCTTTTTTTTATTTTTTCAAATACATTCAAACGTATTACTTAATTTATAAAGAACTGCTTCACATTGATTTTTAGTTAATTAATCATTGTTGCAAAAATAATCATAAAATCACTGTTTTAAAGTTTATTGTGTTAACAATTTTAGAAGCTTAAAATCATATTGTCACTTAAACGGCCTATGCATTTTTCCATGACATGTCTATTTGCATGGTGAATAGTTTTGACTCGGGGAGATATACATATCGAAACCTCTTTTCCTTGGTACCCTTTTCTGGTAGACTTTTCTTCAGCTCCTGGCAGAAAAGCCACTGGGAGCAAGAACACTGTTTTACTCAATGCATAAATATAAAATTGGGGTCTGTGGAAGATACAGCAATAATCCAAGCTATTTTATATTGTCAGAAGAGACAGTTGGTGGGAAGTGGCAAGATGTAGAGGGTAGGAGCTGTTTGACAAATATTGATTTGCCTATAATATTAAAGGACCATTATAGTGCCTGGAAAACAAACTTGTTTTCCAGGCACTATAGTGCCCTGAGGGTGCCCCCACCCTCAGGGTCCCACTCCCGCCAGGCTGAAGAGGTAGGAAGAGGGTTAAACATTTACCATAGCTCCCTCGGCGCTGGGGACTCTCCTCCCTCTTCTGATGTAATCGGCTGAATGTGCATGCGCGGCAAGAGGCGCGCGCATTCAGCCAGTCCATGGAAAGCATTCTCAATGCTTTCCTATAAACGCTGGCATCTTCTCACTGTGAAAATCACAGTGAGAAGTGCGGAAGTGCCTCTAGCGGCTGTCAATGAGACAGCCACTAGAGGCTGGATTAACCCTAATGTAAACAAAGCAATTTCTCTGAAACTGCTATGTTTACAACAGGCAGTGTTAAACCTAGATGGACCTGGCACCCAGACCCCTTCATTAAGCTGAAGTGGTCTGGGTGCCTATAGTGGTCCTTTAAGTAGCCTACGTTTTGTCTTCAGGATTAATTTTATCTAAATGTGAAATTCTGTTCAATCGATTTATTCTAGTAAATTGTATTTGTGACTTTAAATTATTTTAGCACCCACAGTACTATGCAAAACATGTCCATTAAGGAAATGAGAGCACTATAAATAGACAGCTAGCTACTCTTAAAATAAAAAAGGATAAGGGTCACATAATGCCAGAGTAAAAAAATAACAAGTCTAACACTTTTGTTAATGTAATCATCATCAGTCAATGGAATCTTGGTAGGACACGGTGAAAGTACTATAGCATGATGTATAAAATATTAATATTACAAAAAATGAAGGAAATTATGTTTGCAAGAAAATCTACTTGAAATATAGCATGACTGAAACAAGATGCAAATTATATTAAATAGTCATAATCATCAAGAAATGGATGGTCACGGTTATTTGGTAATCTAATTATTGATGAGCAATCGATTAACATTTAGTTGCCAGCATAGAAAGGTAGATTAGATTGCTGTTTTATGAAGGAAAGCAAAGGCTGGCTATTTTGCAGGATGGAGCGAATTCTATTTTAACAATTTTTGTGACTCAAAGTATATAATCCTTTGTGCAACTCTTCACTGCAAGTCCATGTGGTACAGTGGCTTATCTTCCAGCTTTAAAAGGTCACATAAAAGCAACATTAAAGGACCAAAAAAAGAGAGAAAACCAAAAACTGTTAAAAACTTTCCCAATAGGTTTAAATGGACACTGTATGCACTGCAGCTCATTAAAGTGGTCTATTGCACTTAGCGCTGCAATGTTAAACAGTCTGCCTCCAGTGACTGTCTACCAGTCAGTGTAGGCAAATACTGGATACAGTACGAACCTTTTGTCTGGTAGCTGACCTTGGACGTCCTTATGCTCTGCATCAGATTCAATGCTTTCCTATGGGGAGGTCTAATGCGTGCGGCATTTGCCGTGCATGCACATTAGCGCTTGTTTGTCGCTTGATGTCAGAGGAGGCAGAGCCACGGCCCAGCACTGAGGCACTGTGGTAAGGTAAGTAAATAAAGGGTTTTTAACTCTTTATTCACATCGGTGTGTGAAGGCATGAGGGAGGAGGAAGCAGAGGGAATATGAGAATACAGCTTTGTATTCCTGGCACTTATAGTATCCGTTTAAACCCTAACAAAAGTATATATACAGTTGTCTACCCAACCCAGATAAGAGTACTGACTATTTATTATTCGGATAGGGAAAAATAACAATGTTCTAAGTAAGTTAAGTAAGAGATATTTACTATTGATATAGCCTATCAATCCTTAGTAGTGGCTCCTTACATATGTTAAATAGAGGCTAGGATACTAGTAACCAGCTAGGTAATGTGTATAGCATGTGTATATTATTTTTAAAAAAGGCTATACTTGTTTGCAGGTATAGGGCAAGACGCACTGGTGAATAGGTGTCAACACTTGTGTTTTAATCAGGTGATCTTCTATTTGTTTACAGGTATTTGAAGAGACTTATAGTGCACCTCTCAATAAATTACCTACCACAGGCAAATCAACTGCTACTGTCCCCTTAGACAGGCTAAAACCACGGCACATAACTTGGTTGTTAACCTCTAGACAACCAACTTAACCAATCTTCCTAGTGTTTCACTAGAGGAAAGTAGCATATTAACTCAGCTGCTATAACAATAGATAGCCTACAACCAAATGTCCTGTGATTCCTCTGGTCCAACTTTGAAGGCATGCAGACCATTTCATGTCACTGAAGTGATCTGGGTACAGCGGTCCTTTAGTTTTTACCCTGTAATGTAAAATTATGTAAAACATTTCTGTTTAGTAAATACATTAATACATTAGTTAAATCCATCTCTAGAGGATTTCTTCCTTTAAACATTAAAAAACCCCTTACCTTATCCCACATACATCTACATTGATGTGATCATGACGATGTCTTACCTAAGCTTTCACTATAAAACATTATTTTAAAATAGAATTATTAATTTCCAAATGCAGCATAGTCCGAGATTACAGATATCTTCATTGTGTTCCTAGGGGCATAGCCTTCCATAAAATGAAACCGCCCAAACCTGACTCATACTTAAGAAAGCAAATACATCCATATAGCCCCGAGTTTATACACAAAATACACCAGACCAGCCCTTCGTTCAGCAATCAGAAATGTATAATCTGCCATTACTCCTTTACCAATAGCCAGATTATGTTATCAGATACTTAGTTGGAGGTTTAGCAGCAGTTAAAAAAAGGAGCTTCAGGCTTGAAATTAGACTTGTGCATGGCGGGATTGTTGGGTTTGGACAAATTTTTGGGGGGAAATCCATGATTTAATTTTTCCTGCCATACAGAATGATAAACTGTTCATGAAAAAATTCAGAGAAAGCAAAAAGGGAGCGAAAATGGGGGCAATCAATTTACTGCAAAATATATACATGATATAATTATTATGTATATGTTTTGCAGTATTCTGATAGGTACATTTACTGCTGTTTGGTTCATATTAAGTGAGTAAAAGTAACAAATAAAAGGAAAACGAGGAATAGCATTAACAAATGCATATTTATATATTATATAGATTTATTAAATATATTGTTTATATAGAGACTTTATATATATAAAAATAAAAACAAATAAAATACAGGCTGCACTCACGGACTTCCAAATATCAAAAAATGCTGTTTATTCCATATAACAAGAAAAAATCGACGTTTCGGTACTCGCAGGGACCTTCCTCAGGATTGAATGACTGCAGTATATACTGTGAATACTACAAATATATACCCATATCAATTAAGATAAAGTGACTTACCCAGGTGAAGTATATTGCGTTTGGCGTTCCCTTCTGTTCACCGCGCATGTGCAGAACCCGTATGAACTCACGTTTTACAGGGGACAAACTAGAGAAGAGAAATCGGTAATCGTCAACTAAGTCATTTTAATTGCCATTGCAAAATAATCTACAGTTATGGAAGGGTTAATAATTAAACATAAACAATTATTTCGGAAATTAATAATGATGCATAAACTTTTTGATATTAAATCATAACAAGGGTCACAAGAAAATACATTTAAGATGGACAAGGGCAATGCTAAGCTGTGTAGGCCAAAATAGCAAAAAATAAAAAAAAATCAATATGACTTAAGAGGAAGCAAATGAAGAGACCAATGCATTGGAGTAATGTAATGGTTTTATTTAATGTGAGTCATTGTGCAGCAGTATTTTGCAGTAATAACGTTGGTAGTGAAGAAAAAATATACAGCACTAAACTGCAGTGGTCAATTTTTGAGATAATAAAAGCACTGAACAGTGCAGTGTAACTCCGCAATAGCAAAGTCAGCCTCAATCATGCAGAATTTCTCAGTTGATAAAGAAATAACCTTGAATGAAGCTTATAGTAAATAAGAGTCTATAACAGTATACTGTCACATCTATTTCAATAACGGCCTTAACTGTCTAATAGCTACTTACTTTATGCAGGTGTAACAGCATAAGAGACAGCAAAATGAAAAAATGACAAATGGTCATACCAAACATCGGCAGATTATTGAAATATTACACAATCTGATAAGAAGAAAGATTCCTTATTAGAATATGTTCATAGCTGGGGGTAAGAAAATTGATATTTTTTTCCAGGTGGTGGAGACCTTAGCTAATTACTATGACGTCTGCATTCTGGAGTAAAAGTAGTGCAGAACAGGTAATGAGCATCCTTAGTTGGATTCAGTCCATATTTAATTATTATTTGTGGAGTTATGTACATGTGAAAGTGACCACCTCTACTAATACATTTTCTTGCTGTAATACTGTTTTGAATGTGTTTGCAATGCTATTAGGGTTATTCATGAAAATGAGAATTCAAAGTGAGTTTCAAATTCAAGATGACAATAATCAAACAGGAAACATTCTCTAAGTCAGCTATGCTTTCAATTCCACTATTCTACTTCAATTTGAAACTAACTTTGAATTCTCACTTTAGTTGTTAACCCTGTTAATACAGTTTAAAGGGACACTATAGGCACCCACATCATTTAAGCTCATTGAAGTAGTCTGGGTACAGTGTCCCTATTGCACTTAGTGCTGCAATGTAAAACATTGCAGTTCCAGAGTAACTGCAAAACTGCAATGTGTACTTTGCAGAACTAAGTCTGCCTCCAGTCGCTGTTTACCAGACAGCCACTAGAGGCGCTTCCTGATGTTAACAGACTTTTGGTCCGGTAACCGACGCTGGACATCCTCATGCCTTGCATGAGGGCATCCAGTGTCAGCTATTTCCCCAGAGGAAAGCACTGATTTAATGCTTTCCTATGGGGAGGCCTAATGCACACGCGGCATTTGCAGCGCAAGAGCATTAGCGCCTGCTCGTCAAGATATATGATGCTAGGATTAGTTAAGTAAATAAAGGATTTTTAACCCTTTGTTTACTGCCACGGAGAAGGGAGGGGGGAGGCAGAGCAAGATATAGTGCAATAAATACAGCTTTGTATTCCTGGCATTTATAGTATCCCTTTAGTGAATGCCATATATGTACACTAACACAACCCACAAAATCAAGCATAAAGTTACTAACTGATTTAAAAAAAAACAAATTGTGCCCCACGCTTCCCCCCCCTGGATTTTGTCAGCCTACAGTTCCCAGAATAAATTGCCAAATAATCATGGGAGTTGAAGTTCAGTAACATCTAAGCTTGATATTTCCTTGTTTCGATTTTTATATTATCAGGGTATTGGTATTCCGTATAGAATGTATTTATTAAAAAAAAAGTGCATTGCTTTAGGATAATTTCCATTTAAATAATTACTTCTATGATAGCCTATCTCAAAGGAGCATTGTCTAAATATTTGCTTTAGATCTTTAATCTGCTATGGATCAAGAAGGTGGAAAGGTAAGTAGAATGACTTCCTAATTTACTGAAATTAGCTTTATAATTTACATCTGTTGAAATAGTTGCAAATCTGAAGATCCTGCAGAGCTCATTAGGGAAATTAAATATGATTGGATTGCTAAAGTGCAGAACATCTTCATCTTTGCAAATGATTCCATGAAATGAGGATTATTTATGACCAGGTCCAAACTAATTCTAGTGTATCAATTTTGAATAGTTTAAAACCTTCATGTGTGTAACTCTTGCACAATAGATTTAAGCTGTATGAGCAAAACTGACCCACCTGGGATGTGTATATGATTTATTAATATTCAAAGAAAATCTCTTACTCATGTACTTTGAGCCAGAACAAAGTAACGGTATGTGTTTTGGCTTCAATACAAGGTTGTACTAGCTTAGTACCCAAGGTATGGGTTTTCACCCCAATCAAATAGTTAAAAGTTTGCTGATACTTCATATTTGAAAATCAGGTCTTTCCTTAACTAGAACCTATTGCAGAATATATTCAGTTGTCTTCCTTGCTTTAACTAATATGGTGTAAGAGAAATGAATAAGAAGTTTTAAAGCCCACAAGTACAAGGCTAATCTATATTTCTTAAACATCACCTTGTACTTGTTGTACTCAGTTGCTGAATAAGTGTATATATTTTTTGCTCTGAGCTGATCTTCACCTATTCTATATCCATTGTTTAAAAGCACTCTGCAAGCCCTTTTCCCCACTTATTTTCAGGTAATATTTAAGCTTAAAAAAACTATTTTGTCTACTTTAAGCATGAAGTTAATTGACAAAAGAAAATGTTTAAAGAAGACGAATGCAAAAATAGCTGAATTGGAAAAAAAAATCTACCAAAAATGTTTTTTTTAATTTTATTTTTTTATAAATGTTGTACGTTGTCATCAAACAACTAACGTGGCAGCTCAATTCATAATGATACACCCTAATATAGATCTTTCACCAATGTGTATGAATGCATTACTTTTTTTGGGTTGTCACACTGAGTTTGTAATGCTTTTTATTTGGAACAGTCATTCATAAGCATGGAAATGTTATCTGATTAAAGTAATTTATAAAATGTAATTTATATATTGTACTAGCATAATCACCTGCAAATATCTAAATTGCAATTATACATCTGAATTGAATTTATCTTCGTTCTTCACTGATGCAAATTATGAGGGTGAATGTATGAGTATCTACTCAAATCTAAATGTTTAGTACAGAGTCTGTGAATGCTCAATAGGCAGTCATACATTAAGCACTATGGTATGCAGTGCATAGTATTATGGGAGGAGACACATGCATGTTACAACCATATTTGTGAATTCTATTTCTTTTGTAGTGGCCAATGGGACAGATGTACAGCATGATCTATATGCTTTCTTGCAATCTAGCTATGACAATGAGACAGCTTCTTTAGCTGGGCAAAAGGTTGATCCCTAGATATTGTAAAACTCCTGCTATGATGGTTTGCCAGCCTTTAGAATGTGAAAGCATTATGTTGTGATTCTAAAACATCTGGGGATTTACAATTTGCCCAGCCTTGTTAAAATTAGATATTGTTCATGCTGCGGTTGCTGGTTTGATTCCTGGTGGGATCCGTTGAATGTTTCATCATTCTGAAACTGCATGGAAACCAATAAGTGTAGAAATAAAATCTAAACCCCAGGAAATACTTAAAAAACAATATCATCAAAGTATTTAACTTTAGAAGAAATCCTTATTATTAACCAGGTCATATGGTTAAGTGGTAGAGGCTACTAGACTTGTGCACTGGAAACATTTTTCAGTTCTTCCGAATTAATATGGTTCTAATTTCTCAAATTTTGCATTTATGAAAACTTTCCGTTGTTTGATTCAAAATTCTGTGATTAAACATTGCATTAATCAGTCAAGATTCTGCTGAATTTTTATTATGACCAATCCAAATCTCCAAGTCTAAATAAATCACTTATCTTTGTCAATAATAATAGTAATAATAGCAGTAATGTAAAAATATGATTAATAATAAGAAGAAGAATAACAATGATATCACAAGTAAACTCACCAAATTTAAACTGCAACAACTAGGGTCACATTGGATTTTATTATCGCTAATATTCATGGCAGAATCAATTCTATCTTTCAGCACCGTTAACACAACTATCAGTATGTAGAGGCTATGATTAAGAGTTAGCTACTTTTGGATAGAAAGCAGAAAATCCAACAATGTTTTAAAAAGTTAAATAATATAGTAAGTAGTGGTTTCAGAGCTATAGGACAAAAACCCCTATAGTGATAAGAATGAAAAAAGCAGCAGTACCTCGGATAGGAGTGCCCACTAACTTATCAATAACAATACGATATATAAATTATAAATAAGTACTGTGCTACATGAAAAGTGTAAATAAAATATATCAGGTACCTTCCTTCAAAGCAAACACAGTGTATACAGTCCTGTATTGCTAGATGTAGCTCACACATAATGGTAAAAAGTCACTATAAATAATCATTATTCCAGTGAGACAGTCGAATAGAAGGTTTTGTACGTCATTAAATAAGAGTCTTTTTTAACTTGGTAAGTTCCTTCCTATACCCAATGTTTTCTCAAAGCAAATTCTATTCGAGTAGCACAGTGATCATCTATTTCAGTGGTTCTTAATTTTTATTCACAAGGAACCAAATTAGGTACGTAATGCTAGCATTTTTCAACTGTAAAATTAACTCAACAACCCATTCTTTATGTTGAGTATGGTGTAATGAACATTAAGATACATTTTGTAAAACACCTTAATTGGATTCTTCCTAGTGTCAAAGGGGGTCTTACTGGGGAAGACAACATCTCACAACAGTAAACAACTTATTACAGGCCTTAAAGGTGGAGGAAAAAGCAATAACATTTCAGAGAAGAAAGGAATTGCAAATAGAAAAATACATTTAAATAAAAAATTTGAAAAAAATATCAATAAAATTATCAACTGACAGCAGTGGGTAAAAATACAAATGCAAAGAGCTGCCAGTTAAACAAGATTGTCTCTCAACAACATCTCAACAACATCTCAAATCCAATAGTATAACATATCTCAAGTGCAAAATAAAATAAATATAGTGCAACATGATTTTTGTGTTCTTGAAAAGTACAAATATAAAGGGATTTTCCAGTACTACTTTCCCATACCAATTCCAAGTAATAGACAGGTGACAATCTTATTTCCTTCCGTATTTTATTGAAAGCATCTTTTTTCTTTTCATGGTTTATTGAACACCCACCTGTTTTCTTTCTTTCTTTCTTTCATTCTTTCCTTCTTTCTTTTTTTCTTTCTTTCTTTCCTTCTTTCTTTTTTGCTTTCTTTTTTCTTTCTTTCATTCTTTCTTTCTTTCTTTCATTCTTTCTTTCATTCTTTCTTTCATTCTTTCTTTCATTCTTTCCTTTAAATACTTAATATTTTATACTATTAAAAGCTTATTAAAGTCTTTTTTTTTTGTGCATCCTCTGTCTGGATTATTGGCAAATGACAATATAAAAAATACATAGTAAAACACAGTTTCCATGCTTTCACCAATATTGCTGTTAGCTCTGCTACACTGTAAGCAATCCATAGGAAAACCAACATCATAGGAAAACTAATGGAATTCTGTCTAGCTTTTACTGGCAAAACCATTCCAATAAACAAAGAGGATGTATATGGAGCCCTGAAAAATAAAATAGGACAGTGATTGGTCTCTATTAAAAAATAAATATGGTTCCCAATTACTATTAACAAAGGAAAGATGAAAACGGCTAAATAAAATGTGGTTAACCAAGTTAATTAGTAGATTTTGACAAACAAACCCTCTTCTTCATTTACCTTACGTTAACATGAATAGGTCAGTAATCTTGACTAGATAAAGGGTTTATATCTAGTGATGTCGCGAATACGAAATTATCGGTTCGCGAATGGCGAATGGCGAACGGGAACTTCCCCAAACGTTTGCGAATGGGCAGGCGAATTTTAAAACCCACAGGGACTCTTTCTGGCCACAAAAGTGATGGAAAAGTTGTTCCAAGGGGACTAACACCTGGACTGTGGCATGCCGGAGGGGGATCTATGGCAAAACTCCCATGGAAAATTACACAGTTGATGCAGAGTCTGGTTTTAATCCATAAAGGGCATAAATCACCTAACATTCCTAAATCACAATGGATATGGATTGACACCTGACATATGACATATTGACACCTTGACATATGGATTGACACCTGTCCTCAGAGACCCTGATACACACTGACACAGAGCAGAATAGGGACTCTTCACCCTATATAGGGTCACTTGGCAGGTATGGATTGACACCTGTCCTCAGAGCCCCTGATACACACTGACACAGAGCAGAATAGAGACTGTTCCCCCTACATAGGGTCACTTGGCAGATATGGATTGACACCTGTCCTCAGAGCCCCTGATACACACTGACACAGAGCAGAATAGGGACTGTTCCCCCTACATAGGGTCACTTGGCAGATATGGATTGACACCTGTCCTCAGAGACCTAATTGTGTAATAATGGTAATACTATTACCTATTATATAATATTGGCACGGCAAGGAAATTCCCTCTAAATAGATGGGTATAGGCAGAGAGTATGGAGACCGGAGTGATAAAGTGTCAATAAGGTGATATAAAGTTAAATGTATCACAGACACACAGCCACCCTTTCTCTTAGCTAGTTTCCAGAAATGCTGGATAGGTAGAAGTGCTATAAAGACTCAGAGAAGTCTAAGAAGAATCCTCTAAACTAGCCCTAATCTCTTTAAACACAAGGGTGTTCTAAGCTAAAGCTCAATCTAAACGTTTAGATGACTGCCTGATTTCCCATCACAGATGCTGGCTAGGAATAACAGTGTGCAAGACAAAGAGTGGGTCTAAGTGCCCATAGTGCAGTAAAGTGTCCCTAGTGAAGTGAAAAAGAGAATAACGAGCTGGCACCCAAGAGAATAACGAGCTGGCGCCCTATCAGGGGATCTGTATATGGTATCGATTTTAGGAACCGGGAGATGGAAAAAGATGCTTGGTCGGTCCTCCTACTTCAAATTTGGGGCACTGTGCATGCAATCTAATGTGCCACCAGATAGGAGTGGTGTGTTAAGTAGTACTATTCCTATCAGTTTAATCCCTGTTATGTGCCTTTTTTTTGGTTTGGTTTTTGAAGCCACAGTGCAGCACCAGAGGGCCGAAAAATTAGGCATGTACACATGCCTGAAAAATTAGGTATTGTTGCAGCCGCTGCTGTAGCAGCGGCCATAAAAATTGATGTTTGTTTCCCAGGCACAAAGTGCTCTAAAACATTGCGGCTTGAACCCTAGTTGGTGGTGGATAAGTCACACAAGTCAACCGGCATTCAGAGCTAAAACACAGCAGCGTGTGGACCATTTTTAGCCCAAGGCAGCTCATCTCATCAGGCCTTTTTTAGTCGAATGTATCGCCCACTGTCAGTCCCTTCGGGATCCATCCCTCATTCATCTTCATAAAGGTGAGGTAATCTAGACTTTTTGACCTAGGCGACTTCTCTTCTCAGTGACAATACCTCTTGCTGCACTGAAGGTCCATTCTGACAGGACACTTGAAGCGGGGCAGGCCAGAAGTTCTATCGCAAATTGGGATAGCTCAGGCCACAGGTCAAGCCTGCACACCCAGTAGTCAAGGGGTTCATCGCTCCTCAGAGTGTCGATATCTGCAGTTAAGGCGAGGTAGTCTGCTACCTGTCGGTCGAGTCGTTCTCTGAGGGTGGATCCCGAAGGGCTGTGGCGATGCGTAGGACTTAAAAAGTCATTTGAAAGTCTTTTATTTTATGTAAAACATATTTATGATACTGAGTTGTGTGTGCTATCTGCAGTTTCCAGTAAATAAAATATTTCTGATAAGGTTTCTTGATTGGTATGACAGTTCATTAGCATGAATCATTCTCTATGAGCTATTAATACGTTGCATTTTATATCTGACAAGAGTTTGTTGTGCACAAACAAGGTTAGTTTAATTATTGCAATAAAGTGTTGATGTGCCAACTCTACAATCAAATAATCAGCCACAAACAGTTCTGTTAGAATAACTTTGACTTTTGCTTCACTATAGCAAGCCAAAAGTATCCGTTCTAGTACATCCAACATACCAAAAGAAAAATGATGACAAAAATCAATCTTTGTTGTGTGTGTTTTTGCCCCAAACAGTGATAATCTGCTGCATCATGTCAAGGTACCAGCTATATTGTTTTAATTATTTGTATTTCTCTACACAGTGAACTGCAGGTCCATAGAATATATTCTTAGCCAAAATGTCAAAATAGTGTCAGCCCCATCTGTATCATTTTACAACGTAGAAATAACTGAAAGATCCCCTTGAGGTAGGAAACAAGGACATATAGTTGTAGCATGTACTGCACATACACCTAATATTATCTGCAAATGCTATAATATTTAACATAATGTATTATAATATATTTGCTCTGTCTTGTGATTGTCTATGTATTTTATTTTAATTATGCAGTATAGACCACATTCCATCACAAATAAAAAAATATATATAAGGGTTGTATGGTCAGCTGTGCTGCCATTCATGTCTTATTACTATTGTTGTTATGAACACCTGAGATGTATGAGATGATACACAATATGGTGGAGGTTTAAAAAACTATCGGAATCTCTTCAAGCCACTTAGAAAAAATTACATTTTGAAATTACATTTCTACTATACTCCCTAACTACAATGTGAAAATATACAACTTAGCAAAATTATGCTGGTGCTAGTGTGCTTAGTACCATTACATTTAATGGCTTACATTCTTATTAATTGTTTACTTAGCATTTTGACCCTTAACAACAACTGCTTCTACTTTGGTTAACATGACCTATAGTGTGCTACCCTTAAACGTCAGCTTGTCTTCATATTGTTTATGTTGGCAACACCCTTCTGCTTTATACTCAACTTTAACGCAAATCTGTAGATATTTTAAACAAACCAAGAAGTCTTATCCACATACAGCCTGTTAATGCATATTTAAAATACCAGTATGGAAGTATCTCCTTAATTTATAGCCTGGAATACATTTCTAGCTGTAAACTGCTAAGTTAGTATCATATGGATAGAAATTGGACTTATATTTCATATTGCCGTGAATTGAATTATTCCAGTGTATATATGAGGTTGGTATAAATGTGTAGCATTGAAAAATTATACTTTTCTTAAGAAGGAGCACATTGAAAGGTGATATGCTACTGCTTAGTATAATTTAAGGAATTTATTGTCCTTAGATTATTTTAACAACTAAAATAAATATGTGTAAAGTTTGGTGAGACCTGCAACACCTAGAGCATTCTTTAAATGTGAATGCATTCCTAATAATTATTATTCAACCCAAATATTGAACCACATTTCTAGACCCGATTCATTCCAAACATATATCTCCGCTCTCTAGAATAATTCAGTTCCCAACATAATAAGTGACCTTGCTAATGTCTTGCAATGAAAAAACAATCTGTGACAAACATGTCGAACGTGTACAGATGATGGGCAATGTGAAAATGTAAATGTATGCTATTACTCACATATAGTTAAATTCCCTAAGAACATAATATTCTACAGCACCAACTCTGAAGTAAATTAATTCAGTAGCTAAACATTATGAATGCTTTGCATTGCAATTGCTGTTGTACTCTCTTATTACCTGCTCAGAATGCATTAGATTAACAATGATTATGTATACGGATAAATAGAACAGAATTATATTTTATTGTATCCTCTTTTGCTAATGAATTTTATTCCTGTAAGCATGGTTACACAGCAAACTGTAAGATGCCGATGACATGACAAAGGACTTTATTCCCAATGAAAAAATCAGACAGCACTAAACATTTTTCACATGCTTTTTCATTTTTTTTTTTTAATTGCTTCTTGCCTTCTATGAAAGCCATTGAGACAATATTTACACATTAAGTAAAATAGATGGATATAAAAAATATGGTATCAAGCATGCAATTTGACTTCTGTATACAACCAGGCTGCAGATTGGTTATGTGGTTATTGAAGATTGTGTTAACTGACTTGTTTATAATATAGAAAACACAACAACACAAAAGAATCACCAATGTGCGAAGGAATAGGATAGTTACTAAATACCCTTCCTTGTGGAAGGAAACAGAGGACATCAAGAATGGAATAGAACAGATCAATGCCTTGGTTGGATTCTTAATGAAGGTTTAACATGTGTAGCAACATCACTTAACATTGTTAAATTGTCTAATATTGAGTCTGGTTTAAACACAGTTGTCCTTAGTGGTTGAGCTGATTGTGTTTGCATTTTGACACACCTTGTAAAGGCAAAATACTAATATTTTTAATGTAAAAGCGTGTACATTTATACATTCTACTAATATTTTCTATATCAGATATAGAAGTATTTTAAGGTAACACAGTTGCTACCTATTATTATCCTGGTATAATTCTACTCACTTTATCATGTTGGCTACAACTATTTATCAGCATTACAGTCTGGAATAATTATTGTGTTTATACAGCCGTGGAGAGGCTTGTGCACACTTATATGTATATGTATATGATAGGAAAGAAGTTGCTAGGCATTTATGTTTCCTGCTGGAAATTGAGCAGATTATCTAGACTATAGTCTAGACAGTAAAATATCGCTTAAATTGTATCACCCAGTTTGAACGCATTTTCTTGGAATCTGATAAACTGCTCTTCAAATTCTCCCTGAGATCCAACAAATGATTTTCTATAATGTGAATAGTAAAGTATGTGCCACTGTAACCTGCGTTTGTGATACAGATTTGCTGTTATATGAAAGTATTTGTTGGGTGACATTTTGTCTGTTATCTTTGTCATAAACTAATACTAGTCTCCCACAAATCCTTGTCACAGCCTTTATATGTAATCTTTAATGCAGGATTTGATTGAGACCTGCAGTAAAGGATAACCAATCACAGGACAATATCAGTACATGGATTTAACATTCTGCCTTGGATTAGTGGAATTTACATTCCTGGGCAGCAAGTTTTTTGCAACTTTCTAGATTTGAGTTAAGGATGCTATAGTGTCAGGAAAACGGGTTTGTTTTCCTGACACTATAGTGATCCTTTAATCTTTATTTAATCAAACCAGAGAATCCTGGTCCCAGTCCAAGAACCCTTTACGTGCTGATTTGCAAATTAGAAGTGTGTTATGTGTCTTGGAGTAACGAGAGGCTTCTGGTCATAAAGGTCAGAGTGAGTGTTACATTGACGGTTGTCCTACTGCAAGTTTAAAAAAACCATCAGGTTCTTGGTCACCTTTCTTATCAAAGCCCTTATCCCCCGAATGTTCAATTTGTCCAGGTGGCCAGCTAGTCAGAGTCCTGTTTTTTTTTTTTTTCTAAATTTCTTCCATTTAATATTTATCGAGGCAACAGTGCTCTTGGCACTACAATATTCTTTTTATTTTTGCTTTGCCATTATAGGGTATTGAGTGTAGAGTGGTGGATGTGAAAAGACCCCAAATAATTGTAGCATAAAGCTGCAACATGAAAGGGGTTTGAATACATAGTGAATGTACTGTACGACCCTGTGATGCACTAATTTGAAAGTAACCCTAAACCAAGCCTCTAAGCTGACCCAAACACTAAAATCCAAAGATATTAGAGCTACATTATGGTGTTATAATTTCGATAGACATTGATATGTTTATAAATTTACCTTGTTACACCCCCTGTTACTTCCTGTTTGCTTAGCTTCATGAAGCTAAACTCAAGAGTCAGACAATTGCTCAAAGCACCTGCCTTACAAAGACTTATCACTGAGCTGCGCTGGGAAGTTTGTGAGTGGACAACCACAAAACGTATTGGCTGGGGAAGAAGGACACAATTGTAAAGCTTTTTCAAGCTGTTGTGGGTATAGCCTAATGGAAATATGCATAATTAAATGTGCATGTGTTTTCTATGGTAGAATAACTACTAAAAGTAGTTTTTATAGTTTTGGATTTTGGGCTGTGGAGTTTCCCTTTACCCCTTAAGGACCAAACTTCTGGAATAAAAGGGAATCATGACGTGTCAGACACGTCATGTGTCCTTAAGGGGTTAACTGTGGACATCACTTTAAAGAAATGTTTCCACTCATGCCTTTTTTCATCAATTTGCTAAGAGCTCACTGCAGCTTGAATGTTTCTATATACTTGCTTAAAACATTCACAAGTTAAACCATTGTGGTTACACACAATCTGAAATCATTCTGCTAATTGTGTGACCTTTCAAATAATTAATCTTGAAATTAGCTGTGTTAGGGCTGCACTTGCAAACTGATTGAATCTAGATTTCTCTGTAAAACACACATGGTATATTTTCAGTCCTTACTGAAGTTTTCAATTGATTAATTTGGCAAAGATTCCACACGTACAGTGTCATTTGAATACAATGAAATATTTTAATAGAATTGTTCATTCTACATTTATTTAGGATTTTGCATGCTCACACTGTCGTGAATGTGCACAAAATTGAGTAATTTATTACATTATTACGCAATGGGAACATATGTGCTATTTCAATTTTTATTCTAAAAAAACTCCTATAATTTTGCTATCATATAGTCCTTTTGGATCTCCTGGTGTGATTCACCACTATTCCTACTTATTCGAGCTTTTGAATGAAATGTGTTGATTGACAGTTTGTGAGAGTGGGCTCAATGAAGGCAAGATGCCTTGTCTATCTGATTCAATTACAGTTGATTTGGAAAAGTCTACATACAACCAAGGTAGTATTATACAATAACATTTATCATCTGAAGCAATGCACTTTTAAATATATTAACTGCATTTTATATTATAGGCCACAAAAGCCAATAACTTGCGGTGAGATCTGTTTCCATAGTAACTTCAGGTATCAATCAATTAGCATTTCCATGTTTATTAATTATTAGAATGCAAAACATTATGTGAGTAGACTTTGAATTATTGGTCTTCATGTGTGTTGGAGATTTTATAAGATATTCAATAATCCTGGATTATTATGAATAGTGGATTTCCACATAAAAGTATTTTTCTAACAGCATTTAACTAATTGTTCTTCATCACATACAAATGTATTATCCCATAAGAACTACACAGTGAACAGAATATTAGTAGGCAAGCAACACCTCAGAACCTAATATGAATATAAGTAAAATAATCGTCAAATGGAGATGGTGCATGTGGATGTTCAAAACTAGTACTCTCGGGACCTGCTTGAAGCTTTATTTCAGATAGCATAGAGCACTGATAAATAATTCTTGATTGGAGGTTGAGGCTCTAATCCGCCTAGATATGTATGCTTTTTTCCCCTGTCTTGGAGAAGAAAATTTGTGAAGTTAGCAAATAATTATTCAAAAGAAAAATGGAAGAAAGGCAATGCATGTTTAAACACTAGTCGGTGGTGGTATTGCAATCCATGTTATTTACAAAGATTTGGCAAAAGAACATGCGCCATACGTTTTCACCAACTGCAGTGACAGATGCAGTATGTGGAACAGACACTTGGGATGTAAGCACAATTTTACCAGCAGGTAAGAGAACTATACAAATTCATCTATGTCACAGGTGGACTCTCCCAGTCCTCAACGGCCAGATCATAATATTAGATTCCAGAGAAAGGAGTAAATTATTTGCCATGACACATTTAGGTGAAGTTGAAATGTACCTGATTACATCGGGGCAGTTGAGGACTGGAATGCAATCCTATCTATACATATAATTTCTAATCACGCATTGATTGTTTACATCATATATTTTCTGTGTTTTTATGTATAATGTCTCAAGCTTCTCAATATCTCAATCTTCTAACACACCAGTTTCATTGATATTGATATAATCTATAGGTCTAATTAACAGAATTTTAAGTACATCCGCAATTGTAGTAATACATATACTGAAAAACAAGTCTAAAGTAGGATACCACTAATACATGTAATTATTTTTTTTTCTTTTTTGACAGTTGAGTATGAGATAAATGTGTGACGAATTAAAATAACTCCCACTTAAATGTGTTTTGTTTTCTTCTTTTTCATTAGCTATTGATTTGAATATAATACTCACTTTATTTTCATTTTGTCTTTTTCAGATACCAAAACCAATGAAGGCACTACTGCTGCTATGAATGGTCTTTGGAAAATATCTACATTTAAAAAAGATAACTCTAAAGATGACACCACATTCAATGCTGGACCATCTCAAGTACAACCATCCCTTCTGTCAAAAGATTATGACCTATTTGTCCTTTATGATACCTTTTTAAATTGTATCATCTGAATATCACTTAATCACTTAATTAATTCATATATTGACTTTGGACTAACTAATTGTCTCGGGAACCTGTAACTATATATTTTATTTGCCAATGATCTTAACCACTGATACAAAATAGCAGATTATCACCAGCACAGTACACCTTCACTGTTTGCAGGTTTTGGCTACCTAAGGAAGGTTCTTCTGGCTCTTAAAAAGAATTGCAAAAGGAAGAAAGTGGATAAACAGTGGAGATTCTTGGTTTCGCAACTCTCCTAACCCACTTGCATTCTTGTGCACTAGAAGAGCAGACTATAATTTTGGCTGAAAATGTCATTGTATTCTCCACAAAGAAAAGAGAAGTCATAGTTCAAAGCAGGAAAATGTTCCCCATTGAAAAAAATATCATAATCAAAAACTTCATGAAGGAACATAAAGCTATAAAGAATGGGTTAACTGCCAGTTGTGCAGTTCGACTTTTGACATAATGGAAATGAATACTGATGAGATACAATGTAACATTGTCATTAGAATATGCACATGAAATGGTGTTTTAAAATACCCATTTGTCAGCAACAGGCAGTCTTTTGACATATGCAAAAGTATATAAAATAAGATGCAATTTTGTTTGATTGTCATGCATCCAAAGGTGGAGTTCTACCACACTTTTTTCTAAAACTTGTGATATTGCCTGGTCAAGATTGAATACGTTGATTTCATGTTTCTGCATCTTAATAAAATAAGCAACTATGTATTATCCTTTGTGTGATTGTGTATCGAGAACAAAACATTATTTTGTGAAATTAATATATATACTTTTAAAAGTGACCCTGTTGTCTGTGGTTATTTACAAATAGTCTATATGAAAAGTTCAAACTTTGAATAGGAATTAAAATGCGTTTCTATGCTATTTCTTATTACGTTTTTTTTAATTTGACCTTTAGTTGTATATGAGCCGTTGCTATATTCAATTAACCAGTAGCAGCCAAGATAATATAATTTGTTGTGCAACAGCATCTGGTGTGTCTGTGGCTTCTGTATGCTACCATATAACTTTGGTATGTGACCTCCCTCCGTGATCATAGTTCAACTTTGAAAATTATTAACTATTATTTTAAGACAACAGTCAGCAGAAGCGTTCCTGGAACTGCAACAATGCACTCTAGAGCCCCTTTAACATTTAGTTCACCTGCCTAAAAATGTCTATTTGTGATATGTCTCAACTTTTCAACTCTGATTAATGTAGTTTATATCAGTAGTGACAGTGATCTCTGGAGGACTCACAGTCAAATGCATATCTTTGTCACTTCTAAGACTAGCTGTTGTACTTTCTGTATCTTGAATCAGAACGAACTGGATGCATGTCCCAATGCATCCTTCTATAGTGTCATTATCATGGCGAACAGTAGTTTTCACCCTGTGCTTATGTTTTTAATGATACATGGTAGAAATAGAAAGATATCACAGTAGAGTTTCTCATAACAGGGCACACAAAAGAAGAAAAGTAAATATTATTATCAAATGATATGAGATGCTATTTAAAAAGCAAATGTCTTGTTTCAAGATAAATTGCTCTTGTTTTATATTAGTGTCACTAATTTGGAACTTCACAAAACTGTCATCCGTGTTAATTTTCTTTTTACTGTATCTGGACACAATGTGCCAAGCCTTGTACAAAAAAGAAAAACACCTACAAGGTGCTAAAAAAAAAAAACAACTATATATAAAAGTAATTGGAAATGTGACTATATTAATGAAAACATAAGTCTAAAAAAAACACACACATTCAGATATAGACAAACAAGTAAATGCAAAGAGAAATTTAATCAATGACGTAATTCACTTTATTTTGAAGAGGTGGTAAAAAAAATATAGCTCTTTCGTTAATAAGTACCAGTTGATATGTCACGTTGTCAACACTCATGGATAAGATCGTAGAGTTCTTCTGTGCTACAGATTGATGAATTCTATACTGGTAGTAATGCAGCTTTCTAGAAGATAACATTCTTCCTACTGTCATATTTTGTGTTTGATTGAGATATATTTGAAAATATGTTCCAAATGGTTATAATAATATAGCTAAAGCAGCTCATTTTGTGCATGCATTACATTGCCATAAAATTATTCCTTTAGATAAGATCAGTTCATTAAAACATAGGCTTTGGAGGCATTATATCATTTTATATTGGGTATGTGTTTGCACACTAATGCAGTACTATTTCTATCAACCTCCAAAATGGTCACTTCCTTTATCCTGCTTTTACTGATCTGCCCACCAGGTGACTACCAGACAGAGGTGCCTATGACAGTTTTCCATTTTATTACAAAGATGAAATAGACAAATAAAATGTAGCTTAAACTGTATTCCAACTTGATGCTCATGAACGTGGGTTGATCAGAACATTTGCATTTTAACCAATATACATATACTTACTGTAGATCTATGTAAATCCATATATTTAATTTAGAATATATATATATATATATATATATATATATATATATATATATATATATACAATAAACAATACACAAGATCCAGCGCACTCTCCTATCTACTAAACAGCAACTTCAATGTTGACAGATTGTATTAGTTTTTAAAAGTTTTTTTTAAAAACACCTAATCTAGGCAAAAAAAAATAATGGGGATTTAGTTACATTATATGATCATGCATTACATAAGCCTGCCACAACGTCAATGTACCCCATCTTTGGCAGGTCCTACTCTCACAGTCTAATGTCTGCTCTTATGAGATTAACCCACTTACTTGGGAAAAAATTCCATCTGAGGCTCTCTGCAGTACAAGGCTAAATAGGGACCTGAGATGAGGCACCTGCATATATGCCATTAGCATTTTTTTAAGTGAGATTATGTGAAATATGGAATAAGTCTAAAAATTGACAATAACCCATTTATTAAATTCAAGGAAATTACAAAAAAAACAAATCTTGGAAACTGCATTAAAAAGTACACACAAAATATCTGCAAATGACAGAATGTCACGGTAACCTGCATTTTAAATTATTCTAGACCTTAAACTTTACTTATTAATAAAATATGTATTTTCATATTTTTAAGCCAACACTACAGCGGTAAAAACTGATTCAAGAAACTACAGAAAAATTGGAACACATTCAAAATGATACTCATTTTTTTTGTTTCTTATTTTAGCATTCTGCTGATTCATGACACTTACACAACTCCAATTTACTTGACTTGACAACAACCGGGATGACACCTGTTTGATCAGGACAGGTGTGTCAGCAGAGGTTGCTCATAGAATAATATGCTTGGGCTGTCAAAAACAGCATTTTTCAGGGTATAATGTGTCAGAAAATGACAGAACACTGCATAACTATGAATAAGGGCAAACACTTAAAAAAACATTGATTTCTACTGATCAGAAAGTAAATGTCATTTAATAAAGCATATGAAATGCCAAAATCTTGTATTTTGAACACATTAATACATTATGAAAATGCATTCAGACATAGCATTCTTTATATATTATACAATTTAATAGCTTTGAAAAAGCACAATTTATATTTCTTATTAATAGATAGCAGTACATAGGACTATATGAGCAGATCTGCTCACTCGGCAGCTCTTGCGTATACAAATGTGGCACAGTAATGTATTACTGAAATGATCCCCGGAGACACGAACTAAGCACGTGCTGTATTTTTGTGTATGTTGATACGATGTATATTTTCCTACATTCCTTCGGCTTCCCATTTAAGATCAGATCATTAAATCAAGTGGTCTGCTAAGTTGCAGTAATTACATTAATTTAATGAATCTGTAAGATGATATGTCAGTGTTAGCTCTTGATATCTTGTATTCACGATGAAACAGAAGGCCTTTGTTGTGCAAATTAAGCCTACTACTTCTGGCTTTGTACTATGCTCATGATTTGAAAAGGAAGTCTAAGCTGCAATTCCCCCAAGCTTTACCTTGAGCCAAATCAAGGCAACTTTCCAGGTTTTTTTTTTTTTTTTAACAGTGATACTTCCAATTTATTACGCCAGCAGCATTCTGCCCATTAAAATGGCATGTAACTCAAATGATATAAATTGTTGATACAAAAAGTTAATATTTTAAAATAATATACCCAAAAATAGCAGAATGATCAGTGGTTACATAGTCGAATAATTAAGGAACAAATCTACAATACACCCACTTTAGGCCATCTAGCACTGCAGTATTAATTAATAAAATATATATTTTAAATCCAGTAATATATTGGCAATATTTTCATCTTGCTTTATTTTTGTTTCAATACATTATTTATAATAATAATCTTTACCTATTATGACATTACATTTGTAATATCTGCATTACTAAATATTCAATTTATGCTTTTTAATATTATTGAAATAAAGTTTCTTGATGCCTTCACGTGGCAAGATATGACACATAGCTAGCTTGTCATATATATACCTTAGCTAGCGGTTTGGCTAACACAATGTACAGATAAAAAGCTACATGAAACATGATTGTCACTTGTACATGACATATTTGCTCTAACAAGCTTACTACACTGGATCAAATACATCAAAGAGTTGGATAGGACCCATTTCATGTTGGTAAGAAAAAGCCCACTTTTGCTGGTACTGCTTTATGATCTCTTTTTTTTCTGTGTGAAATGATTATAATGATTTTTCACAGCTGTCCAAGTTAGAGAAATTCCTGCTTGTTTTCCATACTTTTGTTTGGAGAGTAGGTGTCATGCAGGAATTCCAGTAGGAGGCAGATTTTGCTTAATCTTTCTTCTAATACTGTGATGCATATGCATTTTCCACCTAGTTGTTAAAATGTAGTAGTTTCCTAGTCTTCTTTGCCAGTGCTGTATTTAACACGGGTCAAGCAGGGCAGCTGCCTCCAACCTTGTTATCCCTGGGGGGACTCTAAGCAGCTGCCACATGGGACCACTACCAACAACAATTTGGACGGGTCCATCAAGTGGCCCATGCTTTTCGGGCCAACTGATGGATATCACCGAACAGGGGCTCTGACAGGCACAGCAGGCCTTTAAGAGCATGACCAGACCCCTGTAGTATCAGCCTGCTAGGAGAAAGTGAGAGCTGGTCACTTTCTCCCAGCTATAAGGAGAGAGCGTCATGTGGGACGGAGGCAGCGCAGACAGGCAACATGGGGGAAGAGAGGCAGGAGTGAGCTGTTGCAGACCCTCATGTTCACTTCCATCAGTCTCAGCCAGCATGACCGAGAGCCCAAGTAAGCAAACAGGAGGGTGGCTGCAAATATAAAATTATAACATGTATGTGTATGTGTGTCAGTGTGTGTATCTATGTATGTATGTGTGCCAGTGTGTGTATGTGTGTCAGTGTGTGTATCTGGGTGTGTGGATGTGTCAGTGTGTGTATCTTTGTACATGTGTCAGTGTATATCAGTGTGTGTGTATGAGTTTGTGTGTCATTGTTTGTGTGTCAATGTGTGTGTATCTATGTGTCAGTGTGTGCATCTGCAAGTGTGTGTATTTGTGTGTGTGTGTGTGTATGTGACAGTGTGTATTTGTGTATGTGTGTGTATTTGTATGTGTCAGTGTTTGTATCTGTTTGTCATTATATGTATCTGTGTGTGTGGATGTGCCAGTGTCTGTATCTGTGTGTCAGGGTGTGTATCTGTGTGTCATTATGTGTATCTGTGTGTGTATGTGTCCTGTATCTGTGTGTTTGTGTGTGTATAGGCCAGTGTGTGTGTGTGCATGTGTCATAGTTTGTACATGTGTCCATGTGTGTGCATTTGTCCAAATGTGTGCATTTGTCAGTGTGTTTTTATGTGTGTATCTGTGTAAGTATGTATGCACAACATGCAAACACACCCCTGCAAACACAAAAGTTACATACAAATACCCCTGAATTCAAACTCCAAAATTATATACACACTCACCCCTTCAGTAAAACACCAATACTACACATGAATGTAATCTGCAGGTAAAAGACAACTCTACATCCAAACACCCCTGCATGCAAATGCAAATATTACAAGCACACTCCCTCTCTACATTAGTTCCGCCACTGCATTGGGGTGGAGGGCATGACTGCATGCCAGGGAGTTGGGGCCCAAGCAAATGCTTAATATTTAAGATGGCCCTGTTCTTTGCTATGATATTGTCATATCCTGATTTCAGCAGAGTCTTTTTACCACCCATTTTGGGTGTCCTGGAACTTAATACATTTATTTTTAATTTCAGTATGCCTAGATAGCACATTATTTAATGTAAACAAAAACAAAATTTTTGTCTGGGCAGAAAAATGTAAAAAAAATAATAATTTACCAACTAATTAGTTACAGATAGGAAAACAGAGTTATAAATAAATAACATTTCTCAATATCTAACATATACTTTTTTTCCTCACATACACTATAATACTTTGCATTGTCCAATAGCCACTCAGTTCTCAGTTATGTGCATGCATATATGTCATGATCTCTTACCACTCTCCAGCACACCCATGTGGTGCGGCACCCGAGGCTGACTCCTCTCACAGCCAAAACGGCATGTCCCACACCTGATGCTGGAATCATGCCCCTTTTGATGACGCAATGCATATGCAGTCCTGCATCATCTGTACCAGCCCAGAACATTCTGGGGACGTGGCCTTAAAGAAAAAGCAGCTCCCTTATAAAAAGGACGCCTTTTGCTTTGTTCCTTGCCCTATTGTGGTTCCTTGTGTTTAGTATAGTACTATATTCTCTGTGATTTATTGGTTTATTGTGAATTTACTCGGCTTGGCTTTTGACTCTTCTGTTCTCTGGTTTCCTGACTCGGCTTGTATCTTGACTTTTCACTTTTATGGTATCCTGAACCGGCTATTCCTGTATCACTCTACTGATCTCTGGTATCCTGACTTTTGGCTATTCCCTGATTTCCTGATTACTTTTTCCTGCCTACGTTAAACCCGACCATTCTAATATAATATGTTCTTGGGTTTTCTGTGGGTTTACATACTGCATGTTGGCATTGTTATTACTTTGGGATTTTGAGATTATATTTACAAAGACCTCTTGTTAGGTTGAAATGTTGCTGTGCATTTTGTTGCAATAAATCTGCCCGCGGCTTTCACATTTGGAGTGCCTGTGAATTTTTCTTGTTGCCTTGTCGTGTTGGGATTGCTGGTCATGTTCCAGAGCACCCGTGGCCGTTGGGAGTGAGTGCGGTTCCTGCAACCAACCTTTGCTATATATATTCCTATCAATATTGTATATGTTGCAATACCACCATGACAATACCCATACCATATCAACCTCACATTGCAACCAACATGTTGCCAGTTTGGACACACAATAAATATATGCACACATACAAAAACTATAATGCATGCATTTAAACAATCTTAAACATGCATATATATGCAAAATATATACAGATACACATTCTGATACATGATCATAACACACAAACACAATGATGCGGCCCACAATGAATATTTTTGCGGCCTGCCTGCCCTGGGGCACTCCTGCTTCTGGTATTGCTGTGTGTGTTGTGCTTATGTTAGGCCTGTGTTGACGGTGTGATAGTGTGAGTATGAAGGCTACTGTCTGTGGATTAGTGCCTGTGCCTAAGAGTGCCTGTGTTTTTATGAGGTTGACTGTGGCAGGGTGGTTGTGACAGAGTGAGTGTGACATGAGGACTGTAACAGAGTGGGCGTGACAGGGTGACTTTGGCAATGCAACTGTGTGTGAGGGGTAAGTGTGGGGAGTGCTTGTGACATGGGGACTGTGTGTGGAGAGGTGGGATGACTGATTGTGTGTGTTGGAGGTGTTATGTGACATGGTGACTTATTGTGTGTGGGAGAGGTGTAATGTGACAGAGTGACTGTTTGAGGGGGTAGATTGTATGTGGGGAGGCTGTATTTCGCTGTTAAAACACCCTTTTTTTTTTAGCTTTTTTTAGGTGAAGTCCCATCCACATCTTTCCCTGGTGGTACAGCAGTTTTCCTGCTGGTCCAGTGGGTTGCCTGTGTAATCTGTCCTGTGACTTAGAGCAGACACTTTGAAATGTCCCCTTCCTGTCTCTGACTGGGAGGGAGCATTTGCTGAATGCTGCTCTCATCCACAAAGCAGTCTGCAGACTGTGCAGTGAATCAGTGTAGAGAGTTCACTTGAACTCCCTACCAAGTGAGCTCACTTTAACCACTGCATACAGCTCATCTATCAGTCAGCTCCAACTGACAGACGGGGTCCAGGCATTGATAGAGGAGCACTGGGAAACATAGGTGCAGCACTCACTGCACTGTTACAGAACAAAGAAAGGAAGGTAGTGCCACTAAAAACCACATAAATTAAAAGAGCATAGAATAGGCAGACTAAAATGCAATATATATAATAGATAATAAGCAAATAGAAGTCCAGAATAAATAGTCTGACTGGTAGATGAATCAAACAACAAGGTATATCTTTGTAGAGGTGAATGCAGTCTTTAGTAGTGGGGGATTCTTCGGAGTGGTGTAGATGCGTCTTTGTACATCATATGAAATAAAAAAATAACAACTGATGGTGTAGTATGTCCCGAAAGGGGTAGAAGCAATAAAAGAGTATATGGTCCTACTCACGTTTTCAAGAGCTATGGACTTAGCTCTAGTGTGGATAAGGTACAGTGGTATAATCCCCACTTATGGGATACGTGAGGTCTTAGTATTCTTGATTAGGGGACCATATGTGGAAATAAAAGCGGGAACAGCAATAGTGCGTGTTCAAAGCATAAAATGCCAGAGGTGAGAAGATAAAAAACCAAGTGGTTACTCACATTTAGTTGAACAGACTAACTGTTCAATGAATACAGCTTGAGTGGTATAATCCCCACGTAGGATTCTTGGGAGTAATATCCTCACTGGATAGTAAAAACACTTCTGGTGCCGGATAAAAGGATGGTAGTAGTAAAAAAGTAAAATAATAATAGTAATAAAAAGTAAGATGGCTAACTCACAGTAAGAAAGTGGCCAAAATACCTTTATCTAAAACAACATAGTTTAAAAACCACAATGCGTTTCGCCCTTAGGTTTTATCAAGTGGAGAACCTAGGTGGGGATTATACCACTCAAGCTGTATTCATTGAACAGTTAGTCTGTTCAACTAAATGTGAGTAACCACTTGTTTTTTTATCTTCTCACCTCTGGCATTTTAGACTTTGAGCACTATTGCTGTTCCCGCTTTTATTTCCACATATGGTCCCCTAATCAAGAAAGAATACTAAGACCTCACGTATCCCATAAGTGGGGATTATACCACTGTACCTTATCCACACTAGAGCTAAGTCCATAGCTCTTGAAAACGTGAGTAGGACTGTATACTCTTTTATTGCTTCTACCCCTTTCGGGACATACTACACCATCAGTTGTTATTTTTTTTATTTCATATGATGTACAAAGACGCATCTACACCACTCTGAAGAATCCCCCACTACTAAAGACTGCATTCACCTCTACAAAGATATACCTCGTTGTTTGATTCATCTACCAGTCAGACTTTCTGTTGTAAGGCCTGTGAGGGAGCCCGACTTTTTAGGTGTGCCGCCACTTTTTACTTATTTATTATTGTTTCTGTTGTATCTGCTATAGATAGAGAGCGCTGATCCCTTTCTTCCATTCTATACTCACTGCACTGTGCCTACAATTCCTCCATAGAGAATCATTGGACTCAATGATTCTCTATGGTGACAGTGACGGCACTACGCTGTGACTTACGTCACAGTATTTTACAGTATGAGAGTAAGTTTCCAGGCTATAATACCCAGAGGGCTTGGAAGTGTGACCTGCACTGAAGGCACTAGAGCAACTTTAATAACTTAAATAGCAATACGCTCCTTGTAATGTGTGACTTGCATCTACTAAAAGTAAAAGAAGATTCTAAGTTAGAGGTTACTTCTATAATTATGGCAAATCAACTTTTTTAGAAAATCTTTTCACCTCTGTCCTACACAGTGTAATCAATGCATTACTACTTATAATGAACAGATTGTCATCTATCATGTAGTACAGCAAGCATGTCAAACTTGCGGCACACAATAAATATAAATTTGCGGCCCGCCTGCCTTGGAGCGGCTTTGTAGATGTTTCCTGTCTGCGCCTTCCCTCCCACAGCCACATGAGGGCAGAATGTCTGTCTGTCTGCAGAGCAGGTCAGACACCAGACATCCCCCTTACCTACTGCTCGCAGTGCCAGAGGGGTGTCTGGCCTGCTTGAACAGAGAAGAGCAGGGCTGGAACTGGAGGATGGGCAGCTCATCTTAAGGTAGGGGAAGAGGGGCTTGTGGGACCTTCCTGTGTAGGGTATTAAATTGGGGAGGGGCAGTGTATTAATTTGGGGGAGAGAGAGAGCCAGTATAATAAATTGGGGTGGGGGTGTGGGCAGTGTATTAATTTGAGGGAGGGGGCAATATATTAATTTGGTGGAGAGAGTGGTCAGTGTATTAAACTGGGGAGCAGGGCAGTGTATTAATTTGATGGAGGGGGTCAGTGTATTAAATTGGGGAGGGGTGCAGTGTATTAATTTGAGGGAGAGAGGGGGCCAGTGTATTAAATTAAAGGATGGAGGGGGCCAATGTGTTAGAGTGGGGGTGGGCATTGTGTTAAATTTGTGGGAGGGCAGTGAATTAATTTGAGGGAGGGACGGGGTAGTGTATTAATTTTGGGGAGGGAGGGGTTCAGTGTAATAAATTGGGGAAGGAGTGGGGCAGTGTATTAGAATGGTGGGAGAGGGGCAGTGTTTTAAATTGGGGGTGGGCAGTGGATTCATTTGGGGAGGAAGGGGCAGTGTTTTCATTTGGGGAGGGAGGGGGCACTGTATTAATTTGAGGGAGGAAGGAACGGGGCCAGTTTATTAAATGGAAGGAGGGAGGGGGCAATGTGTTAGAGTGGTGGGAGGAGGGGAATTGTATTAAATTAGGGAAGGGAAGTGTATTTGAGTGGTATGAGGGGGGTCAGTGTGTTAAATTGGGGGAGGGCAGTGTATTAAATTGGTGGAGGGAGGGGGCAGTGTATTAGATTAAGGGGCAGTGTATTGGATTGGGTGGAAAGGTACAGTGTATTATAGTGGAGGGAGAGGGGGCAGTGCTTTGGAGTTGGAGGCAATGTATTTGTAGCATTACTTACCTTATCCGGGGGCCGGCCGCGGTCCTCTCTTCAAGCCGCGCGCGGTCCTGCGGCTGCACGAGCCGTGCGCGGCTCATCCGACTCTCCTAACAGGAAGACGGGCAGTGACCGCGAGATGCGGTCACGTGTCCCGCCTGCAACTAAGAGCGCGCCGCGAGTCTCGGGCGCGCTCTTAAAGAGACAGTGGGAGCCTAAATTGCAAAAAGGCTCCCATTGGCTCCTGTCATGCCAATCACCCCATACACTTACCTTTTGGGGTGTGGAAGTGACAGGAGCCAATCACATTAGTTTGAAGGCTACTTATACTTACCCTTTTCCCTTAGTTCCTTGCCCTATCGTGGTTTCTGCTACAGTTCCCTTTAGTGCTTGTTGTGTTCAGTTGTGTTTCTCCGTATTTGACCTTGGCTTTGTATTCTGACTTCGTTTTCGCTTTATCCTTGTCTGTTCTGTTTGCCGGCTTGCTGATTCCTGTGTACCAGACCCCGGCTAGTTCTCGTTTACGCTGTCTCTTTGTGCCCTTGACCTCGGATAGTTCCTGACTCTGTACTTCTCCTATTACGTCGAGGCCGGCCACTCTAAGGTCCGGTAGACGTATCTCTCCTCTGTGCTGTCTTCTGTTTGGCTGGATCCTGCGTGTAGGGGTATATTCTCGTTACATTACGATAGGGCCATGGACCCCACAGATTTAGCTCAACAGATGGCGTCCCATGAGGCTAGATTTGTAGAGCAGGATCACCGTATGGATCAGATAGCTCAGGCGCTCCAGACGCTCTTAGCTAGAACCATTCCAGCAACCACACCTAACCCTCCTACACCCCTGCTTCCTGAAGTATCCACTTTGCCTACTACTTCGGCCCATTTAACACCTCCTCCTAGGTATGGAGGGGATTCTAAGACATGCAGAGGGTTCATTAACCAAATAGAGTTTCATTTTGAGATGTATCCACGTTCGTTTCCCAAAGAGAGGTCTAAAGTTGGGTTCTTTATGCACCAACTTACCGACAAAGCACTTGAATGGGCGAATCCTATTTGGGAAGCTAATGGACCTATGGTGCATGACTTTCACAGTTTTCTTACAGCATTTCGCAGAACTTTTGACACTATGAAAAGGTCTAAAAATGCTGCAAGAGCATTAATGAGAGTTAAACAGGGTTCTAGGTCTGTGGCTGATTACGCTATTCAGTTTCGTACTCTTGCCTCACAGGTAGATTGGACCAACAATGGGTTAACTACTCAGACACTATATTGGATGAGGTAGCAGCTAAGGAGCTTCCTGTTGCTTTAGAGGACCTTATTGACTACCTCATTGATATAGATAATAGGATTCGTGACAGGCTCTATACCAAGAACAGAAATAGACGTTTTGGTACACCTATTCACCCCAGAGTTGATACACCGGAGAGTGTAAAAGTATCTGAAGAGGAACCTATGCAATTAGGGGTTGCCAAACTCTCTGATAATGAAAAATTACATAGGAGAAGGGAGGGACTCTGCCTATATTGTGGTAGGAGAGACCATATGGTAAAGGAATGTCCTTTGCTCCCGGAAAACTCTCGCACCTAAGACCTTATAGGGGACTGGCCTTGGGTGTGATTTCTAAGTCTCCTACATTGCCTCCTAACCGACTGCTTCTCCCTGTTTCTTTACATATGGGAGAGAGTTGTATCGTTGAAAATATATATGCTCTGGTTGACTCTGGGGCAGCTGAGAATTTTATAGACTCTAGTTTTGTAAAGAAAAACAACATTCCCATCAGGGAGAAGGAGATACCCTTGGCCGTTGAGGCCATAGATGGTAGACCATTGATATCTCCAGTTGTTACTCATGAGACTGCACCGTTACACATGTACACAGGGGTTTTACACTATGAAACCATTCGGTTCCAGGTCATCACCTCTCCCTCTTCACAGTTAGTGTTGGGGTATCCATGGTTACGTACCCACAATCCCATTTTTGACTGGGAGACAGGGCAGATAAAATCATGGCGTGAAGCCTGCCATGAGTCATGTACTATTGAAGTCACGCCTGTGAATTCTATTAATGTTCCTACCATTCCTCCTTTGTCTACGGTTATACCCTCTCAGTATTTATCTTTAAAGACTGTCTTTGATAAAAGAGAGGCTGACAAATTACCGCCTCACAGACCCCACGATTGTGCTATTGACTTGCCTGGCACTATACCTCCAAAGGGCAGGGTGTACCCTCTATCGGTTCAAGAAAACCGTGTCATGGAGGAATACATTAAAGAATCATTAGACAAGGGATTTATTAGGAGATCCTCTTCTCCGGCTGGAGCGGGGTTCTTCTTTGTATCAAAAAAAGAACGTGATTTAAGACCTTGCATTGATTATAGAGGTCTTAATAAAATCACCATCAAAAATGCTTACCCTATACCATTAATAACAGAATTGTTTGACAGGCTCAAACATGCTACGGTATTCACCAAATTAGATCTTAGAGGAGCATACAATTTGATACGTATAAAAAAGGACCACGAATGGAAGACAGCCTTTAACACTAGGGCAGGTCATTATGAGTATACCATCATGCCATTTGGGCTTTGCAATGCCCCAGCAGTATTCCAAGAATTTATTAATGATGTCTTAAGGGACTTTATTCACTCATTTGTTATTGTGTACTTGGATGACATTTTAATATATTCTACAGACTTACACACTCATCACAGACATGTTACGACAGTTCTGAAGACCCTTCTTGCTAATGGTCTTTATTGCAAACTAGAAAAATGTCTATTTGACCAATCCGAAGTCCAGTTTTTGGGGTATTTGATTTCCGCTAAGGGTTTTCGGATGGATCCCCAGAAGCTCGCTGCGGTCATAGAATGGCCTCTGCCGCAAGGTCTGAAAGCCATCCAGCGTTTTCTGGGTTTCTCTAATTATTATAGACGTTTTATTAAAGGTTTTTCGTCTATCGTAGCACCAATTACTCGTATGACTAAAAAGGATGGCAATACACGTGCCTGGTCTACCGAGGCACTTCAGGCTTTTGACTTTCTTAAGACTACGTTCGCCTCTGCACCTATTTTACAGCATCCTGTCCCCTCATTGCCATATATACTTGAGGTTGATGCTTCCGATATAGGGGTAGGTGCTGTCTTATCCCAAAGAGAGTCTCCTGACAAGCCATTGCATCCTTGTGGCTTCTTTTCTAAACAAATGTCCAAAGCAGAAAAGAATTATGATGTGGGTAATCGCGAACTCCTTGCTATCATTTTAGCACTCAAAGAATGGAGACATTTGTTAGAGGGCACTAAGGATCCTATCCTCATATTTACGGATCATAAGAACCTATCCTACCTTAGCGAAGCTAAAAGATTGTCTTCCAGGCAGGCTAGGTGGTCACTGTTCTTGTCTCATTTTAATTATATAATCACCTATAGGCCAGGTGATCGGAACACTAAAGCGGACGCTCTGTCCAGACAGTTCGAGACTATTGACAAACAGGAGATTGATATTACTCCTGCCATTCCCCCAGACAGGATAATAGCAACTACTATATTGTCTATTTCCTCGTCCCTCTTGCAGGCCATACAAGCGAAACAAAGCATGGCACCTAGCGAGAGGCCTAATGATAAATTGTTCGTTGACGTTCCCGAGAGACGGGATATTCTGTCACTATATCATGATACTAAGACTGCTGGACATCCTGGTATTTCCAAAACGGTGTCAGCCGTTTCTCGGGATTTTTGGTGGGATACCTTACGTAAGGATGTCACTGACTATATAAGTGCTTGTACTACTTGTGCATGTATGAAATCCTCTCGTAGAGTTCCTTGTGGGCTGTTGCATCCGTTACCCGTTCCCGAGAGACCTTGGTCTAATCTATCAATGGATTTTATTGTTGAATTACCCCCTTTGAATGGTAACACAGTCATCCTAATGATAGTAGATTGGTTTTCCAAAATGGCTCACTTTGTGTCTCTTCACAAGTTGCCTACTTCCAAGGAACTGGCTCTTATCTTCGCTAGAGAAGTGTTTCGATTACATGGTATTCCCTTATCTGTTGTATCCGATAGGGGTAGCCAAAAGCGCTACGGAATCTGTTGGCGCTATATAAATTGCAATAATAATAATAATAATAATAATAATTTATTTCCAGGTTCTGGAAAGCCTTTTGTTCGGAGATGGGTATTTCTCTCTCATTTTCTTCCGCTTACCATCCCCAGTCTAATGGAGCTGCTGAACGTGCCAACCAGTCTCTGGAGCAGTACCTCCGTTGTTTTGTGTCTCACCATCAGGACAATTGGTCTGACCTGCTTCCTTGGGCTGAATTTGCTTGGAATAATGCCACTCATGATTCTTCCGGCAAAAGCCCTTTTTACGTTGTCTATGGCCAGCATCCCGTTGTTCTTCCGGCTGCATTCTCCTCACAGGCCATGCCAGTTCTGGATGAACATTTGGCTGGTTTGCGTAATACTTCGGAGCAGGTTCAGCGTTCTTTGGTGGACTCTGCTGCCCGCCAGAAGGCTCAGGCTGACAAGCATCACAGAGCGGCTCCTTCCTATGTTGTGGGGGACAGGGTTTTGCTTTCCACACGGAATATTCGCCTCCGGGTGCCTTCTATGAAATTGGCTCCCCGCTTCATTGGTCCTTATCACATTATACATAAGGTTAATCCCGTTTCTTATGCCTTGGGTCTGCCTAAAAATCTGCATACACCTAATGTCTTTCACACCTCGTTATTGAAGCCTTACGTACGCAACCGCTATACCCGGCATACTCCCCCTCCCCCTCCTGTCTCTGTGGAGGGTCATGAGGAGTTCGAAGTGTCTGCTGTTATTGACTCTCGTTTCCTTAGTGGTCGGCTTCAGTACTTGGTACATTGGAAGGGTTATGGGCCTGAGGAGCGCAGTTGGATTTCTGCGGATGCTGTTCATGCTCCCCGCCTTGTACGTTCTTTCCATTCGCGTTTTCCTGCCAGGCCTGGTCCTGCCCGCCCGGAGGGCGTGTCCTCAGGGGGGGTACTGTAGCATTACTTACCTTATCTGGGGGCCGGCCGCGGTCCTCTCTTCAAGCCGCGCGCGGCTCATCCGACTCTCCTAACAGGAAGACGGGCAGTGACCGCGAGATGCGGTCACGTGTCCCGTCTGCAACTAAGAGCGCGCCGCGAGTCTCGGGCGCGCTCTTAAAGAGACAGTGGGAGCCTAAATTGCAAAAAGGCTCCCATTGGCTCCTGTCATGCCAATCACCCCATACACTTACCTTTTGGGGGTGTGGAAGTGACAGGAGCCAATCACATTAGTTTGAAGGCTACTTATACTTACCCTTTTCCCTTAGTTCCTTGCCCTATCGTGGTTTCTGCTACAGTTCCCTTTAGTGCTTGTTGTGTTCAGTTGTGTTTCTCCGTATTTGACCTTGGCTTTGTATTCTGACTTCGTTTTCGCTTTATCCTTGTCTGTTCTGTTTGCCGGCTTGCTGATTCCTGTGTACCAGACCCCGGCTAGTTCTCGTTTACGCTGTCTCTTTGTGCCCTTGACCTCGGATCGTTCCTGACTCTGTACTTCTCCTATTACGTCGAGTCCGGCCACTCTAAGGTCCGGTAGACGTATCTCTCCTCTGTGCTGTCTTCTGTTTGGCTGGATCCTGCGTGTAGGGGTATATTCTCGTTACAGTATTGGATTTGTGGGCAGTGCATTAGATAGAAGGTGGGAGCAGTGTTTTAGATTGGGTCTGCATGGAGGTGCTGAATGCTCCCCATTAAGATGCTGATTAACACACATGCAAAATAGCTTCCAAATGCTTTCCTATGTGAAAGTATTGGATTGGCTGAGATCATCAAGTTTGATGATCTCACCTAAAGTGAAGAACACACTCATAGGACTTCAAAATCAACAAGATCATGCAATTTGTTTTTTACAGCTGCGCAACAGTATACATTACCATTTCAGTCCTATTACCAAACTTTTCTTAATATGTTGGACTGAAACATTGGTTATATGCAAATTTATGTCTCCTTAAAATAAATCCACTCTTTTGTTTACTTTGAAGCCCTATGAGCGTGAGTATGTCCAGTGTCAGTTAGGTATTTTTTTATACTATACTTTTAGAAATAAACCTACGTTTCTATGAAATATTAAGTTTTTGTTTTTTTGCGGCCCACAAAAACTTAAATTTTGTTTATTTGTCCCATGTTAGTTTGACATTTTTGTAGTACATGGTTCTTAATAGCTCCGAGACATTTTGACCTAAATGGTCCACAATTGGTGGGAACTTTGCACCTATATGAAAGATGCTTTACGCATCTGCTGCTATCTTAATTCAGCACTTTCTTGAGTCTCTTCAAAGCCCACTTTATGAAGAACAGCATGGAATGTCATGAAGGTGTTAATTACACTTGTGCTTCACTTGATGTGTATATGACCTATTCTGCTTGGTCACCTTGCTGAGTTACCTGTCATTCTGACATGCATGTGACCTAGGGTGACTCACCACCTTTACAGCTGAGACCTAACTTGCATTAAAAACATACCCCCACACTAAAAGAAACTCCAAATGCATATATGTTTTAGGCTGGGCCTGAAGTTGTGGGAGGGGCTTGGGTTCCCTATATAAGGGCCTCCAATCCTCTCTCACATACCGTTACTAGCCTGGCGAGTTGAGTGTGAATACTTACGGTCACTCACAAGTCGCCATTTCGCAAAACTTACCTGTATCCCGGTGGTCCTGTTTTGCTCACCCCTTACCGACTGCTGACAGATCACCTCCAGTCTGCTTCCTCCTCCAGCTCCTTCGGAGACTTACTCGGACGTGTCCTCTGAACCGTAAGTTGGGGCCCAAACCATCGCGTCATGGTCGCATGACATAGTGTCATCCCAGTGTGGGTGTGTTTCCTTACTTACTGGTTTTCACTTATTCATTCGTATGGGCCTACTCGCATGCACAGTTATTCTCAATATGCGTAACACGTATTTCTAATTCATGCAAACACAAGTACCGTATATACTCGAGTATAAGCCGAGTTTTTCAGCACATTTTTTGTGCTGAAAAACCCCAACTCGGCTTATACTCGAGTCAATTGTCTGTATTATGGCAATTTGCATTGCCATAATACAGACAGGGGCTGTGGGGCTGCAGAGAGATGTTACTTACCTTTCCTGCAGCTCCTGTCAGCTCTCTCCTCCTCCGCCGGTCCGTTTACCTCTTCTGTCAGCTCACAGTGTAAATCTCGCGAGAGCCGCGGCTCTCGCGAGATTTACACTGGGAGCTGACCGAGGTGCTGAACGGACCGGCGGAGGAGGAGAGAGCTGACAGGAGCTGCAGGAAAGGTAAGTAACATCTCTCTGCAGCCCCCACAGCCCCCTCCTACACAGTGCCCATCCACTGGACCACCAGGGAAGGAGAGCCCCCCTCCCTGGCCAGCTAGCAAGCAGGGAGGGGGGACAAAACAAATGTATGTATATTAATAATAAATATGTAATATGTAATATGTAAATATGTAATAATGTATGTATATTAATATGTAATAATGTATGTATATTAATAATAAATATGTAATATTTAATATGTAAATATGTAATATGTAATAATATGTAATAATAATAATAAAAAAATAAAAATAATAAAATAAAAATAATAATAAAATAAAAAATAATAATAAATAAAAAAATGTAATGAAACAAAAATAAATATTAAAATAATAATAAAAAAATAAAAATGCCCACCCCCCACCAAGGCTCTGCATCACACTCTGCATTACACACACACATACACACACTGCACTCATACACACACTGCATTCATACACACAGCATTCTCATACACACACACTGCATTCATACACACACACTGCACTCATACACACACACTGCACTCATACACACACACAGCATTCATACACACACGCTGCATTTATACACACACGCTGCATTCATACACACGCTGCATTCATACACACGCTGCATTCATACACACGCTGCATTCATACACACGCTGCATTCATACACACGCTGCACTCATACACACGCTGCACTCATACACACACACTGCACTCATACACACACACTGCACTCATACACACACACTGCACTCATACACACACACTGCATTCATACACACACACTGCACTCATACACACACACTGCACTCATACACACACTGCACTCTTCCACAGCATTCTCATACACACACACACTGCACTCATACACACAGCATTCTCATACACACACTGCATTCATACACACACTGCATTCATATACACACTGCATTCCTATACACACTGCACTCATATACACACTGCACTCATATACACACTGCACTCATACACACACTACATTCTCATACACACACACTGCATTCTCATACACTCACTGCATTCATTATATATACACACTGTAAATAAATATTCAATTAATATAATTTTTTAAGGATCTAATTTTATTTAGAAATTTACCAGCAGCTGCTGCATTTCCCACCCTAGTCTTATATTCGAGTCAATAAGTTTTCCCAGTTTTTTGGGGTAAAATTAGGGGCCTCGGCTTATATTCGGGTCGGCTTATACTCGAGTATATACGGTATTCTTTCGGTTCTGGGAGCTGCACAAACATTCGGTTTGCTTAGTGTGTTCCTGCAAATATTCCTGATTACTTTTAAGTGTTACTTCTCATAAATATACGAATGACACAGTTATGCGAATAAGTATTTGGTTATATGTAATTTCTAATGGTTTGGTTGTAGGATCCCCCTACGGGTGTAACTTGGTATTGCAGTCAAAATGTAATTTTCTTACTCTTTACCCTAGAGAAGTTTATCATATTATATAAATTAATGTGGTTCACCTGTTATTAAATTAAACGTATAATGTTTGCATGTTTTATTCATATATTCTTAGGTCCGGCTGTGTACAAATTTAAATCTGTATATATTGTTTCTATCTTTGGACGGCCAGCAAAGTTATCAGTTCTAGGTTGGTCACAATTTAGTTATGCCATAATCCTACACCCTCCTTTTTTGTTTATGCTCATGTTTTGCTTGTTAAGGTAACATGCTCTATCCAGCCTTTTCCTGTCAAGGTGCTCATCATTCCTGTCAGCATTTGCCATTTTTCCTCATATCCAACAGTAGGGTATGTTACCTTAAATTATTTGTGTCCACGATCTGGCCCACACAGGTTCCTACATTCTCAGATACTATGCTATGTTTGCTCAATTTCAGTTTGCTGTACCCTACTACTATCCTTACTCTACTCCTACTATTGAGCTTACATTCAGACTTTACAGTCTCAGGTACGACAATTTACTTTTTGTTCTACGTAGTGGTTCCCTATTAGTAGAAGTTACTGACTGTTAGGGATCTAGGTGTCCAATAGTATATGTTTTTCCGGCCTTTATGCCATAGGCTAGTGGTCCCGCGAGGCCAAAACCCATCCTCATACTCTGAGGTATACGGCCATCAGTCTAATGTATAGTTATTTGCCTCGCATAGTTGCATAGAGTGGGCCCTTACCTGTCACTCCCATGCTTATCTTCTGCTTTAATTGTCACAGAGAGGTCGACACCCCGCAACAATGTTTGGTGGCCTCAAAACCCCCTTGGGCCAACACATAGTTAGAGCCTCTCAAGCAACTTGGCAATTAGCAGGGCCTCACCTGTCACTTTTAGTGGAATTGTTTTGCTGCTTGGCAATAGCAAGTCTGCCAGTACCAATTGGGTTTCACACTAAATGGTACTTTTTATATTTCAGTATTCCAGAAGAGTCCCCACAGAGTAGACGCAGCTAGTCCATCATCACTCAGATTGTGAACTATTTCGCATATCACTGCTGAACTCCGCAGGAGGAATATTCCATTTCCGGCAACTGCCCATCTTAAAAAGGACATCCTGGAGGACAAGGGTGTTAACCTGGTCTTGCTCCTTATTGCCTCCCAGGATGTCATCAAGAATAGGACATGTGCATATGAGGAAATTTCAGTGGAACTTACAGTACTTTTTATATTTCAGTATTCCAGAAAAGTTCCAACAGAGTAGATGCAGCTAGTCCATCATCACTCAGATTGTGAATTATTTTGCATATCACTGCTGAACTCCGCAGGAGGAATATTCCATTTCCGGCTACTGCCAGGAAAGCAGAGTTGTTTAGGCTTCTGAATGTCAACACCAACAACTCTGATGCTGGGGAGGGGCCTAGTGGATCCCAGCCGCCTAATGAAAACTTAATCCTGAAAAGATAAAGGAACTGGATGTGTTCCTCTATCTTTTCGTACCTCCGTACTGGTGTACAAGTACGGTGGTACGGCCTTCTACGATTACCACCATTCTTTTTTGGCAAAAGTGGTTGCAGCTCTGACTCAGTTCTACTTCAGTATGGATTGGAGTAAACTGGACATGGAGTTATTCTGAAGATACTTTGCAGGCCTCATGACCCCGGCTTGTGCAGTTTGCACATCCAAATCTCACTCCACAAACTTATGCCCTAATTCGGCAGAAGTCTTGCAGTGCCAATTGGTTCATTGTTTTGCTGAAGTATTGAGGAGCCACCCTTCTCAACACTTGGTTAACTTTTTAGTTGAGGGATTATCACAGGGGTTTCACACGGGTATCATTCACTTGCCATCTGGTACGCTTGAATATAATATTTTACAGTCAGCCCTAGGAGATCCAGAATAGTGTGGATATACTGAAAATTACTGTTAAGACACTCCCGGCAAAAAGGAGTGAAACTGCCATTTAGTAGAGCTTTAGAATCCCAAACTCCCGAACTGGAACCAGGGGAATGCTCCTAACTCCCTTACAGCATACCAGTAATACTTCAAACTCCCGAATGGTAATTCCACGAATCGCTGCTAACAGACAAACAGGCACAGCATCTAAGTGGCTTACATTCCTAGCAGTCAGTCTCTATCCGTGTATAGTAAATCCCCCCAATCACGAGACCAAGCTCCGTATTGAGGGTAAAACAAGATCTGGCTTTAATGAGGGCTACCTGTCCTTATTTATGCAGGTCTCCCACTTGGTGGACACTCCCCTAGGGGACCAAATGGGAGACTGTAACAAAGGACAGACAGGTATCAGATCAGGACACACAGTCACAATACATCCCGACAATGCACCCTGGTTTCCTCCTCTCTGCCCTGGAGATAATTGAGAAGTAATTCAATTATCTCCCAGGACAAAGGCAAATCACTATTATGCATGTGGGGACACCAGAATAGAAATTACTGTTAAAATATACAGTGTCACAAATGTCACAATAAATACAGACATATAACATACCCCCAGATAGCCCAGGTCTGAGTGCACATTATTAGGTGAATGGCGCTCAGACCACACGAATACAGTTTAATCGCCATGGAGCCAAAGTCTTTAATTCCACGAACAGGCTCCATGGCATGCTATCTGGGTACCCTCACATGTAATACAATATCAGCCATAAAGTCCCGAATACTCCGCTGTTCGGTTCACGAACGGAGCTGAAGACCCGTAGGGTGGTAGTTCAGCGGTGCTTGGGAGGAAAAGTGTCCGCTTTTGGTGTACTGAGGCTGAGCAGAGCACCGCTGGCTGTCCGGGGTAGCTTCCAAAACACCGCCACTGTGTGTGTATGTGTAACCGCGACCACCCAGTAATAGGTAGTTAAGCTACGGTTGACCTGCAGATTCTGGGTGGTCAATTGACTGCACACGCCAGCTTCCCGGGGGTCGCGTATTCGGTAGTCTTTCAGGAAACAATACGGGGAGACAGGGGGACTATACGGGCAAAGAAATAACCGAACAAACAGATGAATGGAGGAAGGAGAAACTGTAACGGACCGTTTCACTTACAAGAGGATAAAACCCAGTTTAGGCGATAATCCCCTTTCCAGATGCACAGGCAGCTACTGCAAACACCATTCTCCCGACTGGAACCACACGAACACTGGAACAGCTGAACAAGAAAAGCAGACATCGGCTTACACTCTTGGCAGTCAGCATACAATCCCATTCCCCCAAAGACCGAGACGACACATCGCTTTGAGGGTTAAGCAAGAACTCCGGACTGGGACACCCAGTCTGGCTTTTATTACAAACAAGTACATACAGGACACTCCCAGGGGGAGGATGAAATTAACCAATCACATGGATGTACCTCCCACACATTTCCTCCCCTTAGATTAACACTTAACATAATTATACCGTACACCTTTTTCCCCAATTCCTGGATGTACCCCAAATACATATGCTACACCTCCAAAACAGGTATCCCCTGATAGCCCTTATTCAGGGGGACAACATATTCAAGAATCAGGTCATTCGGATGAATGGTTCGGGAGATATGACGTTCCAAAGATTTGACCGACCGCATGGGTAAAGTATCCGAAAACAGTTCCATGCATTTTGGCCCTGCGGTCGGTCACAAACAAGTGAATGAAACAGACGAATTACTGGTGCTATAGAGACTAAGGGGGATTCGCATGAATCCCCTAGTTCGTACGTTTCTTTCTACCGAACGGCGGGCCGTTCGGTAGTTTCCCCACGAAATCCTGGAAGTCTGGAGGTCTCAGCGGTGTTTGCCTAGTCGAGTGTCCGATTTCAGTTCCAGACACTCGACGGCAAAACACCGCTGTTCGGTAGTTTAAGATGGCCGCCACCCAGAGGACAAAGAATACATTACATGGATTGCCAATTACCTGTTTGCAACATTGTTGCAAACGGTAATTGGAGGCACACTTATTCCTGGGTGGTCTGGTTGTTCGGTAGTTTCACTCAATATAATGAATGGAGTGATTCTACCGAACAATCAGTTGAATGCTGCATACATATCACCCAGGTTAAACTTAACACATGAATACATATACAATATACAGGCAGTACACTAGAATATGCTTCACAGTCTTAAAGGGACAGTAGCAGCAATATAAATTATTACATGCCCAAATATAGTTTTTAAAGTGCAATATGTCCAGGGGCCATAGTCAGCGGGCAGGAGGCTAGCAACCAGGCCTCTCCAGTTCACAGTGGTGTAACGGATCGCCTGGCACCCCGACTTGGTACCTCCGTTAATGGATGCTCCTAGTGCTTCCTGAGGACTCCAAGCACCCTGGCAGACACCACAATCACCAAATCCGAGAAACCTTTTAAATTCTCCCAAGCATATGAATGCTGTAGACCATTGAATAGGAACCATACGAATAGGCTTGTACTCCTAGCAGTCAACTGGAACAGCATGCAATAAATCCTTCCCCCAATAATGAGACGACACATCACTTTGAGGGTAAAACAGGAACTCTGGACTGGCTCATCCAGCCCGGCTTTTATTACAATAATACACATACAGTCCACACCCAGGGGGAGGCATAAAATATCCAATCACATACATGGTTCAGCCCACACATCCCCTCCCCTCAGATAACATTAAACCCAATTATCCGGTACACCTTTTCAGCCAAGTTCTGGATGTACCCCAAAACCCGGGGGTACACCTTTAAATCCAGCATCGCTGGATAGCCCTTATTCAGGGGGACAACATATCCAAAATTCAAGTCATTCGGATGAATGGTTCGGGAGATATGGGGTTCCAAAGATTTGACCGACCGCATGGGTAAAGTATCCGAAAACAGTTCCATGCATTTTGGCCCTTCACAAACAAGGGAATGAAAACAGGCGAATTGCCTGTGTTATAGAGCCTGGAGAGGGTTTGAATGAATTCCCTTGTTTGAGGGGTTCTTTCTACCGAACAGCGGGCCATTCGGTAGTTTTTATACGAATTTCTGGAAGTATGGAGGTCTCAGCGGTGTTTGCCTAGTCAAGTGTCCGATTTTAGTTCCAGACACTCGACGGCAAAACACCGCTGTTCGGTAGTTTAAGATGGCCGCCGCCACGTGTTTGTTTCCCGAATGGCGGCCACCCAGAGGACAAAGAATACATTACACTGATTGCCAATTACCCGTTTGCAACATTGTTGCAAACTGTAATTGGAGGCACACTTATTCCTGGGTGGTCTGGTTGTTCGGTAGTTTCACTCAATATAATGAATGGAGTGATTCTACCGAACAATCAGGTGAATGCTGCATACATATCCCAGGTTAAGCTTAACACACAAATACACATATAATATAACAGGCAGTACACTAGAATATGTAGCACAGTCTTAAAGGGACAGTAGTCCCAAAAGTCCCAATATGTCCATAGATGCTGTTAAAAGGGCCAGTAGCAGCAATATACAGTACAATACGCCCCAAATAACCCAGGGGCCATAGTCAGTAGGTAGGAGGCTAGCAAACAGGCTTCTCCAGGGCCCAGTGGCGAGGTTGGTTTCGCCACAAGTGGCGAAGCTGGTTTCGCCACAGAAACATAATCCAAAGACGGTTCTGTCACACGGCTCCCTCCTTGTGGGACACTCCGGCAGACCCGGTTTGACCCTTGCAGGTCAACTTGGGGATGGCCGGAACTAGGAGGCCGGAGTGATGTCTGTTTGCCAGGACAACCCATCAGCATTGCTGTTGTGCTTAACGGGTCTGTAGCTGATGGTAAAGTTATATGGTTGCAGGGATAGGCTCCAGTGTAGCAGCCTGCCATTGTCTCCGGAGACCCGGTTAAGCCAGACCAAGGGGTTGTGGTCAGTCACAAGGGAAAATTCCTTCCCGTACAGATAGGGACTCAATTTCTACAGTGCCCAGACCAGGGCCAAACATTCTTTCTCCACTGCCGCATAACTCACTTCCCGAGGTAGTAACTTTCTGCTTAGATATGCGATAGGGTGTTCTCCTCCATCCTCCCCGACTTGGAAGCATCTGTATGAACAAGAAAACGTTTGTTAGGGACTGGGGCAGCCAAGACAGGGGCATTCACAAGAGCCTGCTTCAGTGCCTGAAACGCAGCTTCACAAGCTGGAGACCACAGGACCTGCTTAGGGAGGTTTTTCTTAGTCAGGTCGGTCAGGGGCTTAGCTATGGCGCTGTAGTCAGGGACACAACGTCAGTAGTACCCTGCCGTCCCCAAGAAGGCTAGCACCTGGGTCTTAGTGATAGGTGTGGGTGAGTTAGCCACTGCTCCCACACCCCACCCTGTGACCCATGTACTGCACTTCAGCCATACCTAGATGGCACTTCTCTGGCTTCAATGTCAGGCCAGCGCCCCGATTCTTATCCAGCACTACCCCTACATGGACCAGGTGTTCCTCCTAGGACTCACTATAGATTGCAATGTCATCCAGGTATGCGCAAGCAAATTCCTGGAAGCCATCGAGGAGTCTATCCACCATACGCTGGAAGGTAAAACTGGTACAGGCCAAACGGGGTGCCAAATACCGACTTGGGGATAGCATCCTTTGCCAGGGGGATCTGCCAATAGCCCTTACATAGGTCTATGATAGTCAGATAACGCCCCCTAGTGATACGGTCTAGCAATTCATCTACCCGGGGCATTAGGTAGGCGTCAGTGATGGTCCGCTCGTTGAGCCGCCTGTAGTCCACACAGAACCGGGTGGTCCCATCTTTCTTAGGCACCAGGACTACAGGCGAGGCCCAAGGGCTATCGGAGTGTTAGATGACCCCTAGCTGGGTCATCTCCTGTATCTCCTTCCGCATTCCTTCTCGGACTGCTTCAGGGATACGGTAGGGGGGCTGTTGCAGGGGGTTCTGTCCAGGATTCTCTACCTTATATGCAGCTAGGGTAGTGTAACCGGGTTCTTGGGAGAACATTGCCTGCTTCTCCCACAGAAGCTGTCTTGCCTGTACCTTCTCTGTGTGGCTTAACCGGTCCCCTAGCTGCACAAGGCTAGTAAGGTCAGTCTGGGGGTCTCTCTCTAGCAAATCGGGAAGGGGACAATATTACCCCCTAAGAGACTAACCATCCAAGATAAACTGCTCCAATCCCTATCCAATTTATTAGACACATCTCATTTTGAACCAATTACAAATATGGTAATCAAAACTGCCATATACCTAGCTTTTTTACTAAGACCAAGGCAATGAACCTATATCAATCTAACTTCCACAGATTACCTTACAATTAGAAATATAAATAAAACCAGGGATAACTACATCCTATCACTTAACCACTCTAAAACAAGCCAGGTGGGATGCTCGGTCAATATACCCTACCTATACAAATGGTGCCCAGTTTAGGTAGACAAATATTTCAGCACTTTTCATAAACAACCTCACCAACCACTTCTTGAACTACATGGTTCCACACTCACTACGTCCAAATTTATGCTATACGTTCGCATGCTATTAACTAGGCTTGGCCTTAATTCAAATTACTATTTGGGTCACTCTTTTCCGCATAGGGGCAGCCTCATCTGCCTCCTCTAATAACACTCCAGCACATATCATCAAGGTAATGGGATACCGGAAATCATCCAATTATACCTTATATATCCCTGAACCAGTTAAAGAGATTTGTCAGGCTTTTCAAGACTTATCCAAATGATTGATGTATTGTAGAACAAATTGCATTTCAGGCCTACTGCATTGTCGGTTCTGGCACACTACAACTGACTGGTGTTTTAAAACTATGTTATTTACTACTATTTATATGTTATCTAACCATTATGGCAATATTGCCCCGACCTCAAATTAAGGCTGGGCCTGTAGTTGTGGGAGGGGCTTGGGTCCCATTTATAAGGGTCTCCAATCCTCTCTCACATACCGTTACTGGTCTGGCGAGTTGACCCTCCCACCACTTCCTCTTTTCACATCACCCTCTAAAGGTGGGCCCTCTTTTATTACAGGCCTACTGCATTGTTGGTTCCAGCACAACACAACAGTGTTTTAAAACTATGTTGTCTAACCATTATGGCAATATTGCCTTGACCACAAATATGTATATATATATATATATATATATATATATATATATATATATACATATATATATATGTATATATATATATATATATATATATATATATATATGTGTGTGTGTGTGTGTGTGTGTGTATATATATATATATATATATATATATATATCAGAGTCCATGGAGTACCAGGCATGTCATTGGTAAACATGCCTTTTGATGTGCCTAACATTTGATACAGTTCATCAGGTAAACAGGGTTTTTTTTTTTTTTTTTTAAACACATCTTCCATAGTCATAGCGATTGAGTGAAAGGCACATTGGATGAAAATTAGTTGTGACAATTATTGCATACTGGTGATTCTAAGGGTTAAATGTAAAAATATAAATGTGAGATATTGATGTACATCATTCTTTGCTATCTCATACAATTTTCTACTGATAATCCAAAAAAAATATTTACATTGGTTGGAGATTGTGCACCAGAGCACAAAAAGACTGGGAACATCAAGTGCTGGGACCTGGGAATATATCTATCTATCTATGTATATATACATAGAAAGATAGATAGATAGATAGATAGATAGATGTAACAATTTTGTGTCGATGTATACAACATTTTTAAGTCTTTTAGAATTTAAATTTTAATATGCTCGTTGCTATATGTGACTTGCATATTGAAAAAAATAAATGAAATGTCTAGGTTAGAAGTTACATCCATAATCATGTTATATAAACTTTTTTAGAAAATCTTTCAACTCAGTCCCACACAGTGTAACCAATGCATTGCTACTCATAATGAACAGTTTGTCTGCTATCATGCAGTGCAGGGTCCCTAATACCTAGATGATAGATGCTACACTCAACTGCTGATATATTAATTCAGGCACGCCCGGAGTCAAATTATTGGTGGCAGATATTTACTCATGTGGGAACTGTTGGCAATTTAAAGTGAATTCAAAGTGAATTTTATATCGAAGACCAAAATAGTTAAACTGGAAGAATCCCCAAGTCAGCTATGCTTCCAGTTTAGTTACTTTGGTCTTAAATTTCACAGCTCACATTAAACATGAAGACATGTCTGTCTTCATTATATATGTTCTGGTTAATGAGAGAGAAATTACGTATGAACATATACAAATACATATAATTATTGGTGCCGTCCTTGATGCTATACAATGTTTGAAATCCTGGTCTTTAAAAGGTTAATATTTTACAGTCTTTTGTAAGAAGGATGAACTGTGTTGCCACACTGTTTTGTTTGTAGTCAAGGTGAAGAGGAAATTCTCAGATGAAAACACCTTTGAGACCGAAATTCTAGTTACAGAGGGGATTCACAGTCACAGCGGATATGCAGTTGCTTTCCACAACCGACTGTCTAGAGAATTAATAAATGAGAACCTGAATTTACAAAAGGTATATGTAACCCTTGCACTGCAAGGATCATATTTAATAACACTTATTTACAGTTGCAAGAAAAAGTATGTGAACCCTTTGGAATGATATGGATTTCTGCACAAATTGGTCATAAAATGTGATCTGATCATCATCTAAGTCACAACAATAGACAATCACAGTCTGTTTAAACTAATAACACACAAAGAATGAAATGTTGCCATGTTTTTATTGAACACACCATGTAAACATTCACAGTGCAGGTGGAAAAAGTATGTGAACCCTTGGATTCAACAACTGGTTGAACCTCCTTTGGCAGCAATAACTTCAACCAAACGTTTCCTGTAGTTGCAGATCAGACGTGCACAACGGTCAGGAGTAATTCTTGACCATTCCTCTTTACAGAACTGTTTCAGTTCAGCAATATTCTTGGGATGTCTGGTGTGAATCACTTTCTTGAGGTCATGCCACAACATCTCAATAGGGTTGAGGTCAGGACTCTGACTGGGCCACTTCAGAAGGCTTATTTTCTTCTGTTTAAGCCATTCTGTTGTTGATTTACTTCTATGCTTTGGGTCATTATCCTGTTGCCACACCCATTTTCTGTTGAGCTTCAGCTGGTAGACAGGTGGCCTTAAGTTCTCCTGCAAAATGTCTTGATAAACTTGGAAATTCATTTTTCCTTCGATGATAGCAATCCGTCCAGGCCCTGACACAGCAAAGCAGCCCCAAACCATGATGCCCCCACCACCATACTTCACAGTTGGGATGAGGTTTTGATGTTGGTGTGCTGTGCCTCTTTTTCACCACACATAGTGTTGTGTGTTTCTTCCAAACAACTCAACTTTGGTTTCATCTGTCCACAGAATACACAGCAATGGCTTCCTCTGTGGTATCCTCCCATGAAATCCATTCTTGTTTAGTGTTTTATGTATTGTAGATTCACTAACAGGAATGTTAGCATTTGCCAGTGACTTTTGTAAGTCTTTAGCTGACACTCTAGGATTCTTCTTCACCTCATTGAGCAGTCTGCGCTGTGCTCTTGCAGTCATCTTTACAGGGCGGCCACTCCTAACGAGAGTAGCAGCAGTGCTGAACTTTCTCCATTTATAGACAATTTGTCTTACCGTGGACTGATGAACAGCAAGGCTTTTGGAGATACTTTTATAACCCTTTCCAGCTTTATGCAAGTCAACAATTCTTAATCGTAGGTCTTCTGAGAGCTCTTTTGTGCGAGGCCTCATTCACATCAGGCAATGCTTCTTGTGAAAAGCAAACCCAGAACTGGTGTGTGTTTTTTATAGGGCAGGGCAGCTGTAACCAACACTTACAATCCCATCTCATTGATTGGACTCCAGTTGGCTAATATCTTACTCCAATTAGCTCTTGGAGATGTCATTAGTCTAGGGGTTCACATACTTTTTCCACCTGCACTGTGAATGTTTACATGGTGTGTTCAATAAAAACATGGCAACATTTCATTCTTTGTGTGTTATTAGTTTATGCAGACTGTGATTGTCTATTGTTGTGACTTAGATGATGATCAGATCACATTTTATGACCAATTTGTGCAGAAATCCATATCATTCCAAAGGGTTCACATACTTTTTCTTGCAACTTTATATATATATATATATATAGTTGCAAGAAAAAGTTAATCCGGCCCTGTATATATATACATATATACAGGGCCGGATTAACATAGGGGCTGATGGAGCTGCAGCTCCAGGCCCAGGCCCATTGAATAGGCCCATTAAAAAAAACAAAAACAAGAAAACTTTTGTTTTTTACACACTACTTTTGGGTTTTCCACCTGACTGTTATTTTACCAGCACAGACGTTTTAAGGCTGCCTGGCTGTGCTGGTATTGCAGTAATACCGGCAATATAAATGCAGATATTTTTCTCAGTATAAACGGAGATTACTCTGCAATATCAGCACCAGCCAGTAGGGGCCACTGTGTGTGGTGTTGAGAGAGGCAGGGATAGGAAGTTACAGCAAATCCCTCCCTGCCTCTCTCTACTCACTGATCTGCGGGGGAGCTACACAGTACAGAGAGTTCAGACAGCAGCTCCCAGTCTGCAGAGACAGACTACAGCTCAGGGAAGTGAAGGATGGGGGGAGTTAGCAGGGGGATATGGGACACTGAGACACTAGGCGACACATGGGGACACTGAGACACTAGGGGACACAGACACTAGGGAACACTGAGACACTAGGGGACACTGTGAGACATGGGGATGCTGAGACACAGTGTATCCATGTCTACCAGTGTCCCCATGTCTCCCAGCCAATGTCCCTAGTGTCTCAGTGTCCCCATGGCTCCCAGTGTCCCCTAGTCTCCCAGTGTCTTTGTCCCTGTGTCTCTCAGTGTCCCCAAATATCTGTCTCCCAGTGTCCACATGTCTCCCAGCCAGTGTTCCTAGTGTCTCACTGTCCCCATGTCTCCCAGTGTTCCCAAATTTTTCACTGTCTCCATGTTTCCCAGCCAATGTCCCTAGTGTCTCAGTGTCCCCACGGCTCCCAGTGTCCCCTAGTCTCCTTGGGAGACATAGGCCTTTTGTGTACATAGAAAAAGTAATAGATCTTTCAGTTCAGCTCATGAAATATGGGGCAAAAAAAAAAGGGTTTCAAATTTTGTTGTGTGTATATATATATATATATATATATATATATATATATATAAAATTAGAGCGGTCAGACTTTTCATTGTGGAGACACTTACCTTTTGTCCTCTTACCTTTGTGTAAATCACATCCACATGCAGAAATATACCTCTGCTATATTATCCCAAATTAAGAGGGGGATACCTGGAAAGTACTGAAAAGTACAGTAAGTTGTAGTGCGTTAAAGCGGCTCTGTCAAAGCTCTTTCCCTTACCAACCCCCCTAAAAAAAAATATAAAGTATTAAAATCTCTACGAAATACATTAACTAATGATTTATTCACACTCTTTACAAAACTTAAAAAGCTTTGTCATTTCCCCAGCTATCACTAGTGGTGGCTGTGATGAAAATGCATTGTCCATGGAGGCTACCATGGTCTTATAGGACCTTCCACAGACATCATTGTTGTACTCTCGTTCATGTGTAATAGTACAGAATTGACATGGGCACCTAGAATATGAAGCACTGGTAACTGAAGAGGGCCTACATGATAGATGGTGGCGGCTTAGTAAAACTTAGCTTCCTCTGCACACATGAACCACAACACTGCAAGCAGAATAATATGCAAAGACCCCAGAAGGTGACAGTGCCACTTTAACCACTAACTAGCAACATGGTGGACAAATTAGCTACTCATCTATTTTGGTCTAACTTTTTCAAGTTGTTTATGGTCCCATTATCTGGAAAACAAATCCTTTATCATTTGGCATACTTATCATACACAGTGTAGTAATGTAGTAATATATTACATTATATCCCGGGTAAATAATTTACATCATATAGACTGGGTAAATACAAATAAGAGTGCTATTTTTCAACTTTCCAAAAATTTCTAATTGAAGATAAGCAGAATATTTTTCTTAAACTAGACTATCTTCCTTTAGTAAATATATAGTTCATTGGAAATCAGCTATTTATAACAAGAAATATTTTCTCTGAATTATGTGCACTTTTATCTTATTGATTTACTTTACCCCAACTCAACTCTGCTTGAACAGAAGTGTAATCAATATGATATATTATTCTTTAAAAACTTTTTAGTATATGAAGTGTTCAATAAACTGAAATTTACATTTGAGTATTATTTAAAATTATAATTTTTTTAACTTTATGCATTTTATAGCAATATATTTTATTACAGGTTTTTGAACTTAATTCATCAAGAAAATATACAGTTACTCTCAGATAAGAGATTATCAGGAGGCCATAAAACCTGAAAGAAACTTCTTGGCAAAGATGTTAAAGATGCTGGTTTATAGCTTGCAATTTGTACAAGGGCAAGTAGTTAACACTTTAACCCCTTACCTGCTAATTAGAAAATTAGCATAACATTTATTTTTAGTCAGGGATGAATACATAAAAAACAACATGGGTTAGATGCTCACTAAGATAACATAATAGAAGGCAGCAGTAGACCAGCAAGTATTCCCAATCCTTGCTAATGATAACCAAAAAGTAAAAAAAAAGAAAGTGGTAAACCGCGCCAAAAGGTTAACAGTTCTAAAAGTGCGTACAATAAAATAATGATATATACATACACTGGAGGAAGTCCAATATTATGATGGAGTATAGGACCCTCAAAGAAATAAGAACAGGAAAAAATAATAGTGCAACATGTCACATAAATATTAATACTTGTGTATATAAAATCCCAATAAAAGACTAACTCACACTTTTCAGAGCTGCTAAGAGCTCTGCCGTATACCACGTGATATACGGCAGAGCTCTTAGCAGCTCTGAAAAGTGTGCTAACTACATATACACAAACCTGGTGCAGCAGTTGGAGCTATAATTACTCAGCTATCTTAGCTTTTTTTTATTATTATTGTAATTAGTTCACAGTACAATAAAAAAAAACATGTTTGACAATAGAATGAGTCTTGCAGTCATTTACAAACAGGAATTGACAACAATCTTCTCTCGTTAGGTACACGTAAACCTTCTTATGTTAAGATAAACAAGTTAAAGGTATATAACATAAAGCAGTGTGATACGAACCGTTTCTGAGTACGTATAGCAATTATAAGTGGGAGTCGTCAGGCTATGTAATCGGTTCAGCTAAAGTCTGAGAAATAGCATGTCACTCAGAGCCTATAGCTGGAGGAGTTACTTCCTGTGGGTTGGGGTGCGCAAGTCCTCTTGAGGTGCGCTGCCGCTGCTGCCTGTGGGATGGGGTAGGCGAGTATTAACTGGTTTTAACTGAGGTGTCAGGTTAGGCAAGGGATTGAATATGGGGTAGCAGTTTCAGAGGGTGGTGGTAGATCTCCTGTAGCACTCATCTTTCATGTCTCACATGCTAGTGTCTGTGGCTTATTACAGCTTAGTTGGAGTAAGTTATGTTCATCCACTGATATAGTCCCATATCTGTTTGTGGACAGGGGTGGGGGCTCCTGACCTCTTTGTGCGTTCAGTACGTGATGGTGTCTGCATGAAATAGGAGTTGGTGAGGGAGTGATTTATTTCGGTCATCAGTCTTATTGACTCCGTTTTTTGGCCGCACTCTCTTACTGAAGGGACGGCACTCTTTTTCCAATATAGTGGAATGAGAGTATCTGCCGCTGTCAGGAGATGGGATATGAGGCACTTCTGTGATTTGGAAAGGTGCACGGGGAGTAATTGAAAGATTGTTATTTTAGGGTCCATTGGCAAATTGATGCTTACAATCGTTGCAATCATTGTGAGGATGGTTTGCCAGTATTTTTGGATGATGGGGCATGGCCACCAGATGTGTCCTGCTCTGCCGTTGGGCTGGTTACAGCACCAACAGTCATTAGAGGTAGTGGGGAAGAGATGTTGTATACGTGAAGGTGTGTAGTGCCATCTAGATATCCTTTTATAGTTACTTTCATGTGAAGCATTGCTTATGGATGAATGGAACAAGTTAGTGAATATCTGCGTGCATTCCGTGTCTGTGATTTTTAACTGTAGGTCATTTTCCCAAGAGGTTATGTATAGAGGGCGGGGTGTGGAGGTGTAACGTTGGAGAGTTTTGTACATGGTGGAGAGGAGTCTAGTTTTTGTTTTTTGCAGGTCTGACACATTATTTCAAACTGGGTTTCATCCCTGGAGCTATCTTAGCTTTTATGAATATGGTAATTAAATAGCCAATTGATGTGTGCTTTTTATTATTAAAAATATCTGAAACTGTCCTTTGCACACTTTATTTTTTGAATATATTAAATGGCATTATCAAAGTCTATCATTTAAGCATTAACCCTAATGTTTCATGAAAACGTACATTGTGTTTTCTCAATTATCTTAAATGCTTTTCATTTCATTTCAATGTCTTATTCCAAACAGCAAAGTACTTCTTGCTAGATGATATTTAAAAAAGCTTTGCATTTGACAATTATTTTGATTACAGAAAATTAATTTAATATCAAACAAGCAAAAAAAAAAAAAAAGAAACATGTTCTTTAAGTCACATTTGTTGAAATGCCACTGATGGTCCATTAAGTGAATTTATTGAACATTCTGGTGTCAGAAAGCACACAGGCTAATGGTATATTACTTGAACAGTAGTGAAAATAATACATCACTTACTTTGACCCTTATATATTCTATCACATTTAAGTCATGTTTGATTATGTGAAATGCACTTTTAAAACACTTAGCTTTAATATAGATATATTTTTGTAAGTACTTTAGTGTTAACTTATTTCTGCTGTTTTGTTTTTTTTTCCCTGTGATGGTTGTTAGATGTTAAGACTTTCAGATTTTTCTACTGTAAACATCATGATATTTTCAAATGTATGAAAAGATTGATCAAAATCTTTCTTAACACATACAGTACTCCATGCCTAGAATTTACAACATTGAGTAAATCTCTAATCTTTTATGAAATTAATGAAATTTAGACTATGGATGTGATTAAAGGAACACTGTAATCACTGTTATGAATTCTAGGCATGGAGTGCACAAACATGCATTCCTGACCCTGTAGTGTTAAAACCACCATCAAGACCCCCGGGCCCACCGGGCGCTCCCCCTCTCAATATAGTAAAATCTTACTTTTATTCAAGTCTGCAGCTGCTGCCTCTGCCGCTGATCTGCCTGCTTGGCTGACATCATCAGAAGTGATTCTCTAAACCAATCATAATGCTTTTCCATAGAATTGAGTCTGTCAAGGAGGCAGAGCAGGGGCAGAGCCAGCACAAGCCAAACACAGCCCTCGCCAATCAGCATCTCCTCATAGAGATGAATTGTATCAATGTATCTCTATGAGGACAGTTCAGTGTCTCAATGCCAAGGGTGGAGACAGTGAATGGCAGTGCTGCTGCCCCGGGAAGCACCTCTAGCAGCCATCTGAGGAGGGCCAGTGGAGTTCACCCTAGGCTGTAATGTAAACACTGCATCCATGACAGCAGGTCTGCAGCTTGTGCACGCTGTTTTCAGGGCTGGATTAACATTGGGCTGATGGAGCTGTAGCTTCAGGCCCATGCCCATGGAATAGGCCCATTGTTTTAAAAAAAAAAAAATTATATATATTTTTTACTACTTTTCATGTGCTCTTTCTTAAGTATGGAAACTTAAGAGGGATGTAGGGGAACAAAACCTGTGTGTACTGGCTGACAATGAAATTAGTTAAGGTAAAGCTGACTTTGGGCACTATGCAAATACTCTTGCTGCTCCAATCTCTAACAGTGTAACATGTTCCCTTTCTTCTACACTAACTACATACACTTTTTCTCTGTCCCAGACTGTATAACAGGAGCTTCTGCCTGTAAGAAGGTTAGGAGAGGAGTGGACCAGGGAGTGCTAGAGGACAATCCTTAGAAAGCGTAGAACTAGTGCATCACTAGATGCATTTATGCCAAGCTCAGGGTGCTGTCTGCATAGTATGCCTGTGGTTGGTCATCCTGTGTGATTGGCAGACAGTCGGACGTGCATTACGCCAGGCTGACCATCTAATTAATCATGCAGACACATCCCCTTTTTGGAGCATGTTTTTCCCTCTGGGTGTTTCTGGTTATGTGATTCATATCAGTGGCCCAACTTTTTACCCCACCCACCAAAATCCTGCTTCACCAGACACTGCTGTTTACATGAAATATGAAATCGAGAGATTAGCATGGGTTATGTGTTTTCTGATAGCTATATCCTGTGAGTTTCCTTCTAGCACCACCTCCACCAGATACATGATAAACAGTGCATCTCTGATGCCTTTACTGATGCCATTAGGTGTGCAAAATAAATATTGTAAGTTATGTCCTAATTCAAGGCTCTAACAATAAATAAATAAAAAACAAAAAAGGATAGAACACTTCACAAGTTTCACCATATAACATCAGTGTAGGGAGAGACAGTTTATCATGCTTACTTACCCCTTCCTAATGATCAGTTCTGTTCAGTGACTTCAATTATGTCTGCTATTTTGCAGCACACTAGGAAATAATGTACTTGAATACTTATTCCCATAATGTTTCCCCTAAACCATTTGTTGCATCATTTGTATTATCTGAATCTATACGCTTACTAGGTACGTCTTAATAGATATTAATGGATCTGTTGCATGAGCAGATAGTACAAATATATTTTACAGTATTATTGTACGTCAGTTCTACTATATAAAATGCAATTTTAACCGGCGTTTGTATATACAAGATCTGTTTTATTTCTCCCATGTATAATGTGTAATTAACCTTTGCAAGGGGATGTTGAGGGGGTGGGGGATGGCAAAACGAAATCTAATATAAGCCTGCATTGACAACCTGAATGAAGTGCTTGTAGGACCTGGATTATTCAGTCTATTTGAGCCTTGATTTTATTGAGTTTTGTTCCATTAAGTGATCTATGAGGATCAATGGCTGTAACTAAGATTATATTTTAAAGTTGAGCATATAATTTGAACTTGCCTAGCTGTTCAATAATTCACTCAAAGATCTGCCTCCATGGTCAGCTAAGCTTGTTTATTTAGCTGTCTGACTTTTCATATGACATTTAAAGGAAAGTTGATTGAAAAAAAGTCCCACATGATCAGTTATTGCAAGGTGCTTAAACATGGGTAATTCAAACCACTTTTTAACTTATTCTCTTCTTCAGGGTCAGTATTCACTCCCATGCAAAACCATTTAATCTGCTCTAGTTTTTGTCTCAATATATATATGGAGTGAAAAAGATGTCCACTGGCAACCTCATGCTCTGTGTTCTACAAGGTTCAAAAGTACAAAGCAGTAACAGCCAGGGAGAGGTAGGAGGGAAAGGATTTGTGGATACTTTTGTGGTGATCTGGACCCCAGGGGCAGCCTCAACCCACAGTAATTTTAAAATACTGTGAATGAAGAGCCAATAGGCATTATATATTTTGAATACTGGTATCAATTTTCCTTGTTTTTTGTTCCTGTTGTCTACAGTCTGTGTCCTTTTCACAATGACGAAATAAAGGTATCTATGGATTGCTGCTACCTTTTTTGTGTTCATTAGCTGGCATCCAATTCAGCACACTATATTGGGTATTTCAAGAGGGTGGAACCCAACACTACTGCCTCCCCTGAACCTTGAATTCACTTTATAATAGGTGACATTTATAACCTTAGAGCTTGAGCTTGTATGTCGATATACAAATATTATTTTTACATTCTTTCTACATTTTTGGAAATCTGTCTTCACCCAAAAATGCCAGCATATTCCAAATATCCATAAATCTTCTTGAGATTATAAAATGAATACCATCAAAATTACTTTCTAAGCACTATAGACAGCATAAAGTAATCATGGTACATTATTTTCCTGGGTGAACTTCATTATTTTTGTCAAACTATATATAAGCTGTGTGAAAAAACAGGCACTATGGGTTCAGAGGTCCCACCATCATCAGTTGAAATATATAAGGCATAGTTACCATGGGGTCACATTCATGTTCCTGATAGCCATGCAAGAGAGGGGGGCAGGCTTTTTTGGAGTCAGACACAAAGGAGCAAAAGATCACAGGAGAGAGATGTGTGTGTATATGTGTCTGTGGGTATCTGTATATGTATGTGTGTTTCTGTTCGTGGAAATGGGCACTTGTATGTGTGTATTTGTGTATGTGTATTTGTGAATACACGTCTGCATGCAATCAGACATGCAATCACATTACACAAAAAACACACCTCTGAATTTGAACGCCAACATTATACACAAAAAGTTCTGCTTTCAATACTAACACAACACACCACTGCATTCAGATACAAAAACTATACAAACACACCCCTGCATTCAAACATAAACATTTTATACAAATACACTAACATTCACACAAATATACTCCTTACAAAAATACACCTTTATTTACACAGACATTTCACACAAATACAACCCTGCCGGGATCAATTAATGGTAGATCCACAGGTGGCAAAGACTTGTGAGAGATGCACAGCAGCTGAGGGTCTACCTTTTGGCCATCTGTGCTCAATACGAGGAGCTCAAAACATTTCTTAGCACCACGGTCTTTTCTTCATTAGTTCCCTCATGTGTCCTGGACCTACTGCTCATAATCCTCAGTTTTGGGTCATGTCCAAAAGTTTAAGAACCACTGATCCCAGTAAAATGAAGTATATTTAAACATGAGTATCCATAGTTCCACTGTTGATTTCCTAAAAGAAGTACAGTATTCTAGCCTGGTTTTATGAGTTATTCACCAATGGTGAATACTCCAGAGAAAACAATTCTCTATTTGAATTATGGAGAAAATACTGGGTATATAGTAATAGCATATCATATTAAAGAAATTGTTCAAAATTTAAGGCCAGAGTTACAAAACTGAAAGGATAGCTAACTTCCATCAAAAACTTCCAGTTTAGCTTTTTTGACTCTACGTTTGAAATTCAATTTGAATTTTCACTTTTGAATTGTGTTGATTGTATTTGTGTATTGTACTTCTTTTTCCCCTGTGCCTAGTGAAATATTATTCTTGGCTTCCTATTCTGACTTTTTGGTGTATCTTCAACCTTTAACTCAACTTGCTACATCTTGCATCTTTTTAGGGTACATCTTTTTATGGGAAAGTCAGGACAGCATTAATGGTTTTTCATAAAGACTTAAGTTTAAATTAATACTAAAGAATTAACAGCAATTAGTGTCAAAAATATACTCTGTCAGACACATCATTCTTACGGAGATCTGTGAAAAGAAAATACTAATGTTCAAACTAAACTTTTGAATATGAAGTTTAAAGTAGGTCAAAAAAATTATAATGGAACAAGCCTTGACAAATCACTAAATTGCAGGCAGCTAAGAAAGCTTCTGAATTCACAAATTTGCCGAAGATACGTAGCTGTTACTAGAACCTATCAAGTGTAATTACCAACTTTTATGGTTTATTATGTTTGTAGAAATGAACATACATTTTAACATAAACACCTATGTCCATTTAAGAAAGTTTTATTCCATCTTCAATCTTTATCTTTATTAAATGTTTAAGAATGTAATCAAGCTAAGCTCATTCCAGAGAAATGGTGTGTATGTCTGCGCCAAATCTTGGTACCAAGGCAACCTTTTTGGCATGGTATTGTGCACTATGACAGATGTCAGTGGAATAATTTACTGTCTCTACCTCATGCTGCGCAACCCTGAAATTATACTAAGCTGGGTTTCCAATACTGATTTGAGAAAGAATGGAACTCAATGTACTGGTGGATAGGGCATTGCTTAGTGTGCTTATCTCTTTTTTTATTTGTGTCTCTAGTTCTTTAACTGACAGGGGAATATAATTAGCACTGCTGATACTTATTCACTCTATGCCTACCCTATGGAAAGTTTTCAAGACACAGGGTAGTATCAGAAACAGTGCATGCTGTCACCTTTCTTTTATCAACCTGACAGGGTACAAGGAACAAGATCATTTAGATTGTGTTCTGTCACCCATTGAATAGAACTTGGTGAGGTTCGGTATTCAATCACTGACCATTTATGACTTGAGGAACACAGTTTATTCCCTCTACCACAAAGATCACACAAGAGATTTGTATATTCTGCCTGTTAGTGTTAACTGCCCAAATTAATAGCATGTTCAGACTGATGATTTTGTAAGTCATTTGAATGTTAGCATTCTTCATGACCATGGAACAAAGAATACATGTGACTCTCGTGGTCTTGAAAATTAGGAAATTGGGAACAGAAGAGTCACTGGGTTTCAAGCAACAACATGATAAAATTGCGATATTTGGAATTGGCAATGGAACCTCATGGTATGACAGTTTGCAAGAAAAACAGGCGGAATCATACAGTCAGTTTTCATATAAAAGTGGATCCAACAGCAATACAAATCAACAGTTTGTAACAGTACTTTAGCAAACTGTCTGGTGCACTGTTTGTATGTATGTAAATGATTTTACATATCTTAAAAAATAAAGTCACATATTATTTAGACTTGCGCATCTTGAAAACTTAATTGTCTCAAAAAATAAATTTGGGGTGATTCAGGTTTCGTCCATGTGGTGTTTCAGTTCTGATTAATTTTGTCCATGTAATTGTTTTGTCAAAAATAAATCAGATGAACCAAAATATAATGTATCATTATCCAGTTCACAGATCAAGTGAGAAGAAGTAGCCAACAGAGGGGAAAAAAAGGAGGCACAATAAACAAAATATTTATTTATGTACAATATATTTATTAAATATATAATATGTAAATGTTTAAATATAGATGTGATCACTTCTCACTTAATCTGTGAACAAAATCAACATTTATCAGCAGTTCCATAACCATCAATCATCTTTTCTCCATAAATCATCATTTTTTTTCCATTACTCATTTCATTTGTTTCGAGGTACGGTCACATGATAATTTGTAATTATGGAATTCAGGTGACTCATCACCCAAAATCAGACAAATGGCTATTTGTTTGAAATTGAATACACAAGTCATACTTTTAAGATATTATTGACTATTAATTTAGAATTATTTTATCTTTATTCATGGCAGTGTACAATAAATAATAATTATACAGGGCTAATGATAAAGATTATAATTGGAAGCGAGTAATTGGTAAAATGTCTTTGTTATGTGATGTTTAATGAGCAGTTACTGTGAATGGCAGATGTGCCACCCTTCGTTATAGCAGTTGGATAGAGAGCAATCTGTCTCAAGATATTGACTGGGAAGTAGCCACAAAAGCATTTAAACTAATCGTCATCTTGATGTTTACGAAGCAGTTTTCATGAAGCCGTTTTCTAATTTTATATCTATCTATGTGTGTATATATATATATATATATATATATATATAGTAAAAATGAATATATATATATATATATACAGGTGATACTCGAAAAATTAGAATATAATGCAAAAGTTCATTTATTTCAGTAATGCAACGTAAAAGGGGAAACTAATATAAAAGATAGATGCATTACATGCAAAACAAGATAGTTCAAGACGTGATTTGTCATAAGTGCGATGATTATGGTTTACAGCTCATGAAAACCCCAAATCCACAATCTCAGTAAATTAGAATATTGCATGCAATCAATAACAAGGAGTGTACATAGAGCAATAATGGACCTCTGAAAAGTATAAGCATGCATATGAACTCAGTACTTGGTTTGAACCCCTTTTGCAGCAATTACTGCCTTAATGCGGCATGGCATGGAAGCTGTCTGTGGCACTGCTGAGGTGTTATGGAAGATCAGGATGCTTCAATAGCGGCCTTCAGCTCTTCTGCATTGTTCGGTCTCATGTCTCTCATCTTTCTCTTGGCAATGCCCCATAGATTCTCTATGGGGTTCAGGTCAGGCGAGTTTGCTGGCCAATCAAGCACAGTAATCCCACGGTCATTGAACCAGGCTTTGGTGTTTTTGGCAGTGTGGGCAGGTGCCAAGTCCTGCTAGAAAATGAAGTCAGCATCCCCATAAAGCTGCGGAAGGAAGCATGAAGTGCTCCAAAATCTCCTGGTAGACAGCTGCATTGACCCTGGACTTAATGAAGCATAGTGGACCAACACCAGCAGATGACATGGCTCCTCAAATCAACACAGACTATGGAAACTTCACACTGGACTTAAAGCATCTTGCAGTGTGCCTCTCCATTCTTCCTCCAGACTCTGGGTCCTTGGTTTCCAAATTAGATGCAAAAGTTGCTCTCATCAGAAAAGAGGACTTTGGACCACAGAGCAACAGACCAGATCTGTTTTTCTTTAGCCCAGGAAAGACGCTTCTGACATTGTTTGTTGTTCAGGAGCGGCTTGACAAGAGGAATACGACATCTGAAGCCTATGTCAAGGATCCGTCTGTGTGTGGTGGCTCTTGATACATTGACTCCAGCCTCAGTCCACTCCTTGTGAAAGTCCCCAACACTTTTGAATGGCCTTTTCCTGACAATCCTCTCTAGGCTGTAGTCATCCCTGCTGCTTGTGCACCTTTTTCTTCCACACTTTTCCCTTCCACATAACTTTCTATAAATGTGCTTTGATACAGCACTTTGGGAACATTCAACTTCCTTCGCAATTACCTTTTGAGGCTTTTCCTCCTTATGGAGGGTGTCAATGATGGTTTTCGGCCCAACGATCAGGTCAGCAGTCTTCCCCATGATTGTGATTCCTACTGAACCAGACTGAGAGACCATTTAAAGGCTCAGAAACCCTTTGCAGGTGTTATGGCTTACTTAGCTGATTAGAGTGGGACACTGTGAGCCTAAAATATCGCACCTTTTCACAATATTCTAATTTACTGAGATTGTCTTCGCACTTATGACAAATCACGGCTTGAACTAGCTTGCTTTGCATGTAATGCGTCTATCTCATATATTAGTTTCCCCTTTTACATCACATTACTGAAATAAATAAAATTTTGCATGATATTCAAATTTTTCGAGTATCACCTGTATATATATATATGTATATATATATATATATATATATATATATATTTATTTATTTTATTTTATTTATTTTGTAATTTTTTTAAAGTCTTTTGAGTGTCAGGCCTGTGGTATATATATATAAAACAGTTAAAACAGAAGTTGGGGCTCACTCACGATCTTCAGGTAAAACTCAGCTTTATTGAAATTCCAGGGTGATTGACATTCAGAATTCTGATCCTGAAGAAAGTCCCAGTAGGGGACTGAAATATTGATCACCCTGGAATTTTAATAAAGCTGAGTTTTACCTAAAGACCGTGAGTGAGAACCAACTTTCTATGTATATTTACTAGTGCCTCGGGGACTGGCATCCGGCAAATTATATTATAGTCGAGCTTGAGTGCAAGGAACTTTTGTTTTGTATGTATGTTAGTAGAAATTATGTTTATTTAAAGTACCTGTTTCAGTACCAGAGGTGGGAGCAATCAATACAATGTATAGGTCAATAGCATTTTAAATAATTTACAAGTGACTGATATGTGTACCATCACAAGTCAATTAAAATTGACTTTTTGATATATTAAAATTAGTGAACAACAAGGGAAACACAAATCTTACTTTTAATAGCGTGATATAGTATCAACTATTTAATACACAATCTAAATTTTTCAGGAGCTATGATTCTTTAAAATGGAAAGTAGGCTTTTAGATATCAGTTAAAGTATCTCTTCACATGTTTGAGAACGCTATTTTAATGGAGCACTATATTTACTTTAAGAAATTAATAATTAATAAGCTTTGTCTCTCCGTAATGTGCTCTCAGCAAAAAGTAACATTATCTATGGGATAGTACACCCACTCAAAAGCCTTTATTAACATACCTGATTAAATTATGGCTGTCTTTTTCTCTATAATCAGTTCTGTACTCTGTTTTCTCTCTATTTGTAAAAAATCTGGGTATTTATTTGTAAATATACATCTATCTATCTATCTATCTATCTATCTATCATGTATCTATCTATCTATCTATCTATCTATCTATCATTTATCTATCTATCTATCTATCTATCTATCTCAAATATATATACTGTATATATAACTCATAATGGACTATTTATATCATATATATCTATATACTGTATATATAAATAATGATATATGAGATTTAACTAATTGTTGGGATGCCAGTTCTGCGGCCCCCAGAGAAATTAGCTAATTCTTTGCAACTAAACTGTCATTTCCTCTTGTTGTCATGTTAGTTTATCTTTTTCTCTTCTAAGTGAACTGACTTTATAAATTACCTATAATGCTCAGCTTAAAGTAACTCTTACGTACCCATAAACATATTTAAAATCTCTAAACACTGATACAACTACCTATATAGCATATCTTTTTCTCCATTCCTTTAAATAGAAGAAATTACATAGTTACATATTGGAATCTTTTACTTCTCAATGAGTATTTACAGTAACATATTTAGGGGAGAGTATATGGGCATCTGAGCCACATGAGAGGATGGTGAGTGCACAGAGAATAACTTTCCCAAGAGATAATATAACATGGGCCTTGGCTACTAATGAGACACTCTCCTATGGAAAGCATATTTTGTCAAGTGGGAAAGGCACTAAGTGAGGTGAATTGTGAACAAGGGCTAAGTTTGGGGTTACACAGCTGTGAAACATGAATAATAAATGTTTGTGACTCTATCATACATGAACTAATGTTCTGAGCAGAACACAAGTGAGTCAAACAAGCATGTGTAATAAATACAACTATACCTGTGCATGGTAGGACTATTACTTCATCTGGAAAAATAAAATAGTTTGGGTTGTCTGTTAGTTGTTTATGTGGTGATTCAGCTAGTCCAAATATAATCCACGTAAAATGTTTGGTAAAAAAAACTCAGAAAAATCAAAGGGGCACAAATATGACCAGATAGATAGTAGATGGATAGATAGATGTATCTATCTATCTATCTATCGTTCTATTTATCTTTTACTGCTATTGGTTACACTTGACGTGTGTGCCAAATGGCTGAAAAATATGCATATAATATATATATATATAATATATATATATATATAATAGCACTCTCTGGACTTATATAAAATTAAAATTAACTTTTATTGCCCTACATTAGAGATGTCCCGAATGGTTCGCTTGCCAATAGTTCCTGGCGAACATAGCTTGTTCGCGTAAGCCACGGATGGCGAACATATGAGATGTTCGGTCCGCCCCCTATTCGTCATCATTGAGTAAACTTTCACCCTGTACCTCACAGTCAGCAGATACATTCCAGCCAATCAGCAGCAGACCCTCCCTCTCAGACCCTCCCACCTCCTGGACAGCATCCATTTTAGATTCATTTGGAAGCTGCATTCTTTTTTTTTATTATTATTATTATTTTTTTTAGACAGAAGTGTCTTATATTTGAGCATGCTAGGCTGAACGTGCGTATATCATGGCTAGTTGCACTGAGGGTATGAGTATATAGTAGTACATTGTTGTGAAAGATGGCTGTCATGTTTAGGGTGTAGCTTGCACGTTATCAACTGTGTATTTATATCAGCAGCTCCACCACTAGTTATAAATCAAGTGTGAGTCGCCCCATGAGATGAGACTAGTGAATAACATAATACATGAACGGTTAAGGTAAAGGCATGTAAGGAACTACGACAATAAACTCTTTAGGAGGTGAAATAATGACATGTTTAAACGCTTGCTACTTTACGATTAGTTAATGTGCAGAGAGCAGTTCATGTGATCAAAGGCATGGTGTGGAGGATCAGCTATAGTGGGACATGCTTGGCAGGCTGCTGTTTACTGTTTGTGTTCATCCGATCCCTTCTGGGTGCCAGGTGCAGATCCTGGGAGTCCCTGATACCTGGAACAACAAAGGCAAGTCTCTGGCTGAGTGCCGGGTTCGCGGCTTGAGGTGGTGGAAGCTTGTTTTGTCGGGTGGTCGGATCTGTCCCGGTGGTGCTTCACGTCCGGTGCGGGATTCTGGTGGCTTAAGGTGGAGGTGAGTGCTTGACGTGGGGTAGGCTCTGCATTTCTGTTTGTGCCTCCGGTCCCGTCTTCGACGCCTTTTGCGTTGGTGGATTTTAATGGGGACTGCTTCGCTTAGCTGTGGTGGAGCTTGTTGGGGCTGTGGTGGAGCTTGTTGGGGCTTCCTACTTGTTATTTGCTTCCAAAATTGATTAAAGAGTCTGTCCAGCTTAGACTCAATATCCTGCCACGCTTTGCTGGTACCAGGAGGACACGCGACTGCCGCCATATTGGGAGAGTCGCAGATGAGTATGTCAGCCTGGGCGACTGTGCTCTGTGCATCCTTTAGCTCCAGACAGCCTCTCAGGGGTGAACCGGGATAAGCCCCACCGGTCCGAAGGGGGGGTAATGGAGCTCCTGCCGGGAAGTAGTTGCTCCTGGGCATCCCAGGATCGGGAGATCGGCCGCCTCTCTTGCCCGGTGAGCACCAGGCCACACTTGCCACGCAGAGGTAAGTAAGACTCTGTCGAGTTGCTGACCGCTATTAAGCATGTCGGGTCAGTCAGGTAGGAGCAACATTGCTGGGTCATCCCCTTCTGGGGTGAAATTCGCTTTTTGATAGCTGCTTAAAGTAAGATATTGAGGGAGCTCACACGAAGTGCGGCTTTCCTCCATGACAGCTAGGCCCCGCCCCCCGGAAGCTGCATTCTTAGTGAGAGGAGGGACAGTGTAGCTGCTGCTGATTTAATAGGGAAATCGATAGCTAGGCTAGTGTATTCAGTGTCCACTAAAGTCCTGAAGGACTCATCTGATCTCTGCTGTAAGGACAGCACCCCAAAAAGCCCTTTTTAGGGCTAGAACATCAGTGTGCTTTTTTTGTGTGTGTAATCTAATTGCAGTTGCCTGCCTGCCAGCATGTGTGTCAGGCTCACAGCGTATACTCTGCCCACTTGCCCAGTGCCACCACTCATATCTGGTGTCACAATAGCTTTCATTTAAAAAAAAAATAACTTTTTTGACTGTCATATAATAGCAGTCAGTTTCCTTCACACGTGTGCATTTCAGGGCCTGCCAGGGCACAGTGTCACACCAGTGCAACTCATATCTGGTGCAACAGTAGTGTACATTTAAAAAAAAAAAAAAATACAGGGGGCTTGTTGTCACCTTTCGAGGACCCTTGGTGTTGTACATGGCTGGGTGGAGGAAGAGACCTTCAATGACATCAGTGAGGACAAGGAATGGGACATGGCTAGCTTGGTATCCAACCTTGTGCAAATGCGGAGTTTGCGGTTGTGCAAATGGACTGTTTGCGGTTGTTTGTGTTAAACGGGGAATTTGGTCTGTCACTGTGAAGCGGGCGTAACCCTTACACTACCTGATCGATACAACATCATACCTGATGTTTTAAAGCACGTTATTCCAAACAATTTAGGAATGTTAGGTGATTTATGCCCTTTTTGGATTAAAACCACAGTCCAGATGTTAGTCCCCTAGAAACAACTTTTCCATCACTATTGTGGCCAGAAAGAGTCCCTGTGGGTTTTAAAATTCGTCTGTCTATTGAAGTCTATGGCGGTTCGCCCGGTTCGCCCGTTTGCGAACGAACAATTTTATGTTGGCGACATCTCTACCCTACATCAAAAAACAGTCAAGATGTCGATGTTTCAGTGTGATACCCCCACACTTTCATCAGGACTGTGGGGGTATCACATCACTGAAACATCAACATTTTGACAGTTTTTTTGTGTAAGGTAATAAAAGCTAAGTTTTATTTTATATAAGTCCCGAGAGTGCTATAATTTTTTTCATTTTTTATATGTTTACCTGACAAGCACTGGGCCATAAGAATTATTTGTTTCATGGAGTGCAATATATTTTTTTATTTTATATATATATATATATATATATATATATATATATATATATATATATATATATATATATATATATATATATATATAAAATTATATATAGATTTTTTTTACAACCCTTTTTTCCTGTGATGGTCACTTCTCACTTGATCTGTGAATAAAATCAATATTCAGTGGTTGTTCCCTAGCCATATAATTTTTACCATTAATCATTTATTTTTTGGATCCATGGATGGAACTCTGAATCACAAATCAATTTCATGTGCTAGTCCTTTGCTGAAGTCATTTGTTTGGTTATATGTCTGCGTGGTGCTTCAGAGTTATAGAATTTGGACCGCCAGTCAATTGGCTTAAAGGGACAATCCAGGCACCCAGACCAATTCTGCCCATTGGAGTGGTCTGGATGCCAACTCCCACTACCCTTAACCCTGCAACTGTAATTATTGCAGTTTTTTATAAACTGCAATAATTACCTTGCAAGGTTAACTCCTCATCTAGTGGCTGTCTACTAGACAGCCAATAGAGGGCACTTCCTGCTCTATAGCACAGAAAACCTGTGCTAGAGCGTTGCTGGACGTCCTCACGCTGTGTGAGGACCTCCAATTTTCGCTCATTTCCCCATAGGAAAGCAGTGAAAAGCATTTTCAATGCTTTCCTATGGGGAGCTCTAATGCGCATGCGCGGCCTGTGGGCGTAATCAGTCTCGCCCACCGGCCAACGTAATGACTGGGAGGAGCGGTGGCGAGCAGTAACCACTGCCAAGGGACATCAGCGGGGTCTCAGGTAAGTGACTGAAGGGATTTTCACCCCTTCAGCAACTGGCGATGGGGGGTGGAAGGGAGAGGGGACCTGCAGTGCCAGGAAAAAGGATTGTTTTCTGGCACTGGAGTTTCCCTTTAAATTTTGACAAACTGCAATTCTAGGTACAATCAATGACCATTTCTTTTATGACCATAATCCAAATTTAGCAAAGTGCTATGCCCTCTGTAGTTACAATGTATGGAATACAGCACTGTTTTATTGATAGACCTCAATGTTTTAACAATACAAATAACTATCACACTTGTTATATTGTTACACCTGTTACACCTGTTACCCTTGTACCGAATCAGTTGAGTATCCCAGCTCAACTATAGCATGTAAATGTACCAGTCCTGAACAAATCAAAGGAAATGAAATTGGACAACACACTTTTGACAGTAATTACTTTATTTTACTTATAGCTGTATACATATTGGCTGTTTTCCAGTGTTATTTTTAATAGTTTAATTTTAATATCAGTCATAAGTATTGAGACACCTGTTCAATCAGCTGTTCTTGCATACATTCTAAATTATGAAAATATTGAACTTTTTAACAAACCATTTTATATAAACAAGCATATATTAAATGTGTTTTTTTTTTTTTTTTTACCAAGTATGAAGTGCCATTGTTGAACAGTTTATTTTCAGGAATTTAAGAATGTTGTAGATTTTTGTTGTAATTTCTTTAAAGGTGCTCTGTAAGCACCAGAATAGCTTATGTTTATGAAGTGGTTTTGGTATGCAGATTATGGCACGGCAGTCTCATTTCTTAATTCTTTGCCATCTAGAGGTTAAATCACTCATACAGCCCTAGCCACACCTATCCCAGATGAGACTCAACAACCTCCCTCTACATTTCTTGAAAAAAAAAATGCTTTCCTTACTGTACAGTGCTTATAATTTAGGATTTCTGATCTCATGCACTGGTAATAGCATGCTGGAGCTTGTAGCAGCTCCATGTGTGTGATTAAAGTTAAATTAACAGAGCAGTAAAATCGTAACTTCTAAAATAAACATGCTGTGTTGTAAAATGTGACCATTTTTATCCATGGAGGCTGTGTGAGTCACAGTCAGGGGAGGTGTGGATAGGGTTGCATAAACAAAAACAAAAGTGATTTAACTCCTAAATGGCAGATAATTGATCAGTGAAACTGCAGGAACATGATCTATACATCAACAATGCTTAATTAAGCTAAAGTTGTCTAGATGCCTAGAGTGGCATTTAAATGCACATAGGAAGTTATTTAGAGAATGTTTTATCCTTATCTCACATAAGTGCACAATTTTAATTATATGTTGATTTATCCAAATGTTTATTATTAGTCCAGATAGAAGATGTACATCAATTGAGCATTGGAACTTTTTTTATAAAATAGCTACTACTTTGATTTAAGTATCGAGCCAATTATTTAGCATTGTTGTAACCCTGGATAAAAATCAATAGATATGTACTGAAGCATGTAAGGAAACAAAAGGGCTGTATATTTCATTAATTTTATTTTATTTTTTTCTAGAAGTCTCCTAATCAGTAGTTTTTGTTTAACTATTATTTGATTAGATTCAGTGTGCAAATAAAGATAATAAAACACAGCCGGACTTTGATCAGAAATACAGTAGTGATTAATAAAACATAAAATAAAATAGAAGTATAAACTTTAGTGGTCTTACATAATTCCTTAAAGCATCTAATATCCAAGAAATAGAATCCCCCAATCATTAATAGACTTGGGAAAAAAGTAGTGTAGCAGCCTAATACAAATTGACATTACACAATAGTGCCACCAATACACCTATATAGCCTCCAATCTAAATTGAAACATCTATCCAATAAAAAACAATCATACATCATGTGCATATAAAGTGCATATACAGTTAGCACAATCTAGTGCAAATAAAGTACATCGTTCTCAATAAAACACCTTTACCATTTAAGATTATTTAAGAATAAAATGCAAACCACAATTCAAGTAAACATATCTACCATAAACACAGAAAACAAGCTGCAAGCACATTGACCATTAACATAAAGTGCTAATTGTGAGCACCTATTCAATTTGCATGAAGTGCAAGATGTGAGCACATTGACCATGTACTTAAAGTGCAAATAGAATTCAAACACATCACCACAGATGGAACAAAACTACAACTCAAACATACAGTTCCAGCAATACAAACTTTTATAACATTTCCCTGAAGGGTAAATATTAAACAATTGATAATTAGGATGAAATGTATCCTTGATGATTCCTCATACTCTCCGGGTACAGTGTTTTTGTAAATTATCTGGATTGAACGCTAATAATGTATACCAAAGATCGGCAACATATCCATTGTTCAATAAAAATATAATTCTTGGTGTGACCTTATTTTGTTAATGGGTTATCCCAAGCATCATAACCACTATAGCCTTTGGCTTTGTTTCTGGTATTGGGATATCATGCAATGGTTTGCCCTTTTGCATGTGGCACTGCCGGGAGCTGACTATTCTCTAGTGCTTTTTATTTTCAATCATAAGTTTAAGAGGTACAAGATTTAAGATAGTTGCACAATCAATACATTGACAGACATGCATAGAGGGGTTTACAAGAAACACAAGAAAAATAAAAACTCCAAACAATACCTTTGTCTATTCTTAGCCTAAGGAGTGCATAGTTTAGCGAGGTTCAAGTCAGGTGAGGGCTCCATTAAGGCTCAATAAACACTTAAAGTTTATATTATTGTACTGCATCAGTGTTATCGGGTGGTTGGTTATAGTCTATTGCAGGGTAAGTTCCATGGTATAGTGGAGTGGTGGATCATTCAGATTTATCCTTTTTGAATGGGTCCGTGTCTGCATGACTTTTAATTCCTTTACTTTATAAGGTGCTTTCTGACATTGTAGGAACGTTAATACTTACAGTTCAACATCTTTTTTCTGATCTTTCTGTAAGACCACTTTAGTGGTGTCCTGTGAAGTGTCCTGTGAAGGACAACTAGTTGAAAAAAGTAATTATTTGAGATTTGGGCAAGCTGACTAAATTAAGCTGGTCTCCATTCAGGCTACATATTAAAAGTAGAGAATATGTAAAAATTAGCAACTCATGACTTCCTCTAGAAAAATCAATGTAAGTGAACCAATCCTTGATGCTGACTGGCTGTTAGAGTTGACTGTTCAGAGCCAGCTGTCAATGAGTAGCACTCAACATCAAGGGTACTAAGAAGAAAAAAACTATTTGAGTATCTTATAGTTTTGATGAAGCCAGAAAGGGCATGTGCTATGTTCCCACGTAAACATAAAAGTTTTCCTCTATTAAATCACTCAGTTGTATATGGGAGTCACATTAAATAACGTGTCACATTCAATAAAACTCTTCCACCTCTTTAAATACAGCAATATCTGTAGCGATGGGTTGATGTTTCTTTAGAAATGTCTCTATAAAATACTTATGAACCAATAGGCAGCTGGTCAAACAGTGGCAACATACCCTCATATTCTTAAAAGCAGAGAAAAAATGTAACTGTTAGAAGCTTGTCAGATTCTGAAAACAATAAAATAAGAAACCAGATGCAAAATAATTATAATAGTACATATCATAATGTCTATAAATAAATGAGAGGTGCAGTAATGACAAGGATTTGTGTTCATGAGGTCATCTATAAAAGAGTCAACATGTTTTGTTTTAAACTTTTCCAGTCCCTTTAATTTCTTGTAAAAAATATATATTTACTCAAAAACTAGGCAATGCCAATATTTTTTTGTTGTTGTTTTGTTTTTGCTTTTTTCCAATGATCAAAATTTAAAATGCCTAGCACGTTAACAAACGTATGCGATCAAAGTCATTATCACTCCATACATCTTGTTAATATCTTGTTAATTGTAATTGTGTTTTACCCATAATTTCTGCAATGCTATCTTATTTACATTTCCCATGTTCAGGTTCCTAATATTGTGGTACTAAATCTGTACATATATTTTTAGCTGGAAACTGACCCGAATCGACACAGTTCTATGACTAAGTGTTGTACCGGAATCTCATTATCACAATTCCACATGGCAAATTCGCTGTTCTGTCTGCCATGCAAGAGCAGCCAAACAAAAAGCTGGTAGGAAAGTACGGACTGAAGAAGTGAAAAAGGAACATTTTTATACATTAATAATTCTGCATTGATTTTTCAGTTAGGTTTTTCAAACTTTGCTATTAAAATGTAATGACGCGTCTAACCAAGATTTGATGGAAGTCAAATAGTTGTTTTCTTTGTTTACAGCAGTAGTGGCTAGTTTCACAAAAAGTATATATTTTTCTTATTCGATGCATTAGCTATTGAATCAGGTTTAGTATTCTAAGAGAAACAATAAAGTCCAGAAACTGAGATTAAAATTGAAACCAATCAAAATCCCATTATTTGCAAGACTTTAATTTGATTCACTTACATGCTTCATCTTTCTGTCAGACATTTTATTCAAAGCATACATCCAATATATTGTGAGATAGTTACATTTATATATTTAATTGTTGGGATTTAAAGGGACTCTCTTGTACTTGCAATGAGCTGCCAATGATAGGCTGACAGGGCCAGATGATTCTCTTAACCAATTACCTATAACCAATGCTTCTCAATGCTTCTCTTCTCTGCTATGTGCAGTGGCAAAGCAGAGCAGGTAGAAATCAGTACGGCTGAGTGCCTAGGGAGAAACGTAGCTGTTAAACTATTCAAAAACTGTTCAACACCTTAAGGTAAGAAAGTGATTCCAGCCTTCAAAACAAGAATAAAACAAGGGAAGAGAATCCCTTTAATTATATATTTTGCCCTTGATAAAAAAGTGAATTTTATATATAACACAATGTGTTTCTTGTACTATTCCCTTGCATCTGATGGAGAAAAAAAAGATGTGTATAATTCTCACCAGTGGCATGCTAGGCTTGTTCTTTGATGCCTAAGCCTTATTACTAAACCAGCATTATCTTGTACTAATTACTATCAGAATGTGTCTGAGAGCTGGGTTAAATGGTTCCCTTGTATTGGTAGTTGGGACAAACACAATTAAGTCATTATTTCACAATTGCACAGAGAGAAAACTTAAATAGTTCCCTTTTAGCACATTTCAAGTTCACATATTCATGTAGCTAGACGAGAGCCATATGCGTTCATAATTAGCTTTTAAAACTTTGTTATTACATTTTAGCATGCATGCATTTGCAGCGTTCACTTACTCTGCTTGGTAATTAGTTATCCCAGGTTGTCTTTTATGTGGTAGATCACAGTAGGAGAAGGAGTTTTAGTTGAAATATAGCATGAATATAAGCCACTGGTGAAGCATCTTATTGAAAGGGAGGCTAACTAGCACACTTTTATGAAGACAGACACAGTGTAATAGTCCATGGAGAGGCATGTACAATCATAATTGAGAGAGCAAGCAAGTGGTCCATAATCCTATTGCTTCCAATATTTCTATGACATAATATATTACTCTGACTTGCCCAAAGATAATTGAAGATATACAGCTGAAAGGAACACTCACATGGTTATTCACTAAGGTGAGAATTCAGAGCAATTTCAATGTGAATTTTAAATGTAAGGTGAAAATAGCTGAACTGGAAAAAAATCTTTAAGGCAAGTATGCTTGCCGATTGTTTACTTGGCCTTAAATTGTATTTTCACCTTAATGAATAACCCTGACTGTATGACTGAGGTAAATTATCCCTATAAGTAACTCAATGCATCTAAAATATAAATGCATTCACAACTATGAAAGAAAAATACAAATCAATATTAAAATCTCTACCCCCACTGTGAAATCCAAACATTGCTGTTTCAATTGAAGAAGTGTATGGGTTTGTTTACTGCAATATGCACAGTTCTGTAACATAGTCATAAGGCGCACAAATGTAAATGCTCATTTTATACCATTAACAAGATTAAAATAGTAGCAATTAGTTTTAGACCTAGATACGACTCCTAATGAATAGCATATGTGCACATGAAGCTTGGCAGAATTTTGTTTATAACTTTTTAATTTACCTTCAACTTTTTTTTTTTGTCTTTGAACATCCTGTGTATGGTTTACATCTGAAAATTTTTTTTTTACTTTTTTTTATAACCGCTAACTTGTCAGGTCCCCACTGTGAAGGTGCAATCCTTGAGCAGACATTACTAAATGTTAACACCGTTGTGTCTTTGTGCTCTTTGTTTACCAATTCTCTTTCATTCCTAGCACAGATTCCAGTTATATTCAGTATAAGAATAGTATGTCATACCTGGCACCCAAAGCCTTATGGCCATGTTTAACGTGATTACTTGTATAAGGCAATTCACAAAAGGAAGAAAAAAAGAAAAAGGAAGAAAATTCTAAATTGAAGCATAGCTGACAAAGAGAGTGTATCTGTTTTCTCTACTTTGACCTTAAATTTGAAATCCACTTTGAGTTCTAAAAGTTATATGTGACCTAGTTATTTGTGGGAGTAGACCAAGTATAAAATTCATCCTATAACTAATGAGTTTTGTACAAACACTTATTAAAATGCACAATTACATGACTAAAATGAATACGCAAAAGTTCTTGTCTTTGCTTGTTATTAATTTTATTGCTGAAAGAACCTTATAGTTTAGTAACAGAGATAGTGAAAAACAAGGTTACAAATCCATTTCATTTCAAAGCTGCCTTCTTGTTGGCTGCCTTGACTTTAAGCCAACCAACATTCAGACATAATTTATATCATGGTTAGTGACCACAACATGAGCAGACAAGGATGAAAGAATAGCACTTCCTAGTCTGCTAAAAAGTATATACTTTCTGGCACAATAAAAGAAAAACCTTGCAAATTAAGTCACTTCCCTAATATTGTTAACCATCTCTAATTTTTTAACCTACAACTTATAGATAAATATGTTATATGGCTGTAGCTTTCTGTTATATCTTTTCCAACATTTTAAGTAAATTTGTTATCAATATATTGGACTTTAAAAGATAGATGCTAAAGAAAATTGATGGATCACGATAAGAATTAATAAGATAAAAAAAAAAAACGCACGTAGCTTGCAAAATTTGTATAACACAGAACAGTTATAAAAGTACATAAATGCATAAAATCTCCAAATTGTATTCAGCTTTAAGAAGGGACCAATGCATTCTGGGTATATTTGTATTTTGCCTGATGTTGCTGTAAGGTTTCTGCAGAAAGATTTGCATATCGGTTCCTCACAACCAGAGAACATACAGCCTTATCCTTGCCTGGTTATTGTAACATGTAGCAGGTAATATTGATTTACAATGAAGTTTGCTCATTACAGACAGGAAGTGGACTAGTATACTATTGATTTAACTCACTGGTCGCTGGTGTTTTGCAGGTAGCAGATTGTATGTAATCATTAGAAGTCTTTCTGGAAACCCATAATATTAGCAGATGTTTAATCATTGGAGCCAAATTCTCAAAATCGCCAATGTCTTTCCTACTGTTTGCCAGTTAGTTGTGATATTTTTTAGGGGTAAAGTCTCAAATAGTTCAGGAGTTCAGGTCTACGAACAATCCATATAACTGATCTATAAACAGTTATTTTTTACCCTCACAGTGTAGCATTTTGTATTGGCAGGGTCCATAGTGCGCACATATATTGTTTCTGACCTCATTCAAGACTTTAGATTTGATTTCATGCATCTCAAATTTTAACTTTATTTCTATAATTTCTTATTTAAGACATGAATTAAAGAAGAGTTTTTTGTTATGTCACAACACATCATCATAACATTATTTGTGATTATTTTTTGTTTGCAGTATCCTAAAATAGTGATCAAAAAACTCAACACCACTTTGTGTGTGTTCCATGTGATTATTATATCCGTGCAGCAGCTTAAAGGTTAACATCAGTTTGCATAGCAGATTGCAGCAAATTTTTCATCCAATTATTTTATAGCAAATCTTTTTTTTTTTTTAATCTGAGGATCAAGGATCCCCAGATATAACAATTCCAATCATTTTTTTTTTTTTTTTCAGAATTAGAGAATTATAGGAGCTGTAGTTCAAACACAGCTTATTGGCTGCAGTGGAACTCTTATGATCAAACTTATCATTATAAGTTGTGTAATCATAGATCTTGCTTTAATGTATTTGGAGCTATCAGTCGGTTATATAACAATGCCTTTCACATAGTTCTCAAGATTACACATGGGTCTAAAGATTACAGTTCCTTTATATCACATTCAGCTCTTAATATTTTCATTTCCTCTTGCTTTAGATTGGGTGAGAGCTTCTGTACTTGTGATATGTCCCTAGGCACCGTTGTTTAATGAGTCAACCAATGTTTCAATAGACACACTGGAGGATTTAGGAACAAAAGCCCTTCTAAACATAAATGGTTTATGATCAGCTGTGATGGATTTAAAAAAAAATCCCTCAATCTAGACATCTAAAAAATTGTGAAATTGAAAGGCACCTTAAATATATGACTGGTCACAATGTCATAACTAAAACATCTCAACACAAAAAGATGTCTCATACCTTATAAGAAAGTAATTTTCTTCTTTGTGAAGATTTGCTCTCTGAGCTTTCAATTTCATTGTTCTGTTGACCTTCATATCAAGGATAAATATAGACATAATGAAGACATTTTACAAAAGTGACTTTTTTATATAATATATTCTAAATTTCTTGTGAAAGCATCTGATATTTTGGGGAAGAACAAGTAAAGTAACAATCTTTGTATGACCATACAATTACCTCTACTACATATGAGCAGTCCATGGATTTAATAGCCTCTGTGTCTAAAATCCACTATTTCATAGTAACTAGATTTGCAATTCATTCGAATATGGGCCTGAACTGATCATCATTTGAATTCCCAAACCATGAACATAACCTAAACGTGAAATTACACTAACATAAAGGTGAAACGGCACTAACCTAAACATGCAATGGCACTAACCTAAATATGAAATGGCACTAACCTAAACATGAAACGGCACTAACCTAAACGTGAAACAGCACTAACCTAAACGTGAAATGGCACTAACCTTAGCGTGAAATGGCACTAACCTAAACGTGAAATTACACTAACATAAAGGTGAAACGGCACTAACCTAAACATGCAATGGCACTAACCTAAATATGAAATGGCACTAACCTAAACATGAAACGGCACTAACCTAAACGTGAAATGGCACTAACCTAAACGTGAAATGGCACTAACCTAAACGTGAAATGGCACTAACCTAAACGTGAAATGGCACTAACCTAAACGTGAAATTACACTAACATAAAGGTGAAACGGCACTAACCTAAACATGCAATGGCACTAACCTAAATATGAAATGGCACTAACCTAAACATGAAACGGCACTAACCTAAACGTGAAATGGCACTAACCTAAACGTGAAATGGCACTAACCTAAACGTGAAATGGCACTAACCTAAACGTGAAATGGCACTAACCTAAACGTGAAATTACACTAACATAAAGGTGAAACGGCACTAACCTAAACATGCAATGGCACTAACCTAAATATGAAATGGCACTAACCTAAACATGAAACGGCACTGACCTAAACGTGAAATGGCACTAACCTAAACGTGAAATGGCACTAACCTAAACGTGAAATGGCACTAACCTAAACGTGAAATTACACTAACATAAAGGTGAAACGGCACTAACCTAAACATGCAATGGCACTAACCTAAATATGAAATGGCACTAACCTAAACATGAAACGGCACTAACCTAAACGTGAAATGGCACTAACCTAAACGTGAAATGGCACTAACCTAAACGTGAAATGGCACTAACCTAAACGTGAAATGGCACTAATCTAAACGTGAAATGGCACTAATCTAAACGTGCAATGGCACTAACCTAAACGTGCAATGGCACTAACCTAAACGTGCAATGGCACTAACCTAAATATGAAATGGCACTAACCTAAATGTGAAATGGCACTAACCTAAACGTGCAATGGCACTAACCTAAACGGGAAATGGCACTAACCTAAACGTGAAATGGCACTAACCTAAACGTGCAATGGCACTAACCTAAATATGAAATGGCACTAACCTAAACGGGAAATGGCACTAACCTAAACGTGAAATGGCACTAACCTAAACGTGCAATGGCACTAACCTAAATATGAAATGGCACTAACCTAAACGTGAAATGGCACTAATCTAAACGTGCAATGGCACTAACCTAAACGGGAAATGGCACTAACATAAAGGTGAAACAGCACTAACCTAAACATGCAATGGCACTAACCTAAATATGAAATGGCACTAACCTAAACATGAAACGGCACTAACCTAAACGTGAAATGGCACTAATCTAAACGTGAAATGGCACTAATCTAAATGTGCAATGGCACTAACCTAAACGGGAAATGGCACTAACCTAAACGTGAAATGGCACTAACCTAAACGTGCAATGGCACTAACCTAAACGGGAAATGGCACTAACCTAAACGTGCAATGGCACTAACCTAAATATGAAATGGCACTAACCTAAACGTGAAACAGCACTAACCTAAACGTGAAATGGCACTAATCTAAATGTGCAATGGCACTAACCTAAACGGGAAATGGCACTAACCTAAACGTGAAACGGCACTAACCTAAACGTGCAATGGCACTAACCTAAACATGAAACGGCACTAACCTAAACGTGCAATGGCACTATTCTAAACGTGAAACGTCACTAAACTAAACGTGCAATGGCAGTAGCCTAAACAGGAAATGGCACTAATCTAAACGGGAAACGGCACTAACCTAAATGTGAAATGGCTGAGCATGTTCGTTTCTGTTCATGATTCTGGATTTCAAACATGGCACCAAAAAAAGAGATGATTGATTGGGAAAAAAGAGGATTTATGGCTAGAAGACAGCCTATAAATGTTGATTTTACTCAGATCAAGTGAGAAGTGAGCAATAGAGGGAAACAAGGAGAGACAGTAAAAAGAATAAAAAAATCTATATTTTATATATTTTATATTTAATAGATATATACCATATATGAATGTAGATATTGTTTTCTGCTCCTCCTGTTTTTCCACCATGGGTTATTTTCTCTCGCTTTATCTGTTAAGCAAATGACAGGAAAATTCTTCTATACATGCACTACAAATTATATACATGATATCAACTATGTACCTTCCCAACCTCCCATTTAGTTCTTCAAGATAGACCTCTTTATCAAAAGTTGACTGATGGAGAAAGTAAGAATGTCCCGCGTTGTTTAGGTAAACTAGAAAAATGGTCAGAGTTGTGGCAACTGACATTTAATGTGGATAAGTGCAAGATAATGCATCTTGGATGTAAAAACCCAAGGGCAGAGTACAGAATATTTGATAGAGTCCTAACCTCAACATCTGAGGAAAGGGATTTAGGGGTGATTATTTCTGATGACTTAAAGGTAGGCAGACAATGTAATAGAGCAGCAGGAAATGCTAGCAGAATGCTTGGTTGTATAGGGAGAGGTATTAGCAGTAGAAAGAGGGAAGTGCTCATGCCATTGTACAGAACACTGGTGAGACCTCACTTTGAGTATTATACGCAGTACTGGAGACCGTATCTTCAGAAGGATATTGATACCTTAGAGAGAGTTAAGAGAAGAGCTACTAAACTGGTTCATGGATTGCAGGATAAAACTTACATGGAAAGTTTAAAGGAACTTAATATGTATAGCTTGGAGGAAAGACGAGACAGGAGGGGTATAATAGAAACATTTAAATACATGAAGGGAATCAACACAGTAAAGGAGGAGACTATATTTAAAAGAAGAAAAACTACCACAACAAGAGGACATAGTCTTAAATTAGAGGGGAAAAGGTTTAAAAATAATATCGGGAAGAATTACTTTACTGAGAGGGTAGTGGATGCATGGAATAGCCTTCCAGCTTAAGTGGTAGAGGTTAACACAGTAAAAGAGTATAAGCATGCGTGGGATAGGCATAAGGCTATCCTAACTATAAGATAAGGCCAGGGACTAATGAAAGTAATTAAAAAGTTGGGCAGACTAGATGGACCGAATGGTTCTTATCTGCCGTTACATTCTATGCTTTTATGTTTCTATGTTTCTATGTTTCTATGTATAAGGATGGAGTAACTGATGTCTCTCCATTCAGACATGGACATGCTGTCAATGAAGCTAGTGGGCTGACTTAATAATGGGAGAAATATCATGTTTGTGGAAGTATGGAAGTGTCATCATGCACAGTCTATCTTGTTAGAGCATGGGCAGTAGCAATGAGAGACCAGAGGTTGGTGATACAATACTGTATTACCCACAAAGCTGTTGTGATGGGGGCACCATAGCAAAAGTAAGTATTTTTCTCAGAATATTCAAGTGAGGATATCCATCTTCATGATAACTTACACACTTATTGCCTGTGGGGGATAGTCCAGTTAACATAAACCTATCATGACAGATTCTCTTTAAACCATGCATCTAATTGGTTTTAAATGCATGATGACATTCATGCAAAGTGTATCCCATCATCATTGACTTGCATGACTTGTTCAGGTGGATCACTGTCAGTCTTTAGACACTACTGGTAATCTAGATTTCAGTGCTTTAAATACCACCATTACTTTTTATATTTCTACATTTTAAATAAATGCAAACTGATTTTATTCATAAAGGGATTTAGATTATTTTGAATTCATATTGCCTGCCGAGATATTTATTTTGCTAGATTGCATAAAACTTTCAAAAGCTTACTTACATACTGCGATGAAAGAAAAAAGCACCGTAGTTCTCTGCAGAAAATGTGTGTCCAAATATTACATTTCATGGCCATTTATTATTTAAAGCATACTTTAAAAACATGTACAGTAGATGCATTATAAATATACAACCCTAATGTATTTCATGACTACAAAAACCACTTCACTGTATACAAGATTTGTAGTATTCTCAGATAATGGTAGACACCCACTTGTGAAGTGTGCCGGTTCTTGCGCTGGCTAATCAACTGCGAATGCTGTGCTTGTTGAATGTTGACTAAACCTAATAATCACTCAACATGGAAGAGTTGTAGAGCAAAAGTACCCTTAGATTTCAATGAATTTATATTAAACACATTGAAACTTGCATCTAAATGTAAATTATACTGAGAGAAGAAGCAGGTAATTATTTCGATATTTAACCCTGACGAGGCAAGCATATAAATTATTTTAGCTTATTTATCCTTTGGTTTGCTGATGCCATTAACGTAATAATTAATATGATTCTGATATCAATTATTATAATTTTATTTTTTATATAGCGCCAGCAAATTCCATAGCGCTGTACATGCCTAATTTGTTCTACCTTTTCCCAGTTGTGTTTTACACTGAATAATTTGTGCTGTAAAATATGAAATAAAATATTTCTAATACTTCAATTGTAAAAAAAAAAAAAAAAAAAGTAAATGCTTAAGGTCACTTGAATTTAACAAAAGGTACTCTTTAAATATTCATTAAAATGATGAAGATAAAATTACCGTGCCAGGTGTTTTAGTCACTCAAAGGCTTAAAGCATGGAAGGAACAATGTTCCAGTAAAGCCAGACCTGAATAATTCATCACTGTCTTACGCACTTCTACTGCCATACTGTTATATAGCGAAGAATATTACAATGTTACAATGTTATTGATTACAACACTCACTGATACATATTATTCGCTTGGAGGTGTAGTGTGCATATGCTCTGCATCTCTGACAGCTTTAACAGCAGCAACAAAAGCTTAAGTATGAGATCAATTATAGCTTATGAGTCAGGGGTTGGACATGAACTTTGAAAGCTGGCTGATTTGGACAGAAAACTTGTTCTAAGTTCAAGATAAAATAATTATGTCCCTGGCAGGCCTATCATTTTTTTTATTTTATTTTTTTATTAATGACAGAGAAAAACTGTGACAGTTTGCTCCAAAACCTTTTTCTAACAATACAGAAAAAGGATAGTCTGTTGTACTACTGTTGAGTCTAAAATGTTATCCTGCAGTGCTGCATAAATGTTCAGAAGGGAATCTACAAACAGACTCAGTTGTGTGCGAAGAGCTTTGATGTGGCTGTGATCAGAGCCAGCTACACTTATGAGCTAACCCCCAAGGGTCTTCTTTGCCTACAGTAGAAGGTACAAATAAAAATGCAACTTAAATTTGGTGGGAGGCCAGAAGAATAATACGGGCACTACTGCGAATGTGGGGTCATGGCATATACATTAGTGCAAGTATACCTTTTAAAATATGTTATATGTCTTATATTCTTTAAAAGTGTACATGTTGCAGAATATTGGCAGCGACTCTTACTAGAAAGTGTATGCATTTATTCTAAGTGCTGTTTGAAGCTTAGATTTAAATACAGTCAAAAATAGAAACAATAAAGTCAATTTTATTATATATCTGCTAAAATCAGGACACAAGCACCCATAGAGCTTCAAATTGGTTTGCAGCTCATTAGGGTAGATTTATTAAAAGACAAAAAATAAAAAAAATATAAGCATCATTCTTGTTTATTCTACAAAAGGCATTAATCATATTCAAAGCTGGCCTACAGAGCAACAGTAGAGCCTGCACTTAATTTTTCTACCTAATTATTATGCAATTTAGATCAATTGGGGCCTAATTATTTCACTTTCACCAATAAATCCATTGCAATGTTTTTTTTGTTTGTTTTTTGTTTGTTTTTACAGAATCTTATTTCGCGTATTGTATTTTTTTTCTCTCCCCATGTCAGAAAATCAATTACTAATCTTGACATTTCTACTTACAGATTTCAATAATAAAAATATTACTGCTTCATTGAAATTGGTATAAAAAAGGTAAATCAAAGAGTACTGTTCTCATAGCTGTGTCACATTTCCATGGACATATCTTGAATGTAATGAGGGCTAGAACAGTAGGAGTTCATATTATCATTTCCTGTTAGGTATACCCTGCACATTCTTTCCATTAAGCAGCCAGTGGAGCATTCACTGAACTCATGCTAGGTGCACTAGTTTATTTGCGTTTCACAAAATGTCGTCATACCCAGTCATTCGGAAATTTAGTTACAAGATATATTAATTAGGAACAAAGATTTAAGGATCACTGTCATTTTCTTTAGCAAATGCCTGATGCATATAATTAATGATGGCACGTTTAGTCACCCACATTATAACTTACACCTCAGGGTAAATTCATCTTATAGGAAATATATCACAGTACTACTATTTTATATGGATTTCTGTACTTAAAGGGATACTCAAAGCACCAAAACCACTGTACTTTAATGAAGTGGTTTTGGAACAAACATAGAAACATAGAATGTGACAGCAGATAAGAACCATTCCGCCCATCTAGTCTGCCCAATTTTCTAAAACTTCATTATATCTATAATAGCCTTATGCCTATTCCACGCATGTTTAAACTCCCTCACTGTGCTAACCCCTACCACTTTAGCTGGAAGGATATTACATGCATCCACTACCCTCTCAGTAAATATAGAAACACAGGGTAACATAGTGTCCTGTATAATGTAAAAACGCCAATGTTTATGTTTGAACTAAAACATGCCTTAAAGACAGACAGTTCAACTACAGGTGGGAATCTGTTTTATCATAGATCATACTGACTGATAATTAGTTGTTATATAAATAGTGATGTCCCGAACGGTTCGCGATGTTCGGTCCGCCCCCTATTCGTCATCATTGAGTAAACTTTGACCCTGTACCTCACAGTCAGCAGACACATTCAAGCCAATCAGCAGCAGACCCTCCCTCCCAGACCCTCCCACCTCCTAGACAGCATACAATTTAGATTAATTCTAAAGCTGCATTCATTTTTTCTATTTTTGTGTTTATTATACATTATCCTCCATAGCCAGTAACCTGTGTTTATTATACATTATCCCTCCTCATAGCCAGTAACCTGTGCTTATTATGCATTATCCCTCCATAGCCAGTAACCTGTGTTTAGTATACATTATCCCCCCGTAGCCAGTAACCTGTGTTTATTATACATTATCCCTCCATAGCCAGTAACCTGTGTTTATTATACATTATCCCTCCCATAGCCAGTAACCTGTGTTTATTATACATTATCCCCCCATAGCCAGTAACCTGTGCTTATTATACATTATCCCCCCCATAGCCAGTAACCTGTGTTTATTATACATTATCGCTCCATAGCCAGTAACCTGTGTTTATTATACATTATCCCTCCATAGCCAGTAACCTGTGTTTATTATACATTATCCTCCCATAGCCAGTAACCTGTGTTTATTATACATTATCCCTCCATAGCCAGTAACCTGTGTTTATTATACATTATCCCCCCATAGCCAGTAACCTGTGTTTATTATACATTATCCCCCATAGTCATTTATCTTTGGACCTAGGCAGCATGATGTCTTAGGCCGGCCCAGAGACTGAGTGAGTGAATAATATAATATATATGTTCAGAAACATATTAGTAATATATGTAAATCGGGTTCATGCAAAGAGGGTGGAAAGGTATTAAAGAAAAACACACTTATTGCATCAAATTTACAAAGCCAAACTTTTAAAAGCTTTCCTCATTTCTTTCTCGGGATGAGGAATATATCGGTTGTAGACTGAGGATTTCCATCTGACCAATCTTTTAATAATATGCACTGGAGTGTCAGTGTTGAAGGAGACCGAAGCTGCCCCTATTCTAAATGAAAGACCCGAGACATGGATACAACCCAATCTTAGGAGTAGTGTTCTGATGTAGACGATGAATTTAGCCATAGTCAGAGGGATTCAGTGAGAGTAGTGGTGAAATGTGTGTGGCATGACTGAGTGTGGGTAAGAGTCAAGTATTTTAACTGGGCACTAGTTCTAGGTGGTATAAAGTTGTATAGCGGATGGATGAGTAGTTTGGTTCGTTTTAGAAGTTTGTAGAGAAAGTATATAGTGATCATGATTTTTAGCGATATCCAATATTTTTAAGGTGGTCTCAAACAAACATAAAATGCTATAGAAAATTTGTGGGAATATCGAATAGTCGTGTACAGTAAATATGAGAGGGCTCAGAATATCGAACCATCGATCGGCAACCTGGATGAAGTAGGGGGTCTATCTGTTTTATTAAATACGCGGTAATATTCTTTTAATGGGATAGGACGTTAGGAAAGGTGTGTGATTGGGATAAGTGGTTGTGGCTGTATTTACCTTATCCTGGGACCGACCTGGCTCCTAAGCTTGAGCCGCGCGTGGCTGGATCACTCCTGCCTCCACACGAGCCGCATGCGGCTTGATCTCCTCTTCTGACTTAGCCGCGTGCAGTGACCGCAGTGATCGGTCACGTGGCCCGCCTTGCACAAAGAGCACGGCTCGAGTCACGAGCTCGCTCTTAATGGGGCAGTGGTAGCCAAAAGTTGATGCAGGCTCCCATTGGCCCACATCATTCCAGCACCCCCACACAAGAACGTTTTGGGGGCGTAGGCATGACATGGGCCAATCAAATGTTAAAGGATATTTAAACTTCCCTAGCCCTATCCACTTTGTCCTATCATGGTTTCTGTGTCAGTACCCTTTAGTGCGTTCCTTGATCTATTTTGTTTATTTTGGTATTGACCATGGCTTTGTTATTGACTCTGAATTTATCTTTAACCCTGTCCTGTCTTGTTTGCCCGTGTGACTGATTACCATCTACCTGACCGCTATTAAGCATGTCAGGTTGGTCAGGTAGGTGCAACATTGCTGGGTCATCCTCTTCTGGGTTGAATTTCGCTTGTTGATAGCTGCTTAAAGTGAGATATTGAGGTAGCTCACACGAAGTGCGTCTTTCCTCCATGAGAGCTAGGCCCCGCCCCCCGGAAGCTGCATTCTTGAGAGGAGGGACAGTGTAGCTGCTGCTGATTTAATAGGGAAATCGAAAGCTAGGCTAGTGTATTCAGTGTCCACTACAGTCTTGAAGGACTCATCTGATCTCTGCTGTAAGGACAGCACCCCAAAAAGCCCTTTTTAGGGCTAGAACATCAGTCTGCTTTTTTTTTCTGTGTAATCTAATTGCAGTTGCCTGCCTGCCAGCGTGTGTGTCAGGCTCACAGCGTATACTGTTCCCACTTGCCCAGTGTCACTACTCATATCTGGTGTCACAATAGCTTGCATTTAAAAAAACAAAAAAAAAAAAAACTTGTTTTGACTGTAATATAATAGCAGTCAGTTTCCTTCACACGTGTGCATTTCAGGGCCTGACAGGGCACAGTGTCACACCAGTGCAACTCATATCTGGTGTAACAGTAGTGTACATTAAAAAAAAAAAATACAGGGGGCTTGTTGTCACGTTTCGGGGACCCTTGGTGTTGTATGTGGCTGGGTGGAGAAAGAGACCTTCAATGACATCAGTGAGGACAAGGACAAATGGACTGTTTGCGGTTGTTTGCGGTGCGTTAAACGGGTAGTTTGGTCTGTCACTGTGAAGCGGGCATAACCCTTACACTACCTGATCGATACAACATCATACATGATGTTTTAAAGCAAGTTATTCCAAACAATTTAGGAATGTTGGGTGATTTATGCCCTTTATGGATTTAAACCAGACTCTGCATCAACTATGTAATTTTCCATGGGAGTTTTGCCATGGATCCCCCTCGGCATGCCACAGTCCAGGTGTCAGTCCCCTTGAAACAACTTTTCCATCACTATTGTGGCCAGAAAGAGTCCCTGTGGGTTTTAAAATTTGCCTGCCCATTGAAGTCTATGGCGGTTCGCCCGGTTCGCCCGTTCGCGAACATATGCGGAAGATCACGTTCGCCGTTCACGAACCGAAAATTTTATGTTCGCGACATCACTATATATAAACCCTTTCTTATTTCCTACATTGGGGGCTTATCACTAAACACGGAATTGTAGTGAACAGCAATGACTGTAGCTCATTTTTTCCATCAGTTACTTTGCCTATATTTGACAATTCAGATTTCAATTCTCAACACTTCAGCATTTATTGTTTGCCTTTTCGTTGAAGCTTTGCATATTTAATGTCAGATTCCTTGATGACCTTTTGTATGGCCCCTTCATTGGACATGTCCCTGTTCCAACTGATCACTATGTTTCACCACTTATTACAGGCTTTTCATATTTTCATTCTGCTTTTTGCCCCAGGTAATACGTATGGATTTCACTGTGTTTGATTTTTCTTGTCTTTTGTGTTTTTCTTGTCTTCTGTTACAACTGGAGGAGAAAGCAAAGTGTGATGTGGGTGTACAGTGCTTTGCAAAAGTATTCACCCCCCTTGGCATTTTTCCGTGTTTTGTTGTCTCACAACCTGGAATTAACATGTATTGTTTGAGGATTTGTATCATTCAATTTACAGAACATGCCCACAACTTTGAAGATTTTTCTTTTTTTTTTTATTGTGAAGCAAACAACAAATAGGACAAAATAACAGAAAAAGTCAATGTGCATAACTATTCACCCCCCTAAAGTCAATACTTTGTAGAGCCACCTTTTGCCGCAATCACAGCTCCAAGTCGCTTTGGATAAGTCTCTATAAGCTTGCAACATCCTACCACTGGGATTTTTGCCCATTACTCCTTGCAAAACTGCTACAGCTCCTTCATGTTAGATGGTTTGCGCTTGTGAAGAGCAATCTTTAAGTCGGACCACAGATTCTCTATTGGACTGAGGTCTGGGCTTTGACTAGGCCATTCCAACACATTTACATGTTTCCTCTTAAACCACTCAAGTGTTGCTTTAGCAGTGTGTTTAGGGTAATTGTCCTGCTGGAAGGTGAACCTCCATCCTAACCACAAATCATGCACAAAGTGGTACAGGTTTTGCTCAAGAATATCCCTGTATTTAGCACCATCCATCTTTCCCCCAACTCTGACCAGTTTCCCAGTCCCGGCTGCTGAAAAACATCCCCACAGCATGATGCTGCCACAACCATGTTTCACTGTAGGGATGGTGTTCTTTGGGTGTTGTGATGTGTTGGGTTTGCGCCAGACATAGCGTTTTCTTTGATGGCCAAAAAGTGAAATTTTAGCCTCATCAGACCAGAGCACCTTCCTCCATACATTTTGGGAGTCTCCCACATGCCTTTTTGCAAACTCAAAACGTGCCATTTTGTTTTTTGCTGAAAGTAATGGCTTTCTTCTGGCCCAACTCTATGGAGTGTACGGCTTATTGTCATCCTATGTACAGATATTCCAGAACTCTGCAGCTCCCCAAGGGTTACCTTAGATCTCTGTGCTGCCTCTCTAATTAATGCCCTCCTTGCCCGGTCCGTGAGTTTTGGTGGGCTGCCGTCTCTTGGCAGGTTTGCTGTTGTGCCATGTTCTTTCCATTTGGTTATGATAGATTTGATGGTTCTCCTGGGGATCATCAAAGATTTTATAACCTAACCTTGACTTGTACTTCTCAACAACTTTGTCCCTTACTTGTTTGGAGAGTTCATTGGTCTTCATGGCAGTGTTTGGTTGGTTAGTGGTGCCTCTTGCTTAGGTGTTGCAGCCTCTGGGGCCTTTCAAAAAAAGGTGTGTATATGTAATGACAGATCATGTGACACTTAGATTGCACACAGGGGGACATCATTTCATTAATTATGTGACTACTGAAGGTAATTGGTTGCACTGGAGCTTTTTATGGGCTTCATAACAAAGGGGGTGAATACATACGCACATGCCAATTTTCTGTTTTCTATTTCTAAAAAATAGTTTTATGTATATATTTTTCTCATTTCACTTCACCAACTTGGACTATTGTGTTCTGATCCATCACATAAAATTCAGGTTAATAACACATTGAACTTAAGGTTGTAATGTAACAAAAAAGGTAAAAAGTCAAGGGGGGTGAATACTTTTGCAAGGCACTGTACCTAATGAAACCTATGTTAATATGTTTTTATTTAGTGGAACCTAATATCAATTTGTTTTAACATTACCACATTATTAAGATATAACTTTAGTCACACATCATATTATTAGATAATTCTTTAAAGAGAAGTAGATATTAAAGTACTTCTTAAATACCTTATGTGTTATATTTTCATATGTTTGACATCAAAGAAAACCACATGGGGATATTTATCAAAGTGTTCTGAAAAGTGACGGTTAATTATGTCATTACTTTGATCATATTTATTAAATTGAAATAAAAAGGGTTTTTTTTCATTGCAAATTCTGCATTTTTTTTTATTTCGGAAGACCACTAGATTTATAGTAGCAGAAAAAGTTCACCAAGTTTCTGTCAGGAAAAAAAGTGGCAGAAATATTGGTCTATTGCAATATGGCACATAATCAAAAATGACAGTTAGGGCTCAAAACAAGAAGCAGATAAAATAATCTTATAGATTTAAAAGGATGCTCCAGATCCCTAAAGCACTTTAGCTTGCTGAGGTGCTTTACGTGTGAAGAGGGTGTTGATTAGACAATAGGTCCTGTTACTTCCTGGTTTGCTTAGCTCAGTGAAGCTAAATTCAAGAGGAAGTAATTGCCCAGCATACCTACCTTGCAAAGACTAATCACAGACATCACAATGCAGTTCAAAGAGCAGACAGCCATAGAAAGAATGGACAGGGTTAGAAGAGGAGGGCTTGAGAAAACTTCAGGCAAGCGATCTGTAGCTTTTGCAAACTGTTTTAATATACCAATGAAAACATACATAAATAAATACATGCTTCCATTGGGGGTATATCTTCTAAACATCCATTTTTATTTTGTTTGGATTTGGGCAGTGGTGTGTTCATTGAATACATTTTGCCAAATCTTTTGCGAAAATTACATGAAAAAATATTTGATATATCTCCCCCATTGCATCTAAGTGAATGTTATTATGTAAAAAAAAAAATTGTGATTTGTTTACTCTACGTAACCAACAGTTGTAAATACAGTATTTGTATGGATGTCAAAGCTATTTTCTTAAGCTCAATTCATTCATTCATTCTGATTTAGTAACACTACACTTACAAGAAATAACGTGACACCAAGTACTGTTATTTGGGATCATTAGACGTTGGTGTTAACTGTGACAATTACCTGGTTATTCTATAAGACACACAACAAGTTAACCCCCAACAAGGGATTGCCTATCTTGAGCCAGCTCCTTTCGAAATAGCACATTATTTGAAGCAGCAGGTTGCTGAATTGCTTTTACATGTCTATTATGTCTGAAATTGTGTAGTACCAAGTGTGCTTTTAAGGGAGGCATTTAGAGGTTATGGTTATTCTCTATGTGTGGGGAACTTTCTCTTTTGTGTAATGAGATTTTTAAATTCCACATAGAGATTAGCATTATTTTGTAACACACCATTGCCTGTTACAAAGCCACCACTGGCTCAAATACCTGCTAGAAAAGAATATGCATATCAAATATTAAGCTCTGTTAGAGTTAAGTTGTAATAAAAGATGTTGGATTTGAAGACTTCAGGAGTTTCAGTTTACAAGGACAAAAGGCACATTGTGAGGAAACAGCTACAAAGGAAGTTGAGCTTTATGTTGTACTTGTTGGAGCTAGTATTCTGTCTATTAATGATGTATTAGAATGCAGGCAGTACAGGAAATATTGTGCATGCTTTTTTCTTGGTGCTATCTATTGCCAAGAGAAAGGTAAAATGAGCCAAAAGTTCCAAAGAGCCGTGGTTCCTATCCCGGTCCTCAGGGCAGGGGAGGATTTGACTAAATTCGGTCTAGGGCAACTACAAACAAATAATCATACCTGAGACCAAACTAGCACAGTGTCCCATCACACTCCACTCTCTTTCTTAACTTTTTTATTTTTGTACTAATGCCACAAGAAATGTAATACAATAATACTAATAGGAATAAAACAGAATAGTAAAATTATTATAATGTTACAGTATAATGTTTTTTTATTTTATTTTAGAGTTGTGTATTCAGACAGCAGATATCTGGGTAGCCTGGGGGATGAGGGCAACTGACCCCATTCCCATGCCCAAGGATATGCCAGTGATACAGATTTTGCTCGTATCTCCACAGGATAGAATTGGGTAATGCATACATTCTGGACAGTTGGTGTGCCTTAAGAATTGGAACCACTGATATAGGGAACTTTGTTAGAGCAAGCTGACATGTACTTGTTGAAAGTAAGTTAATTTCTAATAGAGTCATCTAATAAAGATCATAGAGGCTACGGAATTCAGAGATATTGGAAATAAAACTGGGTTAGAGATTTAACCTACAATAAATAGTCAGTCCTCTTAACTCTCTACCATATGTAAAATAAAATGAGCAATCTTTGTTCAACCAGGTATTGTTAAGTAAAATCTGAATATTATACAACTGCATCTAAAAATCTTATCCCAGAAACAGTATATGCACTGACATTTGGAGATTAGGGAGCAATTTCCAAAAATAATTTTAATTATTACTTACAATGATTTGGATTTGATTGACTTAACAGAGTCTCAGATTAATTATTCTCAAAATTGAACTTACTTGGCTGTTGTCTCTTTCTGTATTGAGTGAAAGGAGGTTATTAATGCTGTTAAACATAGTAAAATATCTGTAATACAAAGTACAAAGGAACAATAGAGAACTTTAAGGTATTATCGGAAACTGGTGTGAAGAATTATTTCATGTTGAAATGTAATAGTATTATAGGGAAAATAATGAAATGAAAAATGAAGGTGATGTTATTAAAAATGTAAGATTTTTAGATGTAGATTGTTCTATTTATCTTGAACACCAAAGAAAAGGTTTCATATATACGAATAATACTGAAGACATTTGAACTTCTTGCCTTTAATGGGAATTGTGCATCATCTGTAATGAGCTCTTGCAAAACCAGTTAGTGATTCAGATAACTTACCTTTCTTTGGCACTTTTACGTTCATTCCATGCGTAAGGTTAGAAGGAAAACTCTAGTTAAACTGTCAACTTTCAAAACTAACGGCTGAACTACAACTACCTGAATCCTCATTCATGCTATACTCTAAAGTGGGAGTTTTTGCAGTAAAACAGAAAATAAAGTTTCAACAATGCAAACTTAGAAGAGACAAAATATAATATATTATATAAATATATTAAGAGAACAAATTTAATAATGAGATCATTGTTTGACATTGGGGTGGGGATTTGAAAGATTGATTGGTGATCTGAAAGAATGCTAAAAAAGGATTGTAGTAATCTAGGATCGATTTTCCATTTGAGTAGAACTGGATAATAGGGCAAAGGAATTCAAGAAGGGCTGGTAAAGCATATCTTCTTTCAAGAAGAAATAATCAAAGTCTATCTGAGACTAACATAAGCAGAATAGATTGACCAGTTGGTTCCTATTTGTTTGGATCTGTGAGCTGAATTCTCTTAGCAGAGTAAGGCTTTGCTCTACTTTCTATTGAAATCTGCACTTTTTGTAAAATGAAAAAAAACATGGACAAACTCTTGTCCCTTCAACATCAATAGAAGAATTACTATTAATTTAGCAATGTAAAGCCTAACTCTGCTAAGAGGCTGCAGCCACAAATTTCTATGAGATGTATGTAGACTGAGCAAGTGGAGAAATTATTATTATACCTTATTTGGAAAGCACAAACACATTCAACAACTCTGTGCATTGCTACAATTGGTACAAGTAAAAAATAAAAGCACAATACTTCTGAGACAATGCAAAATTTGACAAACAAATACAGGAGGAGTTGAGGGCCTTACTCACGTGGGAACTTCTAGATCTAGTATATAGATGGATAGATGGTTTTATAAACAAGAGGTGAGGACTGCAAAGATGAGAATGATGTTAGTACCGAGTGAGGTGAGACATTTATTGGTTAAGTGAAATGCGTTAGTTTCTGAGTTGAGTAATAGGTGTCCATGAACAAGAATGTATTTAGGTAGAGCTTAAAGAAATACAAACAATGGGAAAGTCTGAAAGCTTGGAAAAGTGTGTTCCAGAGGGGTTGTGCCATCCAAGAGAATTCCTGCAATCTAGCATGGGAAGAGATGATAATAGAAAATTCAAGGAGCAGGTCATTATTACATCTTAATGGGAAGACTGGGGTATATTTGCTGACTAGTGAGGACAGGTAGTGGGGAGTGAGTTTAGAAATGATGGATAAGTTCCAAATATCAAAGCAGCAGAAAAGTTCAGAATAATTGATTGAATTTTCTACATTTCGAACAAAAAGTAAAACATATATATTTTTAGGAAATTTACTTTAGGATCAGCTAGAAAATTACTTTGGTATTACTATATTTGAGTCACACATTTGCTAGGGACCCAAAATATCAGGAATCTTACCTGTGCATCAATGCACAAAACATCAAAATAAGTTAAAGAAAAGAGCCTTTCCAAATCAACCAGCAAATCATGTACAATTTCTGGTTCTGAGACAGTTTCCAATAAACTAGAATAAGACACTTTGGGACAAATCTGGAAATCCCAAATCTGCTTTTACTTTAACACTTCACACATCACATTTAGTCCTTTAACAGCTGTCAACTCTAAATTGGTGGCATTAGAGTTATGCCTTAGAACATTTACTATGAGAGTGCAGTAACAATTGCGTTATTTATATATCTATATATATACATATATATATATATATATTATTTTTTTTTTTTGGCAAAGTGGTTACTCACAAAGCCTGTTGGATTGTTCTTTTCTCCTTTCCTTACTCCCTCTTTTGCATACACATATGATTTTTTTTATAATAGAAAAAATAAAGGTTTAAAGCTTTTACCTGCATTCAATTGGAGACCTTCTTGCTTAGCCCCTTGACCCCCTTTTTAAATGAAGTACCAAACCTGATAAATGTAGCTAAATCAAACTAGATGTAGTCAGATTGTGCAAACAATTCATACGCAAGGATAGCAAGAAAAAAAATCTACACAAAAGGAAAGAAAGAGTGGAAGTATCAGTATACAAAGGGAAATGGTTAATGTACATGTGTCATCATTTAGACAGTTTCTCATGACAAACCGTAGGTAAAGATATCACTTGTAAATCTAAATTTCATGTTTTATTAAACATTTTTTGTTAATCTCTTTTTATTTGATCACTTATGTATTTTTTTTTTTATTTGTGTATATCTAAAGCCAGCTTGAAAACATTCTCTTGTCTGCTGCCTTTGTAAGCCCTCCCTTTCTTCCCCAACACAGACTTTCTGTGGCTGTCCAATCATTGACTTCCCAATGCAGCTCAAGACATCTGTGCAAGGCAGGTGCTCTGAGAAAGTTCTGCCTCTTAAATTTTAGCTACACTGAGCTAACCAAACCAGGAAGTAACAGGGCCTGTTTGATTGACAGGACAGGTGTGTAAGAAGGTTAGTTTAAAAAAGTGCCAGTTTCTTTTGAAAACTGCACTTTCTGTAAAATGAAAAAAAAAATAAAAGGACAAACGATTTACATATAAAACGTTTCAGCAAACTGAAGTGTTTTAGGGGTCTGGAGTATCCCTTTAATGCTTTCAATATGTTACCATGAAGCTAGTGATTCAGTTTCTGGTTCTACGGTAGAAAATGTCAAGTGCAAATCTCTAGATTCTTCTTAAGAGGAATAAGGACTTTGTATTGAATTTTTTATTCAATGTAGCTGCATTATATGACAAAGTAAATTAAATTTTTTTGCAATCTCATAATATTCTGCAATATAACAAATGCAAAACTAGGTTACTAGAGGAGGTTTGAGAACTTGTAGACATGCCACCATGACTCACTTATTTTGTGAGATAGGTTAATTGAAAAATGAAATTACAGCACTACTGCAGAAGGGCAGAGATATCATTACACAATATTAGAAGAAAATCAATGGTACTTGTAAATGATAACTGTATAATTGACCATTTACTTCTACCTGCCCTTGAATTAACCTGGCTCTGTATAAGTGCCATAAGAGCATTTAAACACCTTCTTGAAAATGTAATGCAATGGGGTATACTGTATTCGAATCTGGGTTTATTTTAGGTTTGCATAAAAAATGTATATTGCATTTTCAGAGGGATCTTTAGTGCAATAAGAAGAGTAGAAATGGAAAGAAACACTAAAAATAAGAACTTCAATGCTGCTGCTGAAATAATGCTGCTCAATACCCACATGTCTTAATATGACTAACGGTAATTTGATAGTGACACCATTAAACATGTTAGTAACCTAAAAAACACAATATTTCCTGCTACTATTCATCTATGTACCCCATTTGTGTTTTTGTTTTAATTCTTTATTTTTTTTTGTGCATGAGAATACAGTTACCAGATAATCTTGCAGTGCCACAATAGCAGTTGTAAGCTGGTGAAAAACAAGCATTGTCATAGCATACAAATAAATCAGCACAATTTTTGTTATATTAGGTTAATCAATAGTGATGTCGCGAACATAACATTACCGGTTCGCGAACGGCGAACGCGATCTTCCGCATATGTTTGCGAAGTGACACCATTAAACATGTTAGTAACCTAAAAAAACAAAGCAAAACAAACAACACAATATTTCCTGCTACAATTCATCTATGTACCCCGTTTGTGTTTTTGTTTTAATTCTTTATTTTTTTGTGCATGAGAATACAGTTACCAGATAATCTTGCAGTGCCACAATAGCAGTTGTAAGCTGGTGAAAAACAAGCATTGTCATAGCATACAAATAAATAAGCACAATTTTTGTTATATTAGGTTAATCAATAGTGATGTCGCGAACATAACATTACCGGTTCGCGAACGGCGAACGCGATCTTCCGCATATGTTTGCGAAGTGACACCATTAAACATGTTAGTAACCTAAAAAAACAAAGCAAAACAAACAACACAATATTTCCTGCTGCAATTCATCTATGTACCCCGTTTGTGTTTTTGTTTTAATTCTTTATTTTTTTGTGCATGAGAATACAGTTACCAGATAATCTTGCAGTGCCACAATAGCAGTTGTAAGCTGGTGAAAAACAAGCATTGTCATAGCATACAAATAAATCAGCACAATTTTTGTTATATTAGGTTAATCAATAGTGATGTCGCGAACATAACATTTTCGGTTCGCGAACGGCGAACGCGATCTTCCGCATATGTTTGCGAACGGGCGAACTGGGGAAACCGCCATAGACTTCAATGGGCAGGCGAATTTTAAAACCCACAGGGACTCTTTCTGGCCACAATAGTGATGGAAAAGTTGTTTCAAGGGGACTAACACCTGGACTGTGGCATGCCGGAGGGGGATCCATGGCAAAACTCCCATGGAAAATTACATAGTTAATGCAGAGTCTGGTTTTAATCCATAAAGGGCATAAATCACCTAACATTCCTAAATTGTTTGGAATAACGTGCTTTAAAACATCAGGTATGATGTTGTATCGATCAGGTAGTGTAAGGGTTACGCCCGCTTTACAGTGACAGACCAAACTCCCAGTTTAACGCACCGCAAACAACCGCAAACAGTCCATTTGCATAACCGCAAACTCCCCATTTGCACAAGGTTGGATACCAAGCTAACCATGTCCCGTTCCTTGTCCTCACTGATGTCATTGAAGGCCTCTCTTCCTCCACCCAGGAAGCGGGAGATGGAAAAAGATGCTTGGTCAGTCCTCCTACTTCAAATTTGGGGCACTGCGCGTGCAATCTAATGTGCCACCAGATAGGAGTAGTGTGTTAAGTAGTACTATTCTTATCAGTTTAATCCCTGTTACGTCCCCTATCAGGGGATGTGTATATAAGGCATCAATTTTAGGAAGCGGGAGATGGAAAAATATGCTTGGTCGGTCCTCCTACTTCAAATTTGGGGCACTGCGCGTGCAATCTAATGTGCCACCAGATAGGAGTGGTGTGTTAAGTAGTACTATTCTTATCAGTTTAATCCCTGTTATGTCCCCTATCAGGGGACGTGTATATAAGGCATCGATTTTAGGAAGCGGGAGATGGAAAAAGATGCTTGGTCGGTCCTCCTAATTCAAATTTGGGGCACTGCGCGTGCAATCTAATGTGCCACCAGATAGGAGTGGTGTGTTAAGTAGTCCACCTCATCAGGCCTTTTTTAGTCGAATATATCGCCCACTGTCAGTCCCTTCGGGATCCATCCCTCATTCATTTTAATAAAGGTGAGGTAATCTAGACTTTTTTGACCTAGGCGACTTCTCTTCTCAGTGACAATACCTCCTGCTGCACTGAAGGTCCTTTCTGACAGGACACTTGAAGCGGGGCAGGCCAGAAGTTCTATTGAAAATTGGGATAGCTCAGGCCACAGGTCAAGCCTGCACACCCAGTAGTGAAGGGGTTTATCGCTCCTCAGAGTGTCGATATCTGCAGTTAAGGCGAGGTAGTCTGCTACCTGTCGGTCAAGTCGTTCTCTGAGGGTGGACCCCGAAGGGCTGTGGTGATGAGTGAGTGGTGGCACTGGGCAGGCCCTGAAACGCACACTAGTGAAGGAAACTGACTGCTATTATATTACAGTCAAAAAAGTTTAGTTTTTTTAAAATGCAAGCTATTGTGACACCAGATATGAGTGGTGGCACTGGGCAAGTGGGCACAGTATACGCTGTGAGCCTGACACACACACTGGCAGACAACTAACTGCTATTCAATCTATTACAGTCAAATTTTTTTATTTTTTTTTAAATGTACACTACTGTTATTATTATTATTATTATTATTGCAATTTATATAGCGCCAACAGATTCCGTAGCGCTTTACAATATTATGAGAAGGGATTCAACTATAGATAGGACAATTACAAATAAACTTACAGGAACAATAGGTTGAAGAGGACCCTGCTCGATCGAGCTTACATTCTATAGGAGGTGGGTGTAAAACACATTAGGACAGGAATTTGCAATCAAATAAGGTGGACTGCCCTTTAGGAGAGGGCAAGAGACAGGTATGTGAGGTAAGGGTTAGTCTTGGAGGCCATATGCTTTCCTAAAGAGATGAGTTTTAAGGCACTTCTTAAAAAATGCAAGCCTAGGGGAGAGTCTGATGGCGGTAGGCAGGCTATTCCATAGGAAGGGAGCCGCCCGCGAGAAGTCCTGCAAGCGCGAGTTGGCAGTACGAGTGCGGACAACGGACAGGAGGTGGTCACGGGCAGAGCTGAGAGACCGAGAAGGGACATACCTATGGATCTGTGAGGAGATATAAGAGGGGCTAGAGTTGTTCAGTGCTTTATAGGTGTGAGTTAGTACCTTGAATTGACTCCTATAGCATACAGGAAGCCAATGTAAGGACTGGCAGAGGGGTGAGGTGTGAGAGAAACGACTAGAGAGGAAAATCAGTCTAGCAGCAGCGTTCATTACGGACTGTAGGGGTGCAGTACGGCTTTTGGGAAGACCAATCAGGAGAGGGTTACAGTAATCCATGCGGGAGATTACCAGAGCATGGACAAGCTCCTTGGTAGTATCTGGTGCAAGAAAGGGGCGGATGCGGGCTATGTTTTTAAGATGGAATCTACAGGATTTGGCAACATGCTGGATGTGAGGCTCAAAGGTGAGACCAGAGTCAAGTATGACGTCAAGACAGCGCGCTTGCAAGGATGGACTGATGTTGGTACCACAAACTTGAAGGGAGAGCGAAAGAGGAGGATCAGTATTAGGAGGAGGAAAGACAAGGAGCTCAGTTTTTGAGAGATTGAGTTTCAGAAAGCGGGAGGACATCCAGTCAGAGATGGAAGAAAGGCAAGCAGTGACACGTTGCAGGACGGCAGGGGAGAGGTCCGGGGAGGAGAGATATAGCTGGGTGTCATCAGCGTACAGGTGGTAGTGGAATCCAAAAGAGGTAATAAGTTTGCCAAGAGAGGCAGTATAAAGAGAAAATAGAAGTGGACCAAGGACGGAGCCTTGGGGAACTACAACCGAGACAGGGCGAGGGGAGGAGGTATCATTAGAAAAGGAGACACTGAATGAGCGTTGGGAGAGATAAGAGGAAAACCACGAGAGGACAGAGTCACAGAGACCAAGTGATTGAAGAGTTTGAAGAAGGAGAGCATGATCAACGGTGTCAAAGGCCGCTGAGAGGTCAAGAAGAATTAGTATGGAGTAGTGGCCTTTGGATTTAGCTGCGATTAGGTCGTTAGTGACTTTGATAAGGGCAGTCTCTGTAGAGTGGAGAGGGCGGAAGCCAGATTGAAGGGGGTCAAGGAGAGAGTTGGAATTGAGGAAATGAGACACACGGGTAAAGACAAGCCTTTCCAGAAGCTTTGAGGAAAAAGGGAGCAGGGATATGGGACGGTAGTTAGAGAGGGTGGATGAGTCGAGGGATGTTTTTTTTAGTATAGGTACTACAGTGGCATGTTTAAGGTCAGCAGGGACGATGCCAGAAGAGAGCGAGCAGTTGAAGATGTGTGTTAGAGAAGGCACGAGACAAGTGGAGAGAGATCTGATAAGGTGAGATGGGACAGGATCGAGCGGGCAAGTGGTGGGGCGAGAGGAGCAAAGAAGAGCAGCCACCTCTTGGTCAGTAGCTGGGGAGAATGTCTGAAGGGTAGAAAAGGCATGATCTATGTGTGATTGAGAAACAGAAAGGCAAGGAGGGGAGAATTCTTTCCTTAGCTGTTCAATCTTGTCAGTGAAGTAACATGCAAAGTTATCAGAAGTAAGGTTAGTTTTGGGGGTGGCCACAGCAGGGCGAAGAAGAGAATTAAAGGTGTCAAAGAGATGCCTGGGGTTGCGGGAACATGAACTAATGAGAGAGGAAAAATAGGACTGTTTGGCAAGGGCAAGGGCTGCACTGTATGAACACAATATGAATCTATAATGGAGAAAGTCTGATTGGGTACGAGACTTCCTCCAGGAGCGTTCAGCACAACGGGAGCATCTTTGCAGGTAGCGCGTTGATTTAGTATGCCATGGTTGGGGGCGGGTCCTCCTTGAGGTGCTTGTTTGGAGTGGCGCTGCAGTGTTCAAGGCAGATGTAAGAGTAGAGTTATATATGGATGTGGCGAAACCAACCTCGCCACTGGGCCCTGGAGAAGCCTGTTTGCTAGCCTCCTACCTGCTGACTATGGCCCCTGGGTTATTTGGGGCATATTGTACTTTACATTGCTGCTACTGGCCCTTTAAAATCAGCGATGGACATATTGGGACTTTTGGGACTACTGTCCCTTTAAGACTGTGGAGCATATTCCAGTATACTGCCTTTAATATTACATATGTATTTATGTGTTGAGTTTAACCTGGGATATGTATGCAGCATTCATCTGATTGTTCGGTAGAATCACTCCATTCATTATATTGAGTGAACCTACCGAACAACCAGACCACCCAGGAATAAGTGTGCCTCCAATTACAGTTTGCAACAATGTTGCAAACGGGTAATTGGCAATCAGTGTAATGTATTCTTTGTCCTCTGGGTGGCCGCCATTCGGGAAACAAACACGTGGCGGCGGCCATCTTAAACTACCGAACAGCGGTGTTTTGCCGTCGAGTGTCTGGAACTAAAATCGGACACTTGACTAGGCAAACACCGCTGAGACCTCCATACTTCCAGAAATTCGTATAGAAACTACCGAATGACCCGCCGTTCGGTAGAAAGAACCCCACAAACAAGGGAATTCATTCAAACCCTCTCCAGGCTCTATAACACAGGCAATTCGCCTGTTTTCATTCCCTTGTTTGTGACCGACCGCAGGGCCAAAATGCATGGAACTGTTTTCGGATACTTTACCCATGCGGTCGGTCAAATCTTTGGAACCCCATATCTCACGAACCGTTCATCCGAATGACTTGAATTTTGAATATGTTGTCCCTCTGAATAAGGGCTATCCAGCGATGCTGGATTTAAAGGTGTACCCCCTGTTTTTGGGGTACATCCAGAACTTGGCTGGAAAAGTGTACCGGATAATTGGGTTTAATGTTATCTGAGGGGAGGGGATGTGTGGGCTGAACCATGTATGTGATTGGATATTTTATGCCTCCCCCTGGGTGTGGACTGTATGTGTATTATTGTAATAAAAGCCGGGCTGGATGAGCCAGTCCAGAGTTCCTGTTTTACCCTCAAAGTGATGTGTCGTCTCATTATTGGGGGAAGGATTTATTGCATGCTGTTCCAGTTGACTGCTAGGAGTATAAGCCTATTCGTATGGTTCCTATTCAATGGTCTACAGCATTCATATGCTCGAGAGAATTTAAAGGTTTCTCGGATTCGGTGATTGTGGTGTCTGCCAGAGTGCTTGGAGTCCTCAGGAAGCGCTAGGAGCATCCATTAACGGAGGTACCCGGTCGGGGTGCCAGGCGATCCGCTACATTGGTGGCAAGCGGTGGGATGGCGTCCTAGTGTGAGGTAAAGCAGCTCGGAGACACAGTTCGTTTGGATTACAAAGGGAGGACAACGCTAGTACCCGTACAGCGTCCCTATCCACAAAAGAAGCAACTGCAGCAGAGCAAGCATGGCGCCTGGCTACACTCAGGAGCGGTTGGACAGAGAGATTGCCATACGGCTGGCTTTCTTTGGACCCAGCCCCTCTGAGAAAATTGTGCAGTTCATAAGGGAATCAACGGCAGATTTCCTGCAGCGCCTAGCAGATTTAGACAAAAAGAGAGCTGAAGGGGTCGTCCTTCCTCCCCAGCGGCAGTCTACGGTTCAGGGAGAGGAACCTGTTATCCCCTCTCCCCAGCGGCTGAAGGTGTGTAAGGGAGAGGAGTTTGTTACCCCCTCTCCCCACCGACAACCTAACCCACCAAGGGGAGACAGTAAACCCCTCACCAGCGCAGATGGGACCGTGGTCTCTGCGCCCTGCCTACAGGGAGTACAGAGGGTCAGCCCTGCTCCCCAGCTGCTGAAAGTGTGTAAGGGAGAGGAGTTTGTTACCCCCTCTCCCCAGCGGCAGCTTAGCGCACCAAGGGGAGACAGTAAGCCCCACACCAGCGCAGATGGGACCGTGGTCTCTGCGCCCAAGTTACAGGGAGCTGAAGGGGCCGTCCTCCCTCCCCAGCGGCAGTGTGATTTGTTGGGAATTGGGAGCCCAGTCTCCATTCCCCAGCGGCAGTGTGAATTGCAGGGAATTAGGAGCCCAGTCTCCATTCCCCAGCGCCAGGCTGAGTTACAGGGGGCAGAGGTAGTTGGTCCTACCCCCCAGCAGCAGAGTGATATGCCGGGAAGGCAGTGTGAAGTGCAGGGAGAGGAGAGCAGCGTCCTCCCTCCCCAGCGGAAGGCTGAGTTACAGGGGGCAGAGGTAGTTGGTCCTACCCCCCAGCAGCAGCGTGATTTTTTGGGAATAGAGAGCCCAGTCTCTATTCCCCAGCAGCAGGACACTGAATTGGGAGGAGAGACAGTCGGTCTCCCTCCACAAAGACTGAAAGTAGGCATGGGAGAGGAGATTGTTACCTCCTCTCCCCAGCGGCAGATCATCAATGGGCAGAGTGTTCTAATGGGAGAGGAGATTGTTACCACCTCTCCCCAGCGGCGGATCATCAATGGGCAGAGTGTTCTAATGGGAGAGGAGCTGGTTACCACCTCTCCCCAGCGGCAGCTTAGCACACCAAGGGGAGACAGTAAGCCCCACACCAGTGCAGATGGGACAGTGGTCTCTGCGCCCGAGTTACAGGGGGCAGAGGTAGTGGGTCCTACCCCCCAGCAGCAGCATGATTTATTGGGAATTGGGAGCCCAGTCTCCACTCCCCAGCGGCAGTGTGATTTGTTGGGAATTGGGAGCCCAGTCTCCATTCCCCAGCGGCAGTGTGAATTGCAGGGAATTGGGAGCCCAGTCCCCATTCCCCAGCTGCAGGCTGAGTTACAGGGGGCAGAGGTAGTTGGTCCTAACCCCCAGCAGCAGAGTGATATGCCGGGAAGGCAGTGTGAAGTGCAGGGAGAGGAGAGCAGCGTCCTCCCTCCCCGGCGGCAGGCTGAGTTACAAGGGGCAGAGGTAGTTGGTCCTACCCCCCAGCAGCAGCGTGATTTTTTGGGAATAGAGAGCCCAGTCTCTATTCCCCAGCAACAGGACACTGAATTGGGAGGAGAGGCAGTCGATCTCCCTCCACAAAGACTGAAAGTAGGCATGGGAGAGGAGATTGTTACCTCCTCTCCCCAGCGGCAGAGTGTTCTAATGGGAGAGGAGCTGGTTACCACCTCTCCCCAGCGGCAGCTTAATGTACCAGGGGGAGACTGTAAGCCCCACAACTGTGCAGATGGGACCGTGGTCTCTGCACCTACAGCACAGGGTGTAAGGACAGTCAGTCCTGTCCCCCAGCAACAAGGCTGCTTAGCCAAAGGGGAGACAGTCGGTCTCCCCCTCCAACAGCGGAGCTATGTATCCAAAGGGGAGACAGTCGGTCTCCCCCTCTGGCAGCAGAGCAGTGCATCTAAAGGGGAGACAGTCGGTCTCCAGCAGCAGAGCTGTGCATCTAAAGGGGAGACAGTCGGTCTCCAGCAAGGCTCCAACCAGACTACTCCCGGGGTAGTGCTGGCACCAGGGCAGAGTACCGCTGGGCTCTGCCCACTCAGCAACCCACCAAAACAGCCTACCAGTCCCCCACACAGCCATGGTGAGGCACCTGGACCTGGACAAGTTTTTCTCTTACTCAGGTGTAGTAACCATTTATTGTGGGTGGGCTGTACTGCTGTTTCTGTTTTGTGGGTGGGCTGCTGGACTAACAAGGGCACTGACCGGCAAGAGGTCAGGTACCCTGTTAGTCTGTTTGGAAAAGGGGAGAAATGTGGCGAAACCAACCTCGCCACTGGGCCCTGGAGAAGCCTGTTTGCTAGCCTCCTACCTGCTGACTATGGCCCCTGGGTTATTTGGGGCATATTGTACTTTACATTGCTGCTACTGGCCCTTTAAAATCAGCGATGGACATATTGGGACTTTTGGGACTACTGTCCCTTTAAGACTGTGGAGCATATTCCAGTATACTGCCTTTAATATTACATATGTATTTATGTGTTGAGTTTAACCTGGGATATGTATGCAGCATTCATCTGATTGTTCGGTAGAATCACTCCATTCATTATATTGAGTGAACCTACCGAACAACCAGACCACCCAGGAATAAGTGTGCCTCCAATTACAGTTTGCAACAATGTTGCAAACGGGTAATTGGCAATCAGTGTAATGTATTCTTTGTCCTCTGGGTGGCCGCCATTCGGGAAACAAACACGTGGCGGCGGCCATCTTAAACTACCGAACAGCGGTGTTTTGCCGTCGAGTGTCTGGAACTAAAATCGGACACTTGACTAGGCAAACACCGCTGAGACCTCCATACTTCCAGAAATTCGTATAGAAACTACCGAATGACCCGCCGTTCGGTAGAAAGAACCCCACAAACAAGGGAATTCATTCAAACCCTCTCCAGGCTCTATAACACAGGCAATTCGCCTGTTTTCATTCCCTTGTTTGTGACCGACCGCAGGGCCAAAATGCATGGAACTGTTTTCGGATACTTTACCCATGCGGTCGGTCAAATCTTTGGAACCCCATATCTCACGAACCGTTCATCCGAATGACTTGAATTTTGAATATGTTGTCCCTCTGAATAAGGGCTATCCAGCGATGCTGGATTTAAAGGTGTACCCCCTGTTTTTGGGGTACATCCAGAACTTGGCTGGAAAAGTGTACCGGATAATTGGGTTTAATGTTATCTGAGGGGAGGGGATGTGTGGGCTGAACCATGTATGTGATTGGATATTTTATGCCTCCCCCTGGGTGTGGACTGTATGTGTATTATTGTAATAAAAGCCGGGCTGGATGAGCCAGTCCAGAGTTCCTGTTTTACCCTCAAAGTGATGTGTCGTCTCATTATTGGGGGAAGGATTTATTGCATGCTGTTCCAGTTGACTGCTAGGAGTACAAGCCTATTCGTATGGTTCCTATTCAATGGTCTACAGCATTCATATGCTCGAGAGAATTTAAAGGTTCCTCGGATTCGGTGATTGTGGTGTCTGCCAGAGTGCTTGGAGTCCTCAGGAAGCGCTAGGAGCATCCATTAACGGAGGTTCCCTTTCGGGGTGCCAGGCGATCCGTTACAATGGAGATGGCAAGTGAAGGACAGGAGAGGGAAGGGATGGACAGCAGTTGTGAATCAATGTCAGCTTACAACTGTTGGAGATCCAGAGAATTAAGGTCCCTCCTGAGTTGAGGGGGGGTTAGGCTGAGGTTGTTGGGTGAGGGGGTACGCAAGAGCAAATGATAAGAGGTGGTGATCAGAGAGTGGATATGGAGTGTTGCAGATATTAGTTACTGTAAATGCGTAAGTGAAGATTAGGTCAAGGGTATTGCCAGCTACATGGGTGGGAGAATTTGCCCACTGCGATAGCCCGAGGGAGGAAGTCATTGAAAGTAGTTTAGTGGCTGCAGAGGTCAAAGGTGGGTTTATAGGAATATTGAAGTCCCCGAGAATTAGGGATGGAATGTTAGAAGAGAGGAAATAGGGTAGCCAGGCAGCAAAGTGGTCAAGGAAGAGAAGAGGGGAACCAGGGGGACGGTAAATAACAGCAATGTTAGCGGAGAAGGGTTTGAAAAGGCGAATTGAGTGTATTTCAAATGACGGGAAAGAGAGGGAAGGGGGGTTGGGAAGAGTTACACCAGACTGTTACACCAGATATGAGTTGCACTGGTGTGACACTGTGCCCTGGCAGGCCCTGAAACGCATACTCGTGAAGGAAACTGACTGCTATTATATTACAGTCCAAAAAGTTTTTTTTTTTTTTTAAATGCAAGCTATTGTGACACCAGTGAGTGAGTGGTGGCACTGGCCAGGCCCTGAAACGCACACTAGTGAAGGAAAGTGACTGCTATTATATTACAGTCCAAAAAGTTTTTTTTGTTAAATGCAAGCTATTGTGACACCAGTGAGTGAGTGGTGGCACTGTAAAAGTGGGCACAGTATATGCTGTGAGCCTGACACACAGGCTGGCAGGCAGGCAACTGCAATTACATTACACACACAAAAAAAAGCAGACTGATGTTCTAGCCCTAAAAATGGCTTTTTGGGGTGCTGTCCTTACAGCAGAGATCAGATGAGTCCTTCAGGACTGTAGTGGACACTGAATACACTAGCCTAGCTATCAATTTCCCTATCAAATCAGCAGCAGCTACACTGTCCCTACTCTCACTAAGAATGTACCTTCACAATGAATGTAAAATGGATGCTGTCCAGGAGGTGGGAGGGTCTGGGAGGGAGGGTCTGCTGCTGATTGGCTGGAATGTGTCTGCTGACTGTGAGGTACAGGGTCAAAGTTTACTCAATGATGACGAATAGGGGCGGACCGAACAGCGCATGTGTTCGCCATCTGTGGCGAACGCGAACAAGCGATGTTCGCCAGGATCTATTCGCCAGCGAACAGTTCGGGACATCACTATTAATCAAGCTAAACATGCATGAATAGATATATGAACGTATCGGACAGGGCCATTTTTTTTTTACTTACCCGGTCGCCGGTGATCCCACGCCGGCGATTGCGGTTGGGGGGACTCCCAGGGAGCCCCCCGCGGCACGTCCACCCTCCAGCAGCCCCCCCGGCCATGTGAGAGTGAGGTCCTTGCGAGGACCTCACAATCACATGGCCGGGATAGCTGGCTCAGGCATTGCCAGCAGGGGGACTAACTGTAATGACAGTTAGTCCCCCTGCTGGCTGAAATCAAATAAAAAAAGTTAAATCAGTGTAAAAAATAATAATTATATACTTAGATCATATATATATTATATATATGATCTAAGTATATATATATATATATATATATATATATATATACACATATACATACACACACACACACACACACACACACACACTGTCTAGGTGTATTTTATTATTAATATATATATATATATATATAATTATATATATATAATTATATATATATATATATTTTAATATCAAATTACATGTAGACTGATACTGATTAAATATATATAATTATTGTTATATATATATTCATAAAAATATGTAAATACCTAAAAAAATAAAATTAAAAAAATAATTACAAATAAATAATTAAAAAATATATAGATGTGTGTTATTTCGTTCTAACTGTATTGTGATATTAATATATATATATATTAATATCAAAATACATGTAGAACGAAATAATATATATATATATATATATATATATATATATATATATATATATATATACATAAATATATACGTATATATCACTATATATATACCTATCTATAAATAAAAATATTTTAAAATATATATATATATATATATATATATATATATATATATATACATATATTAATTCTACACATATATTTATGTAATAATTTTACATAATTAGGTATCCTAATTAATTACAATTAGCGGGACCTGCCTGACAACCCATGCCAAAAGTATAGGGAATTTAATTTGCTAGCACTATATTTAACCCTATAACTTTCCAAAACACCATAAAACCTGTACATGGGGGGTACTATTTTACTCGGGAGACTTCGCTGAACACAAATATTAGTGTTTCAAAACAGTAAAATGTATTAAAACGATGATATCGCCAGTAAAAGTGAAGTTTTTTGCATTTTTCACGCACAAACAGCACTTACACGGACGATATTATTGCTGCAATACTTTTTACTGTTTTGAAACACAAATATTTGTGTTCAAAGTCTCCCGAGTACAACAGTACCCCTCTTGTACAGGTTTTATGGTGTTTTAAAAAGTTACAGCGTCAAATATAAGGCTTGTGTTTCATTTTTTTCACATTAAAATTCGCCAGATTGCTTACGTTGCCTTTGTGACCCTATGGTAGCCCAAGAATGAAAATGACCCCTATGATGGCATACTATTTGCAATAGTAGACAACCCAAGGTATTGCAAATGGGGTATGTCCAGTCTTTTTTAGTAGCCACTCAGTCACAAACACTGGCCAAAATTGGAATTTTTTGCATTTTTCACATACAAACAAATACTAACGCTAACTTTGGCCAGTGTTTGTGACCAAATGGCTACTAAAAAAGACTGGACATACCCCATTTGCAATACCTTGGGTTGTCTACTATTGCAAATGGTATGCTATTATGGGTGTAAATTTAATTCCTGGACTACTATACAGTCTCAAAGGCAACGTAACCAATCTGGCGAATTTCAATTTCAAATGTAACATGCTATATTTGACCCTGTAACTTCCCAAAACACCATAAAACCTGTACATAGGGGGTACTGTTTTACACGTGAGACTTTGCTGAATACAAATATGTGTATTTTATTGCAGTAAAAGCAAACAGTATTATGACATTGACAGTTAAAATGTCATGTAGAACTAAAAAAAACATTTTCTCCAATTTTTTACATATTAAATTATGTTTCATAGCTAAATATCTGATATTAAATGAAAGCCCTGTTTCCCCTGAATAAAATGATATATAATAAGGGGGGTGCATTTAATATGAAAGAGGTGAATTACGGTTGGACAAACATATAGCGCAAATGCCAAGTTTTGTTTACGTTTTGTTTTGTTCAAAACTTGTCCTCAGTCCTTAAGGGGTTAATATGCATGGAAAATAAAAACATAGGCTTAATAGTTAAGCTATAAGTAGAAACACTGAGTATTAGTGATGTCACAGGGTACTTGCAGTGTGTACCAGGAAAGTGGGTATATTTGAAATAGGGTCCCTGCCATGTAGGATCTAGCCAATGCCACCAGTAGACATCAATAGACATTCAATCTCCAGGCCTGTCATAGTGTCACCACTCGTCTCTGACCCAGAGCAGGTTCGGGAAATCCCCACTCCGTCTTCATGCTCAGATATAGTGTGGGAGGGAGGTGTACGCTAAATGCGCTTCCAGAATGCCTCACAAATTAGGTCAAAGCAGCCCTCAAAGTTTTCCTTCCAGGACAGTCACATCTGATGATGTGGATGGTCTGACGCAGCAGCTGTCTTGGATTTGTTGGGCGGCTTTTGGCTCGGCAAGAGATTCCTCTGTAGGTGAGTCGGTTTTCCCTGTGGGATAACCCCCTCCGGTCCAAAGGGAGGGGTAGCGGGGCAACAGGAGGGTTGTCATTCAGTGCGGACCTCATGTCGGGAGATCGGCCACCTCCCTCGTTTACCAGGTTGCTTCCTCTCTAGGCCTCATGCTTAGATTGTGGTTGTGACGAAGTGCCCTTCGCCACTTGTGCCTGGAGGGGACTACTGGCTAGCCTCCTGCCTTCCGACTATGGCCCCTGTGCTGATAGCTGTATTTTCCCCTGCAGAAAGGTTTATTTGTGTATTTCTGCATATTTCTGACTTTCAGTATGTGAGTAGTGCTACCCCAGATAGCTATGCCATGGAGCCTAGTCGTGTAACGAAAGACTATGGAAAAGACTTTGGCTCCATGGCGATTGAATTCATGTATGTGATCTGAGCGCCATTCAATAATAATGTGAACTCAGATCTAAGCTATCTGGGGATATGTTGCATGTATATGTTTTATGTAATAATTGTAACATTGTGTAATTGTATGTCTTTTTGTAACCATGTGGTTAATGGAGTCTTGCCTCTGTCCTGGGAGATAATTTGATTACTTCCCAATTATCTCCAGGATAGAGAGGAGGGATTGTGATGTCACTGTGGGAGTGTTTTATTTGTATTGTCTGTGATTGGTTGTACTGTGTCCCACCCTGTGGGATGTCCCCTTGCATGGGGACTTGCATAAAAGCCAGTGTGTGGTCATTAAAATCAGATCATCTTGAACCTTTCATGACGCCTTGGCTCATGTTTGGGGGAAGGGATACCTACACTCTGGGGATTGCTATAATCACTTACTCCCCAGAGTAAGCTCTTGTAAGAGCTGTATTTGTTCCTGCTACGCTCTCTGGATTTAAGAGAGGTTCACCCACTGGGAGCTGGATCCTGGTCGTGGATCCAGGGTGGGTGGAGACGGCGAGACCCCGGCGCAGCTGCATCGCTGGAAGTGGGGTCTGCAGTGCTGATGGTGTCGGTTGGAGTGCTTGGAGTCCTCAGCGAGCACTAGGCACATCGATTGGTGGAGGTACTCAGTCGGAGTGCCAGCGTTCCGTCACAGTGGTATTTCGCCACTGGGTGATGTGGAATAGCTATCCACGTGCTCCCACACGATTCAGCAGGTATCTACCATTGTGCAGGTTTGCATTTATGTCAATTTTGGGCAATAAAAACCCGAAGTTGAGGTCAGTTGTGCAGAAGCTCTTTAGAGACAGGTCTGGCCAGCTTGACTGTCAGGCCCCGCCCCACCATTTGTGTTTTTATGAATTTGCATTAAAAAATGTGTTAGGCCACCAACTGTCATGGCAGGAACTGGACTCTATGTCTAGAGGGCATTTTATCTTTTTTATGCCACATTTAAGGCACTGTAGTGGTTATAGTGTTTGGAGTGTTTCTTTAATAAATATGGGAACATGCTTAAAGGGACACTCCAGTCACCAGAACAACTACAGCTTATTGTATTTGTACTGGTGAGTGGAATCATTCCCTTCAGGCTTTTGCAGTAAACACTGTATTTTCAGAGAAAATGCAGTGCTTACATTACAGCCTAGTGATAACTTCACTGGCCACTGCCCAGATGGCTGCTAAAGCTGCTTCCTCGGGTAGTGCTGCAGACTAAGCAGCACTGCCATTTAGTGTCTCCACACTCTGCATGCAGACACTGAACTTTCCTCATAGAGATGCAATGATTCAATGTATCTCTATGAGGAGATGCTGATTTGCTAGGGCTATGTGTTGGCTCTGCTCCTGTTCTGCCTCCTTCACAGTCTCAGCCAAACCTATGTAAAGCATTGTGATTGGCTCAGACCACCACTTCTGATGATGTCAGCAGGCAGGTGCAGGTCAAAGGCAGACAGGAGCAGATCCAGCAGCCACATACTTGAATTCAAGTAAGATTTTACTATATGTATGAAGGAAAGAGGACGCTAGGGTAGCTAGATGGTTGTTTTAACACTATAGGGTCAGGAATGCATGTATGTGTTCCTGACCCTATATTGCTCCTTAAATTACTAGAGCATTGTGTTCATTCACCATTTTTACTAGAAGAATATACCATGGATCAACTACCTTTGCTCTAGGTATTCCTTTGTGTTTGATATATTCTTCTCCAATATCCATTGTCAAATATCAATCTTTCTGTCATATTCACTAATGAATAGTTTTTTGCTCAAAAGCACTCTAGTGTCTGTTCTCCTAATACAATGTATGTACTACATGTAACTTGTACCTTTTAACACTTGCATCTTTTTTTTAAACTTGATGTTGGTAAAGACAGAGTCTGATCTTAGGCTTCACCTTACCCAGTTCTTTAAAACCTGATATAAAAGATATCCCAATTATTAAATATTTTAAAGGTATCTGGCACATTCACAAGCAGACATTCACGTTTTTTCTTTTCTGAAAATATGAGTTACTTTAGAGATATGCTCCAGGTATCTGTATTGTATTATGAACAAAAGTGGGATATGTTTATTTTTTATTGTTAAATTGGCATCTTTTATTTTAATTTGTAAAATACAGGAGAGCGCACCTTTTAAAAAGTAAATATAAACAAGATACAAATAGTAAATAATAAAAATGTTATAGTATAAACGTTAGCAGCTAGACATAAAGCAAAACTCCTTAATGATCATGCCCTAGTATATGAAAATAAAAAATGTCAGCGCTATATATGGTAGCCTATACAATGAGGCAACCTATAAAAATGTGCAAAAAAATCATCAAACAAAACTCTGTGAGTTTAGTAGTAAATGGATAGAAACACTTAAATCCCACAGTAGTCTAGATTTATGCACAAAAAATATATAAAAAACTTGCTTAAGAGTCCATATAGTCTTATAAGGGAGTCTTGAAGGGGTTAATCCTGTGTTGAGATGGGAGATACACTGTAGCTTTTACCTTTAAAAGATACAAAAGAAAACTTTCATAGTGTAAAACCGTTTTATTAAATCACAAGGTACCCTTCCCCCCAAATAGGAACCCTTACTTGAGCAAGTTGTGATATTTGTTTCCAATATATCACGAAATACACATTTGTAAAATCAGAGGCTGTCTAGCCGTTTACCGTCCGCTGCTCTCAGTAGTTTCAAATTTCCCGCCCGATCTCAGCGCTGATACGGTGGGTTCTCTCCTGCAGCATGGGAGCATCAGTGACAAAGCCTGGTGTAGAGGGCGAAACGCGTTGATGTGATATCGGGTGCAGAGGTCTGATGCTCATAGCCGGCTTACAATCGTCCACACACTGATGCTCCCATGCTGCAGGAGAGAACCCACCGTATCAGCGCTGAGATCGGGCGGGAAATTTGAAACTACTGAGAGCAGCGGACGGTAAACGGCTACACAGCCTCTGATTTTACAAATGTGTATTTCGTGATATATTGGAAACAAATATCACAACTTGCTCAAGTAAGGGTTCCTATTTGGGGGGAAGGGTACCTTGTGATTTAATAAAACGGTTTTACACTATGAAAGTTTTCTTTTGTATCTTTTAAAGGTAAAAGCTACAGTGTATCTCCCATCTCAACACAGGATTAACCCCTTCAAGACTCCCTTATAAGACTATATGGACTCTTAAGCAAGTTTTTTATATATTTTTTGTGCATAAATCTAGACTACTGTGGGATTTAAGTGTTTCTATCCATTTACTACTAAACTCACAGAGTTTTGTTTGATGATTTTTTTGCACATTTTTATAGGTTGCCTCATTGTATAGGCTACCATATATAGCGCTGACATTTTTTATTTTCATCTTTTATTTTACCTCTTTTATTACAAATAACATCTACTTCCAATATATTCCAAGTATAAAACAAGGGAATACATAATAGTATAAATATCTGGAATTCCAGAACATTATCTAAAATACATCTTGTAATACACAGAATGTTCTATTATACATAATAGTCTGTAGGTCAGGAAGGTGCATTTACAAGAACTACACTTGTGTTAAATGCAATTAGCGTGCACTTATTGTAAATTAAGCAAAACATTATTTAATTGATCGTGTACACTTATTGAAAAGATATGTGGCACGTTGATCCTTTCATAACAAGAGGTTGAAGAGTTCCCTGTATAATATGATTATACATGCAAGGCATCAGTCCTGAAAGGGTGTGGAAACAAAATAAACCACGCTTATCAATAAATCATTGTAGCCTTTATATATTAAGGGGAGATTCCACCTGTTTTCACTTGTTTTATGAATAAAGGATGTGTTTTATGTTTAATTTAGCAATGTCTCTGGCTTAAATCGTTTATATAGTGATATATGGTGTTATTTTAAAGTGTATTTTTTTCTGTTTTGATGAGTTCATAAAAAAGATCACAAAAAGATATTTCTGAGGCAAAGGGAGAAAATCTCTCATGCTTTCGCAAGTGCTAGCAAGAGCAGTGCGCCTCATAACTCAAAACCACAGAAAAATTGAACACAAATGGGAGACCTGCTGAATTAACCTTTACAGTGCAGGATAAGAAAATATGGAGTACACATACATAAATATTTAATCACAGACACAGGTGTGCCCAAGAGATGTGCAAGATGTGGCTGAGCACACCTTAGTGAATGACAGTTTGTCCCTGATTCAGCTCTCTTTTTGGTACCAAAATTCTGGCGAGCCATCTGACATATGGCCGAAATTGAGGTGTCCCCAAAAAAATAATATTTTCAAAATATAGCCAAAAATGGTTCGGCTGAACAGAATTTTCTTACCATGCATGAGTCTAAATTACACTCAATACTTGAACAAAAATGTATTTTAAATGATTATTTAAAATACTTTTTGTATTTTTTTTTTTAACTAATTTTCCCAATACATTCTCTATATAATTTATTAATCCATGTTAAACCGTAGCTGAGGATTGTCCTTTAAAGAACATTTAAGTAGTTTACTGCATAGCACAAGCAAAAGCTAGGGTACACTTATTACAATTTTATTTTGTTCTCTTCACAGAAAACATATCTAGTTTACCATGTTTTTATATATAATGATTAAATTGTGTGCTGTTTATTTTGCTGGAAAATATGTCAACGCTGCGGGAATGGTGAAAGAGTAAATGCTATGCACTGTTAAGCTTCTTTACAGATGACTGCGTGTATTATGCCTCTGTGACATCATCAATCATATTGCAGCTTTGCATCTCACATGTGATATTTTTTTATTAACATAAAGGTTATCATATGGCAGTACTTTGTCTTTTCTTTTTGAGGCAAAATGTCTGCCACATAATGTACACAATTTGCTGTATCTGTGCTGTTCCCCTGACAGCAGAATATGTCCTTTGGCAATTAACAGTGTTGAAATCAGCCTCTGGTAGAAAGCATGTATTTATGAATATGTCTTAGACCTGCTATAAAATTAGCTCTTCGGTTAGTTTATCTTCAGTCAATCCTGTCCTGCATGTAAGAGAATAGAACAACTATGCGGCAAGTTATTAAATCCTCCATGATATGTTATCTGCAGCACCTTAAAGGAACGCTCTGGGCACCTGGTTATATTTGTAGAATATTTGAGTTCATGGTGAAATAACTTAAAGGAACTTAACTCCTTCAGGTTCAGTAACATATCATGATTGTCACTATAACAAAGGATTTTTATGACCCACACCTAAAGGGGTTAGCATGCATGAGAAAAGTTGCACAAACAAAAACACAGATAATTGCTTGTATCTCTAGCTTCAAATCCCTCATCTCTCATTTCCCTAAGAAATGTTGCTGTCACAAAACGCCATCCCCTTTCTAAATGCGTATGCTTAATGCACAAGCACAATGCACCCATGACCCAACTTTTGCCATTATTAAAATAGCTAAAAGAAAATCACTCACAATAGTGAATTGAATTGGTCACTGGCTTCAATTCACTTGTACAAATCTTATTTATTGAGTTATTCAATGAAAGAAAAGGCTAGCTTGCGAGTGTATTGCACATGCGCAACCTCCGGTAATGCTTTTCTGTACAGATTTCATGGTCATGTGCACATGCCCCCTAAATCCTCATACGATTGAACGAGAAAGTAAGGATTAAATAAAATATTATTTAGCCTGCATGGTTTCTAAGAAAAAGGCAAGTCAAATCAAATCTCTTGTCAAAGGTGCAAGACGGGAGCATTTCTAGGTTGTTTTATATATATATATAAAAAAAAAGAATTAAAAAAAAAAATATATATATATATATATATATATATATATATGTTAAAAGGCCTGAACTTGTGGAGGCCTGAATTTGTGGGAGGAGTAAGTCCCCTACTTAAACTCCCAGCCCCTACTCACCTCTGCCTTTCAGCTGATTGTTTTGTCCCCATAGCAACCAGCACTTCCTGTCCAGCTTCCCTCCAGATTTTTTTCCTGTTTCCAGCAGTCAGACGTCCTGACCAGTCCTCCGTCCGTTTGAGGCCTTCCACTTGGTTCCCGGTCAAGGTACCCGGTTTCCGGTCACGAGACCGGCACATTCACGTAAGTTAGGCGTAGGAAATAGCGCCCCGCTATTTCCCGCCATTCGGGCCTAAAAACGTAGGGGTAGGCTCCCTCTATCATATTCGTACAAATACACGCTTTTTTAACCGATTTCAGTGTTCACGCTACAACAGACGAATGCTTGGCACTTTATCACTGCTTTTACATATTCGTACGGAAACTACCTAATCTATTATTATTTATATACACAGTAATATTACGGGCATTCTCTTATTTCCGTTTGGTCACCCAGGACCAATCTATTTCGTACGATTAAAACACAAACACCTTGCTCTAAATCCATATTCGGCTAGTTCTTATTCAAATAGGCTACAGTATGCACTAAGTTCTATTTCACGAATTCTACTTTTCTTTACGTATATTCCCTGTTCGGTCATATTGCTACTGATACCTTTTTTTGTCAGTTTGGGGATATAATTAGCTTGTTTAAAAATCTGCCTTGTGATTTTCTATGTTAACCAGTTAATTTGTTTTACTACTTTTTAAAATATCCACGTCTATCATAAACGTACGGTTTCTATACACTGTGGCAGGATGGCCAGGCTTGTCACAAACTTCAAATGCAACAGTCAGGATAAAATAGTACTGCAGTTTGTCACTTTCCACAATATATACAAGGTTGTGCTATCCCACAAAATAAAACAAAAAGAAAATAAATCCTACTCCAACTTGGAGACTTACTAAACAGTATTACTAACTATCCAACTGGCCAGCTAATCTAGTTCCCAGTTTTAAACAAATGAAATACAGTACCTTTGTCTCAGGCTTAACTGCCTCCTCTCTCCCAGCTGTTAGACTCTCTGATGTCTTCAGAGGCTAACCTTTTAAAACCCTAGTGCTGGTTAATTACATTCACCTGGTATATAACATTCAAGGGGTGACTCCCACCAATTAACCCCATCATGCTGGGAATAGAGAGCACTCCAATCTATTACTAACATAGAAAGCCTCTCTGATCTTGCCACAACACATATTTACCTATTAAACACTTCATTTTGTCACATATACTAATAAATACTGTTTATAAACACAATATCCGGCACATAAACGTCTGTACTATTCATTTTCCATATAATCACGCTGTCACATATTTTTGGCTTTACAGACTGCATCGGTTTCTCGCTTTTTCTGCGCTAAAGTTGTTTATTTCAAGGTCTTTTATTACAGGAACAGGTATTGTATTTTATCACTTTGCATTATAAAGCCATAGGCCTAAAATGTTTACATATTGGGTTTTATTACTTACCTCCACACCTGTCGTTAACTATGGAATTTTTCTTCGGTTAACCCTTAGCTCCAGTATTATTCTAGGCTTCCCCCGGTTCTACACAGTTAAACCGTTTCGCATAACGTAATTTCTTTATGTCAAACCAAGGTATAGTTCACAACTCGTTTGTTACTACACCTCATATAAAACCTATCACGGTCTCAAGTTCATTACTACTTTTCCACAGGCTTACGCCCACGGTACGTTAATTCTTTACTATTATTTCTACTCAGACATACGGTCATACAGCCATCAGGCTCCGGAAAACACCAAAACCTGACCCGGTACTCAGCCATACCTTCAGGTACTTACGTCTATACCCAAATACGTCCAATCGTCACCCCAAGGCCTCATCCAGCCTTCTCACAAATATCTATTTCAGCCCAGTCACACACTTAAACCTTCCAGATCCCTCAATGCAGGATCTCACGTTGCGCCCCTAACAAACAACCTACTCCCAATTCAAATCATACGCCACCACGATACGCATAAATACGTCAACATCTGTCTTAAAGCCTCAGGACTCTTCCTCAAGGACAGCATAAGACGAGACTTACCACACTTATTACCACCAAAAGGTTCCAGATACCATTCGCAAGAAGTCAAGGTTAGTATCTACACAACATTCCAGTCCTCTCACCTTATCCTTAAATATACAATCGAACTGGCTACAGGGTCTAGGCTAATGCCTTAGCGCACCCTATCAGAAAACCCGTCCCAGCGAGGCCTTCCATCCCCCCCCACCTCAACACGGAGGTACGGCCCCACGCCCAAATCATAGTTACAAGCCTCGCATGCCCTACTACAGGGCGCTAGTCAGGGCCTGACCTGTCACGGCCACACGTTTTGATTTCTCTCTACTGTCACCGAGAGGCCAACATCCCGCCACCACGTCTGTGGCAACTACGTCATAAGCCAAATCATAGGTAGAGCCTCTCACCGCCACTTGGCATTAGCAGGGCCTCACCTATCCAAACATTCAACAGTTAAGTTTTTCGCTTTGGCATCTAGCATTACAGTCCAGTTCTTCCATATACACCACCCCACATACCCCGCCTACTTACCTTACGCCCCTTCTAATATATCTTTCACATAATCATTCCTTTTAGAATGTCCCAAGAACCTATTCCAACCAAAGAATTGACAGAAGAAACTCCATTCACGCCTACCAGACCCGGGTCTCCAGGCGAATCACTCACTCTTTCAACCCCCACGTCCTTGAGAGCATGGACTATTCCCAAAATTACGGCCGAGCTTAGGCTCAGGGGAATCCCCTTTCCGGCCACAGCTAGGAAGGCTGAACTTTATAGGCTACTTACTCACCAAGCCCCCGAGCCCAGGCCAGGGACTAGCTCTCAAGGACAACCACCAAGCAACAGCACGGCCACCCAGGATACCCTGGCAGAGATCTTGGCCAATCTACAGACCCTCAATAGCAGGCTATCTAAGGTGGAAAGCGCCATCTCCTCCCCAGGTACTACCACGGTAGTCCCAGTCGCTTTCACGGCTGTACCTACTATACCAACATGCCCTCCTATACTCCCCCCTCCAGCACCGGGCACAGCCATTACACCATTTGAGTCACCAGCACACTCCGTCCCTGACTCTATCAGGAAAGATATCCTAGACGGGAAGGATGTGTGTCTGGTGTCCTTGCTCATAGCCTCACAGGATGTACTTGAGAACAAGGCATTCAATTACGGTGATATCTCTGTGGTGCTCAAGACAAGGGATCCCAGGCTTAATCATCTGGTGGATTATCTCACCACAGGGTTCACTAAAGGGTTTCTCACGGGTATTGTAGCCATTCCCCCAGGTACACTAGAATGCCCTAATCTCCAGTCAGCACGTTTAGACCCAGTCTCCATAGACACTCTCATTGCCTCTGAAATCACCAACGGTTTCGTGATCGGCCCCTTCACCTCTTCACCATTCTCCTCCTGGCGCACTAACCCCATTGGTATTGCTATTCACAAATATTCTAAAAAAAAAAAAAAACGTCTAATTATTGATTTATCGGCACCGCACTCCTCTTTTGTTCCAAGCATAAACGCACTCATTCCAGCAGACGAATTCTCACTTCAGTACGTAACCATCAACGACGCCATACAGTCCATCATATCATCTGGTAATTGACCCTGGCTTAGCAAAATGGACATCACAAACGCGTTTAAATTACTACCCATGCACCCCTCACTCTGGCACTTACACGGTGTTAAATGGCGAGGGAAATATTACTTCTCTACACGACTCACTTTCGGTTCTCGAAGCAGCCCCAAACTGTTCGACATTTTCGCAGAGTCACTATGCTGGCTGCTTCTGAACGTCACCAGGTGTCACTCCGTTATCCACTACCTCGACGACTTTTTACTAATAGAGCCAGGGTCACCTTCACCCACAGCAATCAGAAGCACTACTGCACTATTTTCCACACTTGGAGTCCCTTTGTCCACAGCCAAAACTATAGGCCCCACAAACTAAATTGACCTTTCTGGGGATAGAACTGGACTCGGTTAACCTCAGAGCTAGCCTCCCCCACGACAAACTGTCACGTTTGAGAGGGGAGATGACTTGTTCCTGCGGAATGATGTTTGCACTAGAAAATAACTTCAGTCCCTTCTCGGATCCCTGAACTTTGCGATGCGCATCATTCCGCAGGGAAGGTCTTTCATATCCAGACTCCTTTGCCTGCTGCACGGAGTTCCGGACTCTGGCACAGTTTCTTTGGACCCCCACGCCAAGGCTGACTTAGCTATGTGGGGGACGTTTTTGAAGGACTGGAATGGAATCTCCATGTTTATTCCCCCTCTCTCCACCTCTTCACCCATCATCCACACAGACGCAGCAGCCAATACCGGTTTTGCAGCCATTTTTGGGAACCACTGGTTCAGGGGCCATTGGCCCACTGATACGGATGCCTTGCCAGGATTCAGAGAGACCTCAGCACTATTTGAAATTTATCCCATTGTGGCGGCCGCACACACCTGGGGTCATCTCTGGTCTGGCAAGGCAATCAAATGCTACTCTGATAACTCGGCAGCTTGCGAAATCGTGAACAAAGGGCGATCATCTTCCCTGACCATCATGCGGCTGATTCGCAAGCTGACCTGGTTGGCAGCATCCGGCCAGTTTCACTTAGTTTGTTTTCACATCCCGGGTATTCACAACACGGCCGCTGACGCTCTCTCGTTCTCAATTTCAGGCATTTTCTCAGCCACTCCCAACGGCTCACCTACAACCATCCAGGACACCACGGTTCCACGATCTAATCCTGGATTAAGCACACTCTTGAACCACGCTAGAGCACTCACTCACCAAGCATTATCACCAAACACGGCTATCACTTACAATAGGGCTCTTAATATATTTAATAAATTCACAGCAGAGTTCGGTTTACAAGGTGACTTCTCTATTCAAACCATGGTGGCTTTTGCCTCTTTTTTCCACCTACACCTTAAACTCTCACAACACCATTAAACTATATCTCACGGGGGTCCAGCACCACAGCCTCACCTTTTTTTCCTAATAACACACCTTTCCTGTCTTCATACCCCGTCAAAAAGGTTTTGAAAGGAATATCAAAGGTTTCACCTCCACTCTCTACCATTAGATTACCTATAGATGGGCCTATCTTCAGGTCACTTAGCAATCTCCTTGACACAGCCCCATTCGACATCGGCACAAATACGGTGATCAAATCTGCTTTATATCTCGCTTTCTACGGTTTTCTCAGACCTAGAGAGTTCACCGTAATTTGTCAAGGAGATACGAAGCTAAGACTTAAAATATCACACCTCACTAAAATAGAGGATCACTACCAACTTTCGATCCCTACAACTAAAACCAACCGGTCACTACACCCTACTATAATTCCTCTCTTCCCTACTGATAATGCCTGGTGTCCGGTTAAAGTACTAGACCACCTACGGTCAACTCTGCACGGTCACCTACTGGACTCTCCGCTCTTAACACTACAAGGGCACCCGTTAACCACAGCAAAATTGATGGTTCATATCAGAATTCTGTTATCTAAGCTCGGACACAACCCGATTGCATTCTCTAGGCACTCCTTCCGTATAGGAGCAGCCTCTAGCACTAACACACCGGTCCATATCATCAAGAGACTGGGGCGGTGGAAATCCTCCATATATACTGCATATATTCCACAGCCGGAGAAAGAGCTTCGCCAAGCTTTCAGCAACTTGGTTTTGTAAAAAATGCAATAAAGTGTGTATTTCTCAAATTTATCTTTTTGCCCTCTTTTATTTACAGGCCCACTCGTACGTTGGTTTCGGCACACCACAACCAACTTTGCTCACAGTTACTATCCATTACGTATTTAAATTCCGAGCACAAGTTAAAAGGCCTGAACTTGTGGAGGCCTGAATTTGTGGGAGGAGTAAGTCCCCTACTTAAACTCCCAGCCCCTACTCACCTCTGCCTTTCAGCTGATTGTTCCCACCCACCTACACCCTGTTATAATTACATTCTCCTTGGTGGGCCCTCTTTTATTTACAGGCCCACTCGTACGTTGGTTTCGGCACACCACAACCAACTTTGCTCACAGTTACTATCCATTACGTATTTAAATTCCGAGCACAAATATATATATATATATATACATATATATATATATATATATATATACATATATATAAAATATGCCAAAATACCAGAGTATTGCAGTATGCAATAGACTAATACTAGTATGTACTGGACTAATACGGCTAATCCAATCTACACTATATATATATACATCCTCAATTAATCTACATCACGTATTAAATAATCAGCTCAATTCCCAACTCATGTTATCAACTGGCTGATGATAGAGCAGGTGAGTGCAGCAAGATCTAGGCTCTGGCAGCACAGAAGACGTCTAACTCTATCCCTTCACTTTTGATTGCTAAAATTAGGTTTTAACACTCTCAGTACTTCCTCTCCTTAAGGCTACTTGGAAAGCAGAGAAAAATAGATCTAAGTCACAGGAGACTCTTCGCATATGATATTTTTTTTCATAAAATACATAAGGCAAATTAGGGATTAGTTAGACTTATGTATTTTCATTCACTTGAAAAATCTTGACAAAGGATTGAGCTTAAGGCAAGATTTACTTCTTTTGTCAAGTCCTATTTCCACACAATTCTCACCTGCCCATGTCTATGCTCAAGATGCTACCTAGTGCCTAGTACAATTGCCTTTGCTTCTGGGTGTTGGGCATGCGTAGACATGCATGGTGGAGAAAGGGACAACCAAGGCAGTGACTATACGTCACAGTAAGGTTCCAGAACATGGCGACGAATATGAAAAAGGTCCTTTGCTGCAATTGGAATTAAAACAAAGGGATGAAAAGAACAGAAATTTATTTGGGGACAAACAGTCCCCAAGGCGGAATGAAAAAAAATAATTTTAGGCTTTGTCAGGGCCACTTTAAAGAGAGAGCTGGTTACCAAAATTGTTCCAGCACACACAGTCACAAATTAGAAGACTTGCTCATTATCTGTCATGTACTCTTCTAACAGAGCTGAACTTCAACGTTATTATTCTCTGTAATCCACAAATGTATTAAATTGGTCTAACTGTATCAACTGGTCTTTAACTACAATATAAACTCTCCAATTACAATCTTTAATTCCGTCTTCAAATACACAAATGTTTAACCTATTCTGCTGCATTTGGTTTAGTAGAACGTGAGTTTTACATTCACAAGTGTTACAATATGCTGCATATGCACTACCTTTCACTCTTTTGTGTTAATCATCTAACTTACAAGAATTGTTTGACAGTTTTATTCACCAATCCATGAATTGTCATGAATAGACCAGGGAATTGCAAATTGTATGCAAGAATAGCAGAACTAGAATATTCACCTAGTCAGCTATAATTCTAGTTTAGCTATTTGGCCTAAATGTGTTATTCCCTGACAATTGCCACCTTAGTGAATAACCATGGACGTATCATTTTAAAATTTCCTTTATTCTAGTTTTTGAGGATATTTCCAATTTTCCATTATTATTAGACCACTTCAATCAAAATACGAATACTTGATTGAGTCATTGTTACCAACAACTGTAAATAGCTACCCTAACTAGCTACCCTGTTTTGAAAACGAATGCCTCCTGTTATTTTAGGTTTCTGACATCCTTTTGTGTTTATGCACACAATACTGAACCTATGCTATTAAAAACAATTTTAATCTCCATTAGACTCAGCCACGGTACAAGTTAGATCTCACTTATTTCAAGTGAGCATAACCACAGCTTGTATCGATGTCACCAAAAATATATGTAAAGAAAAAAAAGGGAATTGGGGGCACACCTCGAATTCAGCAATGTTCCGAGACTAAAATGTATACACAATAAAGATTAAGGAACAGCACACACAGGAAAATACAGTTTTAGCTTTGAACCAAAAATATATATGTGACTGGGTAGTGGTTAACAAACTATATCCCTGCTATGAAAATATAGCAAAACTATAAATTAGTGTATGCTTTCTACATTTGCATTGAATTGTCAATGATCATGTGATTAGCATTTATTTGCCTCCATCATTTCTTTTTTAAATTATAAAAAATAAATAATCTCTGTGTGTGAAGTATAGATGCATAAACTCAAGATAATAGCAATACATTAAACAGATTTGTATTGTAAAGGGAATTTAGGTGGGTCAAGAATGTACAACTGCTGTGAGAATTAGTCTTTTCTGTGGTGTAGTACACAGATATTTCATACATTCATGAATACTGCATCAGTACCATAAAATATGCTATATTCATAATAATAGAAGGAGATACAGGGAGGGAGGAATAAATGAAAAGAACTATTAATGAGATTCTAATAAAAATAACGAATGAAGGGAATTTAAAGAGATTTAGATGCAGATTTTCAAAACATTAGTAATAACAACAAACATTTGCTGCTTTTTCTTTTTTTCATAAATTGCACTTATAAACAAATAACAGCTGGTAGCTTTCTTGAAATTTACAGCAAGTTGCAATCTTAGAATAGATGGCACACAGCAAATCCCATGAAATTTAGTAGAATATAAAATAGAGCTGCTTATTGCACACTGCTCATGTGCGGAATGTCCCCTAGTGAGGAAGCACTGTGCCTTAGTTAAATAAATTCATAAGGGAAGGAAATGTCTCTAATTGGTCCCTAACCATTTAGGGAACAAGATGATTTTCTTCAGGAGAATGACTTAAGGAAGACACATGTAATTATGATTTCCTCAATTTATCATGCAGTCAGGTTAAGCAATGAAGATGAAACAAATATACACACTCGGTTCTCCATCAGACATGTACAAATAAATGAGCAATATGTGTATTTAAGGGCTCGTGAACGTGTACATCCTGTTTATAGATTCCCAAAGCTTCTTAGAGATACAGACTTCTAAAGACTTGCGTTAAAAAGATAGACCTGCATTTTAATGCTGATCTCGACTTTCCACTAGGGACCACTAAAAAGTCTTTCAGCTGAAAAGGCTGGGATCAGCAAAACATGAAATCATTATGGTTGCAGACTTTCCAGTCCTACTTTGTATTACACACTTTAAAAAGACATTTGTTTAAGGATATGATAGTTTCATTCCGCCTGTAATGCATAATCATTCATCATGGAATAAGAGTTAGTCTCAAACAAAAGTCGTGGCATGAGAGGCATTAGAAGTACTTACTCAAACGGAATAATTAAATATGTTAAATGTAATGTATTCATAAAGTTGTTTTGAAAAACAAAAATACATATAAATACATACACATATATATCACCTGCTATTTCAAAGTTCATATCGGTTTGGGAACCTTGACATTGTCACATCCCAGCCTGCATAGGGTTTGTAAGGAGAACATTTGTGGATAGCAGCTTCTATTTCTGTATTTTCTGTTTTTCATATTACCGTATTTATCGGCGTATAACACGCACTTTTTCTCCCTGAAAATAGGGGGAAAATGATGGGTGCGTGTTATACGCCGATATCCCATAATTACTTACCTGTCTTGAAGCGTGGGCCGGTGTTCAGCGCGCACCGCGGTACTGGAACTTCAATTTCAGGTTCCGGTTTCCGGCGGGACTGAAAGGAAGTGTGCACACTATTGTGGGAAAGTGCACTAGGGGACACTATGGGAGGGGGGGGCACTATGGGAGGGGGTGGACACTATGGGAGGGGGGGAAGAATACTGTGGAAAGGGGGGGACACTATGGGATGAGGGGGGGAACACTATGGGAGGGGGGGAAGAATACTATGGAAAGGGGGAAACACTATGGGAGGGGGTGGATAATACTATGGGAGAGGGGGAAGAATACTATGGAAAGGGGGGGAACACTATGGGATGAGGGGGGGAACACTATGGGGGGGGAGAATACTATGGGAGGGGGGAGAATACTATGGGAGGTGGTGGAGAATACTATGGGAGGGGGTGGAGAATACTATGGGAGGGGGTGGAGAATACTATGGAAAGGGGGGGACACTATGGGAGGGGGGGAAATTTCCTGGAATTTCCTTCTGAAAATGAGGTGCATGTTATACGCCGGTGCGTGTTATACGCCGATAAATACGGTAATTTAATCCTCTCCCATTAATTATATTTTGAAACCAAGGAGTTAGATTACATGCCAATTGTCACTTCATATGATTTGTTATATGATGTTGACTTTGCCCTTTATTTAACAAAGATGTATTTGTAAAGTATGAAAAGCAAAATCTCTAAATCATTGTTATAAGCTCTGTGCTTTGCACCTGGCACTCTCCATAGAGGATGTGTACAGAGTAAAGGAGAAATTAAGCAATGCTTCTATTTCTTCTCCACATTTGCGATGTTTGCTTTGATTTCTCATTGCATGAACAGTATTGTGATGCCATTTGCTAAACCTGATATCAATTTAACAGAAAATAGAGCATTCCCTGAAAAAAAAAAAAAATAAGGTGATTTTCAATGTCATATTAAATGGTGTAAAGTTCAAAAAAGTAGCCATTCCCCTTTTAAGGCACTCTAGCCTTAACCTTAACTTTAAGTCTACCTATAACCCCATTTAAAAACCATGTAATATAAAAGATACATAACACGGAGTCTGTATTAAGGGAATTCTGTTAACACATTCTCGTATTAGTTATCAAAATGTATTATTTTCTCATTATATAGATTTAGAGAACCCTATTAATTAAATATGCAATTTGTGGAAAAATAATGTGAACTAATTAAAATATTCCAGATAAATTCCAAATCCTTTGATGAATTGCAACTTTTGTTTCAAATATAAAAAGAACCACATATAGGGCAGTTTTCCCTCCTAACTCCCACTGACAGCAGTGGGAGTTTATAGTAGAAAGCTGCCAGATCTGCTTTTCTTTACAAAGAAAGTATGGCCCCATGTGGCTGAAGATCTTCTTATTGTGTGTCATCTGTTAACACTTACGTTAATGTCTCCCTTTGTCTATAAATTACACCAGCGATAACCCACATTCCATGATGATATAATTTCTCTTCCAAGTCATGTAATGTGTGTCTTGTTATAAAAAGGACCAGCTGATAATATAATAATGTAAATTGCGTTTGTCATGTAGTCCCTACAAATGTTTGATTTTAAAGTATGTACTATAAAATTATTCTGTGATTTCAGTGTAGAAGTACAGATCATAGCTACCATAATTAACAACAGTTACCATTTAATTATCAGTTCTAGCAATTATGTATTCACTCTTGACCAGTTAAAGGGTCAAGAGGGCTTAATGATGAAATGGGTTTATCCATATTTTGCTTGCCCAACCTGTATTTAGAACATTGACTTAAAGGGACATCATGGTGCTCCTGTCTAAACTAAAATTATAGATCAGGGTGGTGCAGTAGACATTGCTTACCTAGATTTCAGTAAGGCTTTTGACACTGTTGCACATAGAAGGCTTATCAATAAACTGCAATCTTTGAGTTTGGATTCCAATATTGTTGAATGGGTAAGGCAGTGGCTGAGTGACAGGCAACAGAGGGTTGTAGTCAATGGAGTATATTCAAATCTTGGGCTTGTTACCAGTGGGGTACCTCAGGGATCTGTATTTGGACCCATTCTCTTTAATATTTTTATTAGTGATATTGCAGAAGGTCTTGATGGTAAGGTATGTCTTTTTGCTGATGATACTAAGATATGTAACAGGGTTGATGTTCCAGGAGGGATAAGCCAAATAGCTAATGATTTAGGTAAACTAGAAAAATGGTCAGAGTTGTTGCAACTGACATTTAATGTGGATAAGTGCAAGATAATGCATCTTGGACGTAAAAACCCAAGGGCAGAGTACAGAATATTTGATAGAGTCCTAACCTCAACATCTGAGGAAAGGGATTTAGGGGTGATTATTTCTGATGACTTAAAGGTAGGCAGACAATGTAATAGAGCAGCAGGAAATGCTAGCAGAATGCTTGGTTGTATAGGGAGAGGTATTAGCAGTAGAAAGAGGGAAGTGCTCATGCCATTGTACAGAACACTGGTGAGACCTCACTTGGAGTACTGTACACAGTACTGGAGACCATATCTTCAGAAGGATATTGATACCTTAGAGAGAGTTCAGAGAAGGGCTACTAAACTGGTTCATGGATTGCAGGATAAAACTTACAAGGAAAGGTTATAGGAACTTAACATGTATCGTGGAGGGAAAACAAGACGGGGGATATGATAGAAACATTTAAATACATAAATGGAGTCAACACAGTAAAGGAGGAGACGATATTTAAAAGAAGAAAAACTACCACAACAAGAGGACATAGTCTTAAATTAGAGGGACAAAGGTTTAAAAATAAGATCAGGAAGTATTACTTTACTGAGAGGGTAGTGGATGCATGGAATAGTCTTCCAGCTGAAGTGGTAGAGGTTAACACAGTAAAGGAGTTTAAGCATGCATGGGATAGGCATAAGGCTATCCTAATTATAAGATAAGGCCAGAGACTAATGAAAGTATTTAGAAAATTGGGCAGACTAGATGGGCCGAATGGTTCTTATCTGCCATCACATTCTATGTTTCTATGTTTCTATAACTAATAACAGTAAATAACTGAAAGAAGGACATGGAAGATAAAATACATTTTCAATGAATTGTGATAGAGGTGTTTTTTTACGAGCTTTTCACCAATGCTGAAAATATAACTTTATGTTATTCATTCATATTTACCTTTTGATATAAGATTTTTTGATATGCCTGTTGTTTTATTTGATATGCCTATTTATGTTATTTTGATATAATACTTTTGATATGGAGATATATATTTTGATAAGTATTTCAAGGTTTTTTTGGGGTGTGTACCTGGGTGCTCATTTTAGGTGTAACACATGCTGATTTTGGAATATACACACTTGGGTAGAGTAAGATTGGTGTGTGTATAATGTGTTCTGTGTTTTATGATTGTTTGTGCTTGATAAACGTCCTGTGGATAGGGTCAAAATATCAGTGTTTCTGGCTTAAATACAAATCTTTTTGTTTTTTGTCTGTATAAAAGTCCCTTGAGTGTCGATTAAGTTGTTCCAGATTGTATATTTTTGGCCAGGAGTTATGCACCGTGGGCAAAGAAAAACTGTGGTGCCAATTTTACATTTAAAAGGATACTACATTTCCAGGAATAAAAAGCTATATTCCTGGCACTATCGCTCCCAGTGCCTCTCAACTCCCTTGCAACCCCACCACCCCAGTAAATAAAGGGTTAAAAAAATCTTATTTACTTACCTGATCCCAATGCTGATGTCCCTCGGCACTGGGTCGTGGCTCCTCCTCCTATCCGCAACAAGCAGGCTTTAACGCATATGTGTGGCAAATGCTGCAAGCTCTTTAGACCTCCCCATAGGAAAGTATTGAATCAATGCTTTCCTATTGGGAAAAATCTGACACCGGAGGTCCTCATGCAGAGCGTAAGGAATTCCAGTGTCAGATATCGGACCAAAGGTCCGTTTCAGACCAGGAAGCCCTCTAGTGGCTGTCTAGTAGACAGCCACTAGAGGCTGACAGTGCTGCAATGTAAGCAATGCAGTTTCTCTGGAAGTGCAATGTTTAACATTGCAACACTGAAGACAATAGGGACACTACACCCAGACCACTTCAATGAGCTGAAGGTCTGGGTGCCTACAGTGTTCCTTTAATAAAATAAATCAATCCAAATCAATAAACAATACTTAAAATCGTTATATATATATATATATATATATATATATATGTGTATATATATATATATATATATATATATATATATATATATATATATATATATATATATAATAAAGCATTTGTGATGTTTGCACTTCTGATTAGAATATCAATGCCCGCTGCTGGTCAGGCAAAAAACACAGAAAAAATGAAAATGACCGCACTCCAAGGACTTTGCATGAGTAATTATAAAATATAACTTTTAATTTATGACATTAAAAAATATTGACGTTACAGCCCCAGTACATGGGCTTTCATCAGGATGGCAATAAAACATACAAGTACACATAAAACATACTTATATAGCTAAACATATAAGTGGAACTAGTTGACAGCTTGCGTTCCACTGATCTCTTAGCAACACAGTAGAACTCAGTGCCTAGCAACTTCGGTTAGGACCTCAGATCACTATTCCCACGTGCACCCTGAACGCCAACCACGGCCCTCTCTTACATGAAGTTGGTGAGTACTCTTATGTTTAGCTATATAAGTATGTTTTATGTGTACTTGTGTTTTATTGCCATCCTGATGAAAGCCCATGTACTGGGGTTGAAACGTTGATATTTTTTAATGTCATAAATTAAAAGTTATATTTTATTATTACTCCTACAAAGTCCTTGGAGTGCGGTCATTTTCATTTTTTTCCTATATATATATATATATATATATATATATATGACATACAAGATCCAGCGCACTTATTCACTAAACAGCAATTTGAAGTTTTACAGAATGCAATAGTTATATTTAAAAACACCCCACCTAGGCAACAAATAGGGCACTCGCCCATTCACTAAACAGCAAGTTTTACAGAATCTAATAGTTTTATTTAAAAACACCTCAACTAGGCAAAAAGTAGGAGGTTTAGTTACAGTATGCGCTGGATCTAGTATGTTGAATAAATATGCTCCAGCAGCACCCTATAATGTACGCATGTTGAGGTGAGTGCAGTCTCTTGGTTTCATATATATATCGGTGTGTGTGTGTGTGTGTGTATATATATCTGTATATCTGTATATCAGCTGTAGGATTTGCTAATTCTATAATGCAATGTAATAGTGAGTTATGGCAAATCAATTGAATAAAGAAAGTTAAAAAAATTGAAATGTGCATTCTGATGTTTCATCTTTATATAAGAACAGATAAATCATATTGTTGAATTAAATTGTATTGGATGAACATCAGGAGACGTGAAGCGAATATTGAAAAATCCAAATAACGTATTCCTTATTTGTTGTGTTACTGGCAATTATTTTTATTAATGTCAGGAAAACAAACAAGAGACAAACACCATGGCATTTTTTTGTGCTACAAAGAAACAAGTGTTTAATTCTTTGCTGCATCATGGTACTGAGAGGGTCAAAATAACCTATTGCTTTTTTTTATTATTTTAATGGTTCATATAATTGTTTCAAATAAGACATAATCAGATTTGCATAATTGAATTAACAACCATCTCCTTAATATGTAGGTTATGGATAAGGACACACAATGCCAAACTGCTAAGGGAGGGTTCATTAGAAAAACATGACAATATTTAAGAAGATTAAATTAATCTCTTGAGATTGGATGGTAAGATTTGAGGAGGAGTAGTCTGTTCTTAAATTAAAAAGCATTCATATCCAACCCATGCTAAAAAGGGGTTAATGTTCCCTTCCTTTGTTCAACGCTACTTTTTATTTTTTGTGTACAGCTCTGAAATAATTTATAGTGAAGTTGAACTCCCAAAACAATCATTAAGAATAATGTAATTAAATAGCTGATTGAGTCTGTCCCTATTGTAGTTTACTATGGTCAGATAATCAATGTTGTTTGCTGTTGATTCTCCTAGGTGCCCTTGTTGAAATATAGAGGTGAAAATAATCAAACTTTTTTAGTGTTCTTTTATTGAATATGGTAAGATATAAATTGTACTATTTATGGACTAGAGAGAAAGCACCGTTTTTTTTCTCCGTAAGGCAATATGGAACTTAAAGTATTCTTTTTAACTATAACGTTAGATTGTGCCAACTGAGCCACTGCAAACAGATTTGTATATATTATGGGACAAAATTCATGGCTTAGTTATGCTTTAGGGCCTCATGGTATTGGCAATAGTAAATAAAAGAGAAAAAGCAGCAAATATTATTATCGGCTGCGTTTATCCTATTCCCATTAAGAGCTGTGTTATACAAGAAAGGAAACGTGGTTCATTAGAATGAAAATACTTTTCATAATAAATTACTATAAATTACTGTAAAGCTTTGCTAGCAAATTTAACATGATGTGGTTTCTACGAAACAAATCATACTGCTTGATTTTAGAACTTTTAAAAAAGCCAACAGGAAAAAAACAAAACGCTAACTGGTTCTCTCCATGACTGAGAAAAGTAAGCTAATTATCCATGTTAGTGCTGTTTATTAAAGCGATAAAGAACCACATGTGCAATGTAAGTAAAACTCTTTAGGTCTAGTAGGCCCCGAATATAATGAGAGGAAACTCAGACTTTTTGTACTTATTGAACTTTTCAAATGAGAATGTATCTGTAGGAAAGTGATTTTTCGCATTAATGATAGCATAATGCCTCCCATTAAATTACCTTTATATGTAGTATTTTCCATTTTTCAAATAAAACATTTACTTGAAAGCTGCTGTATTTAAAGCTACAGTTCGCTGGATTTCATCCAAACTGCTTTGGCACGTGTATGGGCACAGGTAAACTTACAGTTCACATGGCCCTTTTGCCGTGGGGGATCAGTCACCCCCTGACCTGGTGTGGGGTATTCTGGCCACTACTGCTCTTATATTTGTGTATATGAATACATCCCATCACTCAAACACCAGCACAACATGTAAACACACCCCTGTAAATGCAAACATTACATAAAAACACACCCCTGTATTAAAATGCCCAAGTTATATACAAACACCACTTCATTCACATACCAACACTACACACAAATGTACACCTGCATTTAAAAGCCAACACTACATAGAAATACACCCCTATGTACACACAATTACACTTTTACATTCACACATATACTCTATACAAAAACATTCAAACGCACAAACATTGCTTACAATAAAAACTTTGCAAGAATGGGCAAATGGTAGATCTCCAGCTGGCATAGCATCTTGGGAATTGTTAGACAGATGTGGATGTATCTTTTGGCCACCCTTGCACTAGAAGTGGGCCAAAAACCTTTATTGCACCAGGGCCCTCTCTACATTAGTGCCACCAATGAATAGGGCAAGAGGTGGGTGGGGAAAATGGGGGTTGTGGAGCATGCAGGGGGCTGAAGTGGGTGTAGAGAGACATGGGGGATTTGTATGCTTAGCAGAAGACAACCTAAGATGGAGGGCATTTGCAACCAGTCTAAGGCTATTACCTACATAATGAGCTCATGATAACATTCTTCCAAGTCTACATTAGTCCAACCAATTCACACACAATAAGTGATGAAGTTCAAAGCATAAACGTATTTAGCAACTGAAACAAAATCCATCAGTTTTCCATGACAAGCAACTGCTTCAAAAGCTAAAAGTCTTGAGCTCTAATTGAAATGTACGCGTTTTGACAGAATGCATGCCTTCCTACACGTAAACTCCTATAATTTAATTTCCTAAAATAATACAGATTGTATCTTTTAAATTGCACTATATGATACATGATTTCTAATTTAGTTGAAACTTCCTAGATATAAATATGCACATTTTAATACCAAATTCTGTTTAACCCCTTAAGGACCAAACTTCTGGAATAAAAGGGAATCATGACATGTCACACATGTCATGTGTCCTTAAGGGGTTAAAGGGACTTGTATCACTTTAAGGCAACTGTCTTATTGAAAAGCTTTAGCTTTAAATGAGACAGTTGCCTCACTCTGCAGGCTAAAAAAAATATGATTTTGTTTTTCATAATTACCTGTTTTTTTTATTTGTATGCTTCCAGACCCACTTCAGGGGGGCAATAATCTAGCCCAGGGGTAGTCAACATCCAGCACTCCAGATGTTGTAGCTATATCTCTCCTGATGCTTTGCCGGCATTATTGTTATAAGATGTAGTCCATAACATCTGGAGTACCGAAAGTTGCCTACCAATGATCTAGGTAATCAATGTCCTTGTCACGGCAAGGGTGTATAATTTATTATTACACCCTTGGAATATTATCCTTTAATGTAATTTGTGTAGTAAATGGCACAAATTACAGATATGTTATTGCTGAGGTCAACAGGGGTTACATCTTTTGAAGCTGGGACCCCCACAGAGGTCAGTTGACAGTTGGCTCCCACACTTTGTGTCGTCTAGTCCTTGGGGAAGAGGGATTATTATTACGCTGCCCGTGTTTTACCTGTTTTTATCCTGACTACCAGTGGAGATACCGTGATTATACTGCTAGTCCGCTACAGTGAATAATTAGGACTCTGTATTTTATCCTTTTTCTTTTTATCTGTTGTTGGTGTAAATAACTTGTTTATCATATATTGTTATATGCACTGTGACTATTCTTTGTTCATAATAAACATTCATTTATTAAGTTCTGCCTTTGTCTGGTTAAGAATCACGTTACATGAAGAGACTAGTTAGTACTTTTGTAATTCCTTAAATATTGTACTAAGTAATATTTGGTGGGTTTTATTATTGATTTACCTGGGGGACCAAGGCACCCCATTTATAAATTGTCTTGGTGGTGGCAGTGTTAAAATAGTAATAGTTATATTATTATGTTTAAGTGTGGGTGGTGTTAAAAAGGGGGATTTTGTCATTATTTCCGGTCTAGTGAAGACAAATAGTGTACTTTAACCCTTTCACCACCACAACTACATCACGCACACTCTTGGAGTAGGGTGCGTTCATGACAGTCCTATCCCTAAGAATGCTGGAAAAGTGCATTGGGCAGGCCTGACAGATCTCTTCACTTACCAACATCCTAACAGGTGGAGTCTGATCAGAGTAATTATGCAGCGCAAGTTCCGATGTCAAGTTTCTTGCTCCTGCTGCTGCACATTGATGCCTTTGTTTATTTCATTAGTGGGCTGGTCTGAAACTGAGATGGGTGGGTATGACGGAGGGGGGAAAGGGATACTGAAGGGGTTCCCATAGCAATATGCAATAGGACCTCATTTTTAAACAAATGTTATATACTTTTAAAATATATTTTTGCTTTATTTTGGTCTGTATATTTTTTTAAGTGTTTGCTTGCTGTTTTAAAAATCATTGAGTGATGCATGTCCCTTTAACATTTAACAGCTGTAGCTGTATATATCTATAGAAAATGGGAGTAGTATAGGATTAGCTTAAGTGATAAGACAAAATCACATATTGAACTTTTTTTTTTTGCTCTAAATTAAATACAGTGCAGTGGTAGAAATCATGAATTGATGCTTAGAAAAGCGATGAGCTTGACAAGCAAAATTGGAAAGTTAGAATTTATAGCATTTAATGAGCAATTTGACATGATGGTTATTACTGAGACATTGTGGGATGATACACATGATTCTTTAGTTAAAAGGAACTTAATATCAAAAATTGTACAACCATATTTACTTTTAAGTACTAACATGAGTGGCATAATGCAACTTCCGTTTAACATAAAAAGCCAATATATCTAAATACTCAGATTTTGTTACAGTGAGAGACATGTCACCTATACATATTTTAATGCACACATGGGATTCTGTAATAAAGCTGGTGAAAAAAAATGCTTAATGCTTTTATTGAGAAAACACTTCTAAAAATTATCTTCCATTTCACTTTGTTTTGCCCTTTGTGTAAACATCAGGGTTATTTTTGTATAGAAAAATGAATGTTTTCACACAACACTTTGAGTACTGGGGAAAATGCACAGCATACATCCCAAATGTCCCTATTTTGTATCCAAATCCATCTGTTCTATTTTCTATCCTATTCCTTTTCATGCCTCTTCTATCTAGGAGCTTCATATTGCCATGTGTCTGAGTGTATAACAGAGCTCCCCGGCAATAATACTTCCAATAAATGTGTTTATAAATCATTCTGCATAAATAAGATACTTGTTCTCAAATACAGTTTAGTTGCATAAATTAGTAAGTCACTATAATGTCTCATAACAACACACCCCTAAAAATAAAGTATCCCTCTTTATCCATTTCAAATGTTGGGGGGTATGGGCCAGAGTTAAATCACAGTCACGTATAACCAGGGTGTAATTGGTAAAATAGTATGATTTCATCCTTCATTCCATGTAATAGATGAGAGTTAATATATGCAGTGGTTACAACTCACCCAACACCCTATCCCATATCTGTGGTAGGGGGATGTCAAGAAAAATAATTCTATAAAAATTGTCTCATCTTATATGATCAAGGAAAGCCAGTACCTGAAGTAGATTTTTGTCCAGGCTTTAAAATTTACGTTTTCAATAGTTGCTTAATTCCCTGGAACGAATAATGGTCATTCACACATATGGCTGGTTCAGGAACAGTGATAACATTGATATGTGACATAAAAAGCACCCATACTATATGGTATAGGACATTTACTTGTTGAACATGTTTTTTTTATTTTTACGTTGCATAGCAACGCTTGATCAAAACAATAAATGTTGTTGTTTTTTCATAGATACTATACATATTTAAAGAGTGGTAAAGAAAAAATACACTTCCATGCCCCTGAAATTTTCATATTGACATTGCATGACGTTTTATTTTAATGGAATGTATAATTGTTTGTTTAAGGGGGTTGTAAATTTATTTGGTGAAACATGGATGTTTAATGTGTCATTGACTAAGGATGCTTTATCTTATGTCCTAACTCCATATCCTCTAGTATTGGAATAGAGTCAGTTGTGGATAAAGACCTACCACTCCATTTATTAAATCCTCAATATTTTATTAAAAAAGCGGCAGATAATCAATAATATACTGGTAATCAACACTCAACACTTTTATCAGGTTCTATCCCAATTTCTCAGGATAGTGTGAGAAAAATAATAAACCTCTCACACATTAAAATTATCCATGAATTATGCAAAATCTTACAATGTGTTTTTATAAAATTGTTTAGAATCACAATAACTAACCAAGCTACCCCAAGATATAGAAATGACAACAGTTCGCATTTAGTGATATACATACAAGAATATACATATCAAAGAACAGATGTTTTCTAGAGATTCATCTCATCCCAAGATTGACACAATATATGTAGAGAAACTAGAAGATATACATGACAAAATTATGGTGCAGTATCCCTAAAACACCACCACCTATGTGCATGAAATTGCATTTACAAACATGAATATAAGAGAGCCTTTAATATGAATCAACATTTCTGCTTAACTCCATAGATCATCACTTCTCAGTAGTAAGGGCATAAGAATGGAATAAAATGAGATACACATAGTGCAGAACTGCAGGATAAAATCATCAGTGCATTTATTTATATGTAATATTAAGGCAGATAATTTTATATTTTTGGAAGAGGACTACACCTCTACAATTCAAAGAGCCCTTGAGGAAGTCACCTGAAGTGATGAAACCCATTGGATGGGGAGCATTAGGGACCTCATCACTTCTGAAGTTAATTACATGCTTCTTTTATCTGCTTTTAAATTATGTATATATTCATGCACTGTTCATTTTATTATCTTGGTGTCCTGCACTATTTATATCTCATTTTATTTCATTGAGGTTTTTATCACCTTACTACTGATAATTGAGGATCTATGGAGTTATGAAGAAATGCAGATTCATATTGAAGGCTCTCTGATATTCATGTTTGTTAGTACAATTTAATGCACATATGTGGTGGTGTTTTAGGTGTACTGCACCATTATTGTTTTCATTTTATATACCTTAGTAATTTGCTATATAGCTACCACAGGAGCAATTCAAGATTAAATTAACATCTCACTAAATACTTGTTCATATCAACATATCTTCCTAACAGATTAACATAGTAGCCAGTTATTTATTCTGGAAGATTTGCATCCCATGAAAACAGAAGTGGGGGCTACACCCAAAACATATATATATATATATATATATATATATATATATATATATATATATATATATATATATATATATATATATATATATATATATATATATATATATTATTAATGATGCTGCTGTAAAGACTAAAATATATTTAAAATACATAGTACATCCCATCAAGTATCAATTATGGGTAATGTAAGTACAAATAATTATACTGCAAGGAATCTGCTTTTGAAGTTACAGAGACTTACATTTTTATTTGCATTTAATTCTAATATTGTAGTTTTTAATACATTCGGTTAATTTGCAAAAATGTGTTGTATAAGTTGTAACTAAAGGCAAAACTAGTTTAAAGAACTAAATGAAATATAAAATATACATACTTTAAAATTATTATCAATAAAGAGAATTATATTATTGAAGCTTTAGTTCTCTTTAGTGGTTTTGTAATACTGTCACAATTCAGTTATTTCCGAAAAATGGGAAAATCAGAAAATCGACATTATTTCATAAAAAGAGTAATTTCAGAACATAATGAAGCTGCAAAATGTCAATTTTGACTAGATTTGATTGAAGAACGAGAGACTTAGTATATTGTGTTAAACAGTAAAATGTTCAATCCGAATTATATCATTTTATACTTACATATTAGGCAACTTTACTTGAAAAATAGCCAAGTACAGATTTAAAGAAGATGCTAAAAATGTAATAGCAGATATTCAATTTTTAGTTCTAAAAGTTTTTTTGTGCTAAAATAATCCCAATATACATAGACTCTTTAAGTCTCTTATATGATTGAAGAAAAAAATACTACCATTAGCCATGCCTCTTTTACTTTTGAGTTTATTAGATTTTAATTTTAGTTTATTTCTCTTTGTTGAAGTTCTAACTACGTAGTAAGTATAACAAGTCTTAGGGCTAAATAGGTATTTAATGAATAAATCCCCATGTGTGACCGTTCTATTGTAAATACTTTATGTCTTAATTTAAAGTCAAACTCATCATGGCACATGGGCACCATGACCCACATCTAAATTGATATAGATAGCTGTTCAACTACCTTAAAATTACACTTTACAGCTACACTCCCCAAACCGGGAAAAATACCAAACAAAGGACAAAAGCTACGCCTAATGTCACTTTTAAAGGAACACTATATTCACCTAAATTACTTTAGCTAAATAAAGCAGTTTTAGTGTATAGATCATTCCACTGCAATTTCACTGCTCAATTCACTGTCATTTAGTTAAATTACTTTGTTTATGTTTATGCAGCCCTAGCCACACCTCCCCTGGCTATGATTGACAGAGCCTGCATGAAAAAAAAACTGGTTTCACTTTCAAACAGATGTAATTTACCTTAAATAAATGTATCTCAATCTCTAAATTTAACTTTAATCACATACAGGAGGCTCTTGCATGGTCTAGCAAGCTATTAACATAGCAGGGGATAAGAAAATCTTAATTAAACAGAACTTGCAATAAGGGAAGCCTAAATAGGGCTCTCTTTACAGGAAGTGTTTATGGAAGGCTGTGCAAGTCACACGCAGGGAGGTGTGACTAGTGTTCATAAACAAAGGGATTCAACTCCTAAATGGCAGATGATTGAGCAGTGAGGCTGTGGGGGCATGTTCTATACACCAAAACTGCTTCATTAAGCTAAAGTTGTTCAGGTGACTATAGTGTCCCTTTAAATACAGATATTAAATTACTAGCTAAGATTTATGCTAATAGACTGACCACCATACTCCCTACCATTGTACAAAAAGATCAAGTAGATTTCATTAAAGGCAGACAAGGTACTGATGGCACAATGCAGATCCTGGATTTAACACATAGCCTTTAAAAACTAAACACTGGTAGCCTTGTCTTACCATTAGACACAGAAAAGGCTTTTGATTGCCTGAACTGGACCTTCCTTGAAGCAGTCCTCCATAAATTCGATTTCCCTAAAGAATTTCTGAACACATTACATGCTCTCTACAGCACACCAATGGCTAAAGTTTCCAATGCTGTTTTTTTCTTTTCTTATCAAAGCTGTTTCATATCACCAATGGCACCCGTTAGGGCTGCCCCCTTTCACTCCTCCTATACATGCTAGTGCTGGGACTTATAGGAGGAGCCCCTAACTTCCCTTGTAAGAAACTATCCATCTCAGGCTTCAGAAAAAAACACAGGGAATATAAACTGACACTATTTACGGATGACATCCTATTAACGTTAACTAATCCAGACACATCACTACCCCACTTCCACTTCATACTGGAGACATACAGCAAATTTTCATATTACAAACTGAATGTCGCTAAGACGCAGGCCTTAGACAAGGGAATCCCTGCAGACACACTGCAAAGACTGAAAAATACCTACACATATGACTGGGGAAGGGACAGCGAGACCCCAACCAAGCTGCAGCGGTTTGTGGGGTCTACAGTGCTTATGGTGTCTGGTGTGGTGCTTATGGACCTCAGCGTCACCTAGGAAGCATCAATTGGCAGAGGTACCCAGTCGGGGTGCCAGGTGGTCTGTCACACTAACCCCTACACCAAACACCCCTAACCCTACCCTTAACCCTGCCCCCTAACCCTACCCCTTTTAGGGTTAGGTTTACGGGTAGGGTTAGGGGTAGGGTTAGGGTACTGGTATATTTTACTGTGCCCTTTTGATTCTTCTTATTTGATTCCCAAGGTTTCTAGTACTAAAATTCTGCTGAGCCAAAAAATGGTCTGTTTTCAGGAAAAAAATTTGACCAGTGCAAGTTTTCCTGCCACGCACAAGTCTATTGGTTATGGATTAAACTCTTCAGAGCAGCATAGAATACATCCATCCTTTGGGATAAAAACACTCCAAGTATAAAATGTTAGTTAAAGTATGTAGAAAAGATCATTAATGTGAAGGAATACATAGCATGTAATATATATATATATATATATATATATATATATATATATATATATATATATATATATATATATTTATATATCTGCATACCAGTGGTTCCCAAAACTTTTTAGGTTCAAGGCACCCTTAATAGTTCAGTATTTTTCCAAGGCATCCAAGTCAAAATTTCTAGGTTGCATATCTGTACAGCGCTGCAGCATTTACTGGCACTATAGTTTAATGTATAGTGTTGGTGTTTGAAGGGGTGTTTGTATATAGTTATTGTGTTTTAATACGGGGTGTGTTTGTATGTAATGTTTTGCGTTTGATTTCAGGGGTGTGTCTGACTGTAATGTTCACTTTTAAATGTGAATGTACATTTGTGTGAAGTATTTGTGTTTGAGTGAAGGGGTGTGTTTGTGTATATATATATATTGTTTGAATGCTGGGATGTGTGTATGTAATATTTGAGTTAGATTGCAGGAGTGTGCTTGTATGTTGTGCTGGTGTTTGACTGCTTGGATGTATGCACATACACTACCACATATATACATACATACATACTTACATACTTACACAGATATTCATGCACATTAACAGACAGATTCATATAAATACACCAACACATACACACAAATTTATATAGACAACAACACATACAAACATATAGATACACACACATAGATACACACATGCACCCTGACACACACAAACATTGATACATGCCCACACCATGACACAGATATACACATTGACATAAAAGCACACACCCTGACACACAGACACTGACATACATATATAAATATATATACATATACAGATGCATACCCTGACACACACACACACACACACACCTATACACACAAACACACACAAACATACACAAACTCATACACACACACACACATACATACACACACTCTCACACATACACACACTCAAACTTGTAAACACACACAAGTGCTTTTTTTTTTTTTTTTAAATAAATGGTGGGAGTGAGGGGTCTAAAGTGTTTTGTGGTCCTCTCCCCTCACGCTGCGGCTGCCTCCTCCCGTGCTGCCTCCCTGCAGGATGCTGGGTGGAAGTGACAGGCTGTCATTTCCTCCCATCTGGTTGACATTACAGGGGTCCGATCACAGTCTTAAAGGACCGTGGCACCTGACCGGGCCCCTGTTCAGCAGTAATGTTTCCATTAATCATAGCACCGGGGTAACATTCCGCGACACCCCTGTGTGCACGTCTCGGAGCCCCAGCACACAGTTTGGGAACCGCTGCTGTATACAATTGTAATATTTATTATCACATTTATTAACAGATTCATGTAAATTGGTAGGTAAGATGTTAGAAATCAGTAAGACTAGAAGTTTATTATGTGTAAACATTAGGCCAATTATGCATCTATATTGAAAAACATAATTTGCATTTTGCAAAAGTAGGCAATGGAGAAATCCCCTACTTCTATTACTGATCTCTTTATACAGCCATGATTGTAATAATGTGATGGACGAATTGGGTATGGTATATTTTCATAAAACTTTACGAATATATAACACAGAAGACTGATAATGTGTACTTAATGACAAAAGGGACCGAACCCCACCTTTTTAATACTTTATGAAGCTAAGGCATTACAAAATGAATGAATTATATAAGCATATTAAACATATATATAACAGGAAATCATTGCACTCAGGCTACAATGTCCTATACTTGCTGTGTGCTCAGCCTGGAACTTTGGTTATCCAAAAAACGAGAGGAATGGCAGCACTCACGGTCTTCAAAAAAAAAAACTTCTTTATTGTAGCAAGATTAAAAAGTGGGATCAAGTGGGATCAACGTTTCAGTCCTTTTCCAGGACTTTCATCAGGATCAATAAAATAAATATACATAAACTCACTATATATAGGAGATATAGATTAGAAAATAGACTCACCCCAGATGCAGTGCATGTCCATCAGCGTTGCACCGGAAACTGTGTGCATGCGTGAATAGACTCCACCCCAGAACTGACGTGCGACGTGAATGCATGGTGACGGCGTGCGCCTTGGCATAGAAACGCGGCAGGCCATGACTGGTAACTATAGTTACCTGAAACAACAATAATAAAGTGTTGTGCAAGTTATTAGGGGGGAAAATTTATTTGCACTAAGATCCACGTATTATAAAGTCTGTGCCAGTAAACAGAGACTGTCATTAAGGGTGTTACAGTGATGGATGAATATTGTCTAGATGCCATAAAGCATAAAAGCAAACAGAAAAAAGAAAACATGTTAAGAACTTATACCTAATCAGAAGGAACTTACTTAACCCCTTAAGGACCAAACTTCTGGAATAAAAGGGAATCATGACATGTCACACATGTCATGTGTCCTTAAGGGGTTAAGGTGCTTGATATAGTAGCTAATACAGCTATTAAAGCCATCATGTATAATTATATTTGATGTAAAGTGCCTATAACTCTCGTGATATACCATTAAAGTGCTCCTTTCAAAAAAGTGCTTGTAATTAATAAAGTGCTTAATATTAAAAAAGTGCCATCAAAGATAAAGTGCTAAGTGAATTGCAAAGTGACTTAGATATATCCCTATCATAAAAGTAAAGGTAATATAGACTGTGTGATCTCCTAAATAAAAACATTACAATATATCAAAATATACATTATTAAAATCATACATATCCAAGCCATCAAGAGGTTAATACTATTTATGCTAAACTGGCAGAAATTAGGGTCATAGCCCTATTTATGTGGAAATTTCTCCATTCAATGCCTATTACAGACTACTTGAATTTGTCGACATATATTATGAAAACCCTTGTAGCTTGGACATGTGTGTTGCTATACACCTATAGTGGAAATATATTCCATAAGGATATAAAAAAAATATGATTATACAAAATCTACGGAAAAAAAATCTACCAAAAAAAATATATATATATATATATTATATCAGTATAGAAAACAGACCATTTTGTGGCTCACGTAAATGTCACTTGTTTGGAGAAAATCCCCAGTATCTGCTCCTTCTATGGTGACATCTGCAGGGATCCGGAACTGCATAGCCCTCCTATTTCTTTCAGTACGTATGTGTCTACCCATTTAAACCCTTTATAGATACATATTGTGCCATATTTATTGTTGAATGTCATAACCCCTATAAGTCATTATTTACTTGAATGATACTGTGAAATATTATAAGGTAAAATCACGGTACTAGGAATGATGAAGACTTGCTCTCATCTCTCCTCGCTGAATTATGTAGCATTTAGATGTACCGTCTGGCACTGATATTTGCACTACGTGAATTATTAACTCTCACTGCTTCATCTGTTCAGCCTATTCTATCATTTATTTTCTATATCCTTTGGAGTTTATTTTCCAAACAGTAAATGATGAAGAATTGACAGCCAATTTGGAAGTTGCAGGTCAAAACAGTTAAAATGGTGAAAAAAAAAAAAAATCACCTCTTCTAATTTAGTCTAAGTTTTGCAATTTGATTCTCAAGCTACTGCAATTTACTGCTTAGTGAACTAATGCCTTCATTATGCTAGTTATCTTTGTTCGCCTTGTTCTTTCTATCTTCTATCTTTATATCTTATTATCTTCTTTATATCTTATTAAAATATTCTTTATATCTTATTAAAATCCATAAAATAATGTTTCAGTGAATAACGTCTCATGTTGCTGGACATATTTAATGAGGATACATTAATTATGATGTATATATTCACAATACGGTTTGTTATGAGCCATTTTAGGCTACATATCACATTGGTAATATAAAAGTGTAATATAAATATATGTGTGTCTGTAATATAATTTACCCCTAAATGCCATGTACTGTTTTATGGATTTAATTAGTGTGAAATGTACTTTAATGTTTGTCTGTGTGTAGTTTATGATTTTAAATGGACATTGCTTTAATATTTACACCTATGCCCTAAAGACAGGACTGTAGTTATTCAGCATTCAACTTGAATACTAACTTATTAAAATGTTTTAATATTATAAGCAGGCTTATGAATGCTCAATTGCATTGGTAGGTTTGTTTGTGTCTAAGCAATTTTTCTATTTTAATAGGATGTGTGTTAAGCAATGTTTGGTTCATAAAGTTGATGGGCATTTCACTTGTTTTGTCAGTTGAAACAAGAGTGTGGACGAATAATATGTCTACTCATCTAGTGTGGTATTTAAAGGTTATTGGAAAGCCTCTTAATTGCATTAAATGTATTTGTTGGTTTTCAAAACCAAGGTCTCATGGCTGTTTACTGAAATTGGAAAGAATTGCAAATTTTAGGGCAAAATAGCATGGAGAAAAAAATAGCAATTTTGACAATTTTGAATTTTGACTTAAAATTTGCAGTTCTCTTCAAATCCTTCACAAATTTTGGGTTTTATTAAACCTAACAAATTTGGTCTGTAATATGTACACACTCTATTTTAGAGAGTGTTTTAGCACCATATTCAGATAAAATATGACAAACGGCCACCGGCTTTTAAAAATAAAAAAATAATATATATATATATATTAAAGGTACATGCACTACTTTGAGACAAGCATCTCAAACACAAAAGCCTCACTCTTTTCCATATTTGCCTGTTTCTTCTTTCTTATGCTTTCTTAATCTACTTAAGGGGTGACACTGATCTAACCAATGCATGTCCTACCACTAGGAATGCTTGCAAAGTACCTTGAGCATGCCTGACAAATTAACACATGTTCTGCTGAATGATCTCTTGCAACATTCTGACAGGGGTAGAAGAGAGGGAGTCCGATCAATGTGATTAATGCATAGCTGGCTCCAGTGCTAGTTTTCTCTCTTCTGCTGCTGCATATGATGCCCTGTTACTGTCATGTGTGTACTTGTCTGAAATTGAGATGGTTGGGTTGGAAGGAGGGTGGAGGGGCTGAAGAAACTTTCCTAGCTGGGAGGTGTGCCCAACAATGCAAACTGATCACGTTAATGGCAAGTTTATAAATGTTTATTACATACTTTTCAAAATTATTCTTGCTTTATTTTGGTTTGTATATTTATTTAAAAGTGTTTGCTTGCTGGTTTAAGAAAATTATTGTCAAGTAATAAATGTCCAATTAATATATTTTACATACAAATACAGCACAATTATGCAGACTACTACAGTGATACTTTATGGCATAGGTGGTTAAAAGAGCTTTTGTGGAACTACAAATCCTATGATTCCCTCTTAATCTTGATAAAGCATCATGCCATTTGAATTTCTTCAGCATCTCGGTTTCTATTTTTTGACCACTACATCTTTGTGATATTAAGCACAAACTGACTCACTTCTGAGACAATTAAAAAAACACAAGGTGAACCCTATGTAAACTATCATACAGTTATCAGACAGTTTGACTAATTATATTGGGGAGGAACCAGGGTACTCCAGGCTCCATAATCACTGAAGTTTGCCTGGTGTGTTTTTTTTTTTTTTTTAAACCACAAAAGCCATTTTATAAACCTGCAAAAAAATTACAACTACATCTTGGAATATTACATTAGGTTGTTCATGTAAAGGGAGACCATAATCAGCAGTTTTTGTGTATAGATATTAATACCCCTGCAATCTCACTGCTCAATCCACTGCTATTTAGGAGTTAAATCTATTCTGTTTCTGCTTATGCCAACCTAACCACTACCTCTGGCTTTGACTGACACAGCTTGCATGAAAAGCATGCAGGCTACAATCAGATGTTAACTTACTTTAGAAGGTTTTATCTCCTGCTCTGTAAATTGCATTGTAATAACACACAGGGGAATTCTATAGGGTCTAGAAGACTATTGATAGTGCAAAAGAAAATAAATTCTAAATTAAACAGAATTTGCAATAAAGTAAGTGTAAACATTAGATCTCACATTATAGGAAGTGTCTAGGAAGACTATGTAACTCATATGCAGACAGGTGTGACTACGGCTGCATAAACAAGGTGATTTAACTCCTAAATTGCAGAAAAGTGAGCAGTGATATTGCAGGGGCAATCTTCATTTAGCTAAAGTTGTTATGGTGATTATAGTGTTCCTTTAATGTATAAAAATCTACAGATATGTAGACGAACAGCAGCGTATTTCTACTAACAATGCATTTAACAATGCATTTAGAATTTATATTGTAATACAAAGTCCTAAAAAAAATAGGAAATGCCTTATCTGCTTTGTACACTCTAGTTTCTGTATACTGCTACTAAATTCTTAGAATAGCTGTAGATGCCATATTCCCAGAATACCATGCAGCAATATGTAAATTAACTGACAACACGCTTCTTAATCATTTTTTGATTTGTAGATAATGTGCATCAGACTTCTGAGACAGTATCTGGTGTGTAGGAGAAATATGTCAATTTGTTATTCTCATCAGAACTGACAAATGTCAGCCTGGGATAATTCTCTGCAGGCTTGCACTCACATCAAGCAGTAGTATTAATTTGGTATAATTACAATTCTTTTATTTTTACAAGTGTAAACCAAAGTTCACTAAAAACTTCCATTATTAGATCACAGACATACCACAAAACCTTTATATTGATATTACTGCAGTGTTTGTGTAAAGATTAATTATTAGGAGTAAGAGACATGTTTCTCTTCAAAGAACACAGCATTAAGCTTTGCAAGGTAAGCTTCCATTACTGATCCTGTGGCTTTCTTCTTTTCATATTTAGTTGAACATATTGATCGTTTTGACATTAAAAACAACACCCTCATCAGAAAGATAAAAGTGATTTCGAGAGCAGATTCTCCCAATCTTGTGCATAAAAATTCAATCCTACTGCATTCTGACTTTGTATGTGAAGTTTCATCTCGAGAAGATGCTAAAGAAAATTGAGAAATACCTAATTTTCTATACATTAAATCTCAATGGAAAAAATAGCTTTTTTAACCATAGCAATCTCCAACAATAGGGTCTACAACTTGGACACAGTTTCATGTGTTAAATCAATTTTGTACACTCTTGAGCATCCTAAATGAGTAGTTGCAATTTGAATACCATGAAAAGTTCCTTTTGTGTACGGTGGCACTTGAAGTAAATTGCAAGAAAGGAATTAGAATGTATTCCTTTTGAAGATATTGCAGACCAATATTTTAGTTTTTAGTTTTTTTTTTTATTATATTTCCATTTTTTCCTTTTGCCAATTTTCTTTAACCCCTACACTACCAAGCACTTTTTGATTGAAAAAATATTAGCCTAAGATTTCTTTGATGCACTGGATGCATAGCTAGCACATATCATAACACAGCGATTTTGTATATAGATTGCTTTGCAGGCCACCTTAAACATGTACATTATGTAAATTTATACAATTTGTATTTTTACTTATTCATCCTCCTGCACAAAACTAACTGGAAAATAAAAAGCTTTACCCAGTATACTGTGTCCTTTGTCTTCCAATATCCCACACAGAGTCTAAAATGTTAGTATAAAGCACAAATGTAAGTTTTGTCACATACAGTAAGTAAAAATGGCAAAATACCTTGCTTGTAGGCATTTGTAAGCTGACATTTTCATCAAGTATACAGGTAATATATCAGTAACTAGTGGCTTCTGGTAGAGGAATTCCTCTACCGACTGGTGTACATAACTAGAGTATAAATGAAGGTGAGTTAGGCTTCATGCATTGACTAGATTGTATATTGCAAACTATAGGTAAACAAAAAACGTTTATACTTGTTATTGGTAATGAATGGGGTTAATTACTGAAAAAGCATAAGGTGGCTCTGTATTTCACACTGTGCTTCACTGTTTTCAACATTGCTTGCTAAAATGATTGGAATAACTGACATTGGGCTGACTGATGTCTAATTTCACTAGTCCCATTATACTAGCCCCATTATATATATATATATATATATATATATATATATATATATATATATATATATATATAATTTTTTTTTTTTTACTCATTATAATAAAAAGTGCAAGTTTGTCCACATGTTTACAACTATTCAGTTTTACCAACCACAGTTTTTTTTTGTTGTTGTTTTTTTTGTATAACAGAGAAGTGATCAAGTAAGCCTGGTCTTTTCCTTATTATTATAATTATTATTATTATTATTATTATTATTATTATTATTATTATTATTATTATTATTTGTATTATTATTATTTTTGGCATTTATAGAGAGCCAATTTATTCCACAGCACTTTACAATGTTTGAAAGGGAGAAATGTAATAGTAGCAGATTTTAAAGGTGAGAGTGGAGTGTGGCCCCATAAGAGAGCATGAGAGATAGGATTGTGAAATAAAAGTTACTCTGGGAAGCCATAGGCTATGCTCAAGAGATGGAGTTTTCAAGGCCTGCTTAAATGATTCATGCAGCGAGGTGTTTTGGACAATATTAAACATCAGCTCATGTGATTATTGACTCTTGCCTTGTGTTGCACTTTGATATTGTGAGGTTGTGCAGTACCTGTTTAGGCTTGTGCATGTGTTGACGTCTTTTTATTCCCCACTGTTCATTAAAAATCACTTGGAATTAACACATTGCATCTAAATTTGTTGGCATTAATATTGCTAAGGCTCGATAGTGATCATTTTCATTGGCCCTGGTGATTGAGAATATCGATAATTCCAAATTTTTAGTAATTTTGGTGCAAGCTTAGTTTTTTTCTTTTACATTTAATATTATCGGGGTGATGTAAAAAAAGCTTTAATGGACAAACATTCCTGAAAAAGTCAGTGGGGTCATTCATTGTGTTTCCATAGACAGATAATTATCTATCTTAAATGTAGACTTTTTATGCCCTTTAGATATAATTTCACGTGTACCTCATTGATATAGACATCCTACTTTTCTTCATTTAGTCCGTTCAGTCATTGCATCTAGGCAATGAGAAAATATCAAGGAAGAAGAGATACATTGAATCGGAATAAGCATTACACACGGTTTCTTGTTAAGTCTAGATTGCTGAATTGTGTTTTGTGTTTAAACCTGCAGGAGAGCACAGGGCTCAGACTTTTTTTTGTTCTAAACTTGCCAAGCTCCGGATTGTATTGTATCATTTTATTTACATAGTGCCAGCCAGGCATGCAGTGTTTTACAAGATTACAAAGCTAGGATTTTATAAAACCGAAACACTGGTTGGGAATGAAGAAAGCCAGCTTGTAGCATGTAGCTTCAAAACAAAACACCAAGACAAGGAACGTATAAGTAAAATGTAATTTCTATGCAAACATGAGTGGTTCTGTGGTTGAGTTGTAAAGTAAATAATATGGTTTGCATCAAATATTTTTTTTTTTTTTACTAAGAACTTACTGAGTGGTGCTTACTGTGAATGCATAATTATAAAAAGCAACAATTTCAGAATTAGATAGACCATTACTTATTTTGACTTACCATGACAAAGTTTGAAATCTTAAAATACATTTTTATCATTTTAGAATACATGTAGCAAAAATAATAATAATGAGAATAATAGAGATGAGAAAACACTCTCAGCCAAATGCAAAAGGATCCTAAATACTTATATCAATAAGCTGCAGTAAAACAAAAAACAGATTATTTCAACCCCATAAGGACTGCATGACGTTCACTTTGTTACAGAGTTCGGGGCTTCTAAGCCAAAGGGATAAATCAATACTAGTACCAAGAGAGAGACTGATACCTGGGCTAATGCTTCCGAAGAAATAATTGGGGAAATGTTGAGATAGCTCAGTGGTTAGTATTCCAACTGAAGTAAATCTAGTGTCAGTTTAAATAATCAAGGTGGTTGGGTTTAAAAATGCTCATGGATTTTATTTAGATTTTAGTATATGTATTTAGCATTTTGTTTAACATGGTAGTCAGCATACCATAAAATCAACCATTATGCACAAACTCAAATGCTTGCATGTAGCACATAAAAGTGCAGGAAAGATAGATGGAACCCTTTTAAATACCCTATGGTATTTATTGGAGTAAAACACTGTTTTTCCTCATGCTGAAAGTTCCAGAATACTGACTGTGACTATTACTCTGCTCTGCTCTATAAAAAGATAAAGCCAATAATCAAAGTAAAGATATTTCTTCCTTCAACACATTTTTCACCAAAAATGTATGTTCATAAAACTTTTCACAAGTAAATCACACAAAATTGAACCCATCTGTTACACTCATCTGTTCTATTTTAGCTTCATGGTAACCCAGTAGAGACAGAGTAACACATCTTCCAACTTTACAGGGTTATTAATTAAATTATGCCTTGCAGGAAATTGAAAGTGATTTTTACATTTATTTATTCCAAAACAGCCAAATTGGAAAAAAAATCTCAAACTCCAACTCAGATATGTTTTTAGAACAGCTTTTTTGGGTTAAAACCTGAATAATTACTAGCTAAAGATGTGCACAGAAAAAAAAAAGTTTCATTTTAATTTTTTTTTAATTATTTTTTTTTGTCTGAAATAAAAATAATATTGATTTGGACATAATTAAGATTGTCTGAAGATTCGGTTAATTGCTGAAATTCAGAGGTTCCATCATTCCCTGTCAGTAGGGAGTTATCTGCTAAACTGCTGAAAGATTTAAAAAAAAATCTATTTTCTTAATTTTGCTCTTGCAGCTGTTTAATGGATAACTCCCTAATTTGTCAGCCTTATGTTGGATTGTCATATTTAAATTTACCAAATTAGTGTCTGTCTGTGTGTGTCAATTCCTGTGTGTGCTTCTGCATGTCCGTGTTTGAGTGGATTTGCCCATCTATGTCTGTGTGTGCCTTTAAGCAACTGTGACTGTGCCAAGAGGCTAAGTGGTGGACTTGGGGTTGGGGGGGGAGGGGGGTGGGGGGGGGGGCAGGAGTGTGCTTAAGGAAGGTGGTCACCAATTTATTTTTGGGCACAAACCAATGTTATTTTTTTACCCGAGCAATGCCCTTGGGCACAATACATATTTTGTGTCCTGCGTGTGTAATAATTTCTGCTGAACAATTTTATATAATCTCCCATTAAGTTTTTGAACTATTTTACTTTAATTGAGTAACCATACATAAATTATAACTGTGATAAGTAATATAGATACATGATTGTCTACTATTGGTCACACATTAGATCTTATTTTTCTAAACTGATTTGCTTTACTGTTTAGGCATAGTCAGGGTCATTCACTTAACTGCGAATTGTTGAGAATTCATAAGGGAATTGCAGATGTTGGACAAAAAATCCTCTACTCAGCTAAATTTCTAGCTCAGTTATTATTGCTTAACATTTGCAATTACCTGGTGAATTTCTAAGAAATCACAAGTTAATAAATGATTCTGAGAAAGAGTAAGCTAAATAGTTTTAATATATCTGTACATCAAGTTCAGTTTAAATAATCTACTGTGGCTGATATTATTTTTCGCTTTAATAAGAAATAACCTGAGATATGTGTTTTGACCCTGCAGAAATCTCATGAGTGCATTATAGATACGGTACACTGTATACTGGCTGATTGTTTTGACTTTTTCATTCATCCCCATAAATGATGGCTGTTTGTGATGCATAATACTATAGGCAATCCATTTCTCATGCAGTAGTTTTGATAAGTCAAGAGCCAAACACTAGTGGACACAATGAGAAATGTAAATTACCATCCATCAAAACAAATATATATGTGATTTTTCCCCTTTTGATTTATATTTATTTATAGTGGATTTGCACTGATTAGCCACAATATTGAAACCACTGAACGGATGAAGTGAATAACATTGATTATATCATTACCAGGACAAGGGGTGGGACATATTAGTCAGAAAGTGAACAGTCAGTTCTTGAAGTTTTTGTGGAGGAAGCACGAAAATTGGGCAAGCGAAAAGATCTGAGTGAATTTGACAAAAGCCAAATAGTGATCGCTAGATGACTGGGTCAGGGCATCTCCAAAACAGCAAGTCTTGTGGGGTGTGCATGGTATTAGTACCTAAGAAAAATGGTGTAAGGAAGGACAGCCAGTAAAACGGCATCAGGGCCATGGGCGCTCAAAGCCCATTGATGCACGTGGGGAGCAAAGACCAGGTCATCTTGCAGTTTGCTGTGGATAAAGCTGCGTAGTCGCTGACCAATCAGTGCACCCTGTCCACTGCCAAAAGTGCCTTCAATGAGGATGTGAATGGCAGAAATGGAGCAATGAAAAAAGGTTGCCTGGTCTGATGAATGACGATTTCTTTTAGACCAGATGAGTGGCCAGTGCATGCGGCAGAGATGGCAGCAGGATGCACTTCAGGAAGAGAGCAAGCTGGCGGAGGCAGTTTAATGCTGTGGGAAAATGATCTGCTGCTGATGATGTGTTGCCAGATATCACAATACACATTGAGAGGCAGGTGGTTTAGACTTATCAGTGTCATGGAAAAATAATGCCACTGAAAGTTATAATAAACCGTGACACACACATATATATATTTGTGTACGGGATTATGGAAGGGGCGCACATTAAAACTGTGTGTAATTTTAATATATGAGAGTCGGTTGAGGTGTGCCGAAACCGACGTGAGGTTAGGCCTGCAAGAGAGGGCCCACCCAGGTATAATGATATATGAAAAGGGGTGTGGAGGGAGGGAATTTCCGAAATCGTCGCAGACAGGTGAGTGGGGGGAACGCAGGGTTTAAATAGGCATGAAATCCCTCCCACAATTTCAGGCATAATGCCTTCTATATATAGTATGCCACACCTCACAGGAATCAGACTTCTCAATGGATTTGATTAGATGGTTAATAAAAGAAAGTACAGTTTTTTTCCATGTATCAGACTATTTTTTCTTCTAAAAAAAATTTCAGTCTAAAATTGGATGTCATCTTATACACGGAATGTCACTGCAGGGCTTAAAAAAACCAAACACTTATGTGCGGGGCCTAAGTTTTTAGTGTGCCACAGCCCACACACATAACTTCTGCATCAGCACTTACCTCACATAATAGGAGCAGCCATATTATGGTTTTCTCCACCTCAGGTAGGTCTTGCTTTTTGATTTATATTTATGGGAGACGAAATGGGGGTCAAGGAGCAGAGGGAATACTACTGTGGTGTTCCAGCATGCCCTCACGCCACCTGCGGTTTTGTGGGAGCCGTACTGCATGTACTATGGAACCATTAACTTTACAGAGTACCATAGCTCAGATGAGGCATAAGAATCAGAAGTGTGCTATTCTCCTCAGAAGTCAACTCTAAAATATCAAAGTTGTTCTGTTTGATGTTTAAAATATTGATTCCTTAATCTTGGGCTTGAAAAATAGGGGTCGTCTTATACATGGGGGAATTGTATATCCGGAAGAATATGGTAACTATCATGCCTATTACATAGGGGTCAAAAGTTACTAGACCACTTTTCTGCATATGTTTAAACAAGACAGAACTTTAAAGAGCTCACTGCACACAGCCATTTTCTGCTAAATCCTGCTAATTTCAGTCAGAAATCACTGTTAAGCTTGTACTCATTTATGTATTAAAGTGCTTTGCCAGGAAGGATTAATATTGCTCTCACTTTACAATAATGGAGAGTATATACAAAATACAATGTTACCTGTTTATCACCGATTACTATGAAGATATGTGTAATATATATATATATATATATATATATATTTATTACAAGTCCTGATTAATGTTTTTTTCTAAACTGAAACATTGATGCAAATTATTAAAAATGTTGATGTAAAAAGTATTAATTTGGAGAAGACCCAGACGTGCAATACTTTTATGGGGAAGGGTATGTGCATTATCTGCTAAATTTGAGCACTATGAGAATTCTTATTGGCACAGCACTGTGATTGCTGCACTTGCACAGTAGGGCCCTAAATGCTTCTATATAGAGAAGCATTTGAATAACCAAGTCATCTATCCAAATTATCTCAAAAAAAGGAGGAATGGTGACTAGTGAAATCAGGACATAAAGTTATGATCTCCCTCACTGATTGAGTCAGAGGATTGCCACAGTAACCCATCAACAGTGCTCTGACTCATTTTCTGAGCAGCGTGACTGGAGCGAGTACAACAAAAACATGAGAACCCTGAGAATGGGCAAAAGCTTAGAGAAACTCAATAGCTTGCCTTGACATTGTATTAAAGATTGATTTTGCAAGAGGTGCTCCTGTGTGGTCTAAAATATTTAACTTCATGGCCCAGTCGCAATAACAATCATTGTGACCCTGGTACTTCTACCAGTGTCATTATGTGTTCCTGTTTTTGTATACTTGCATTGATCAGGACTATTGTTTATTTTGCACTTAATTATGGTGTTTTTTAGGTCTTGCATAGCAGTATGAGGTCTCCGTCTTTCTCTTAAGACTCACTCCATTTAAAGTCATTGTATCTTTTTGAATTCATTTGGTGGATTTGGCTGGCGGGCAACAACTTTTATCAGAGTTCTAAAACAATGAGAAATTTAAGTACAGTCCCAAGATACAAACAAAATGATGCATGTTTACCCCACTTTTATGTACAGGAATTGTGAGAGTGCTTTGGTCACGGAATGACCAAGCTTATGGTGACATGCAGCCAATGTGGCTGAACTTGAGAATGTCAAGTCTAGATTAGTTGCTGATTCTTTGAAGTAAAATTGTTTCAAAGTTTGAAAGTTTAATTTCTTCGATCCTGTACACACCAAGTAGCAATTTCCAACCCATATTGGAATTTAAAGTGCTCATGTAAAAGCACAAATATATTTAAGTAAAGTACATACAATTTCATTGCAAGCAAATGTATAGATTTAAAACCCATTTAAAAATATTCTCTCTCTTGCATGTAGCCAAGAACACATTGTCAATCACATAGTCAAATTGAAAATGTACAAATGTGCGAGGAGGGGGATGTAAACTTTCATGTATGTATGCACATATGTCTTATGTAAAACATATATTATGCACACCAGTTTTCTCCAATAGCTCTTCTTCTTATGCACTCCTCTTTCACTTATCTGTACTATAACTAATCTGTTCACATTAGCCCCGTAGAAAGAAAGGCAAGTTATTTCAGTTTATATAGTAGTTTGTTAATTACCTTTTTTGTCCATTATTTTTTATTGAACAATTGTTGTCAAACAAGATAGACCATACAAAGTGTGAATGACCCTACGGTCATATTAGCTGATACATGTCTCACCGACCCTCGACCTTCTCCTTAGAGACTATATAAACCTTAGTCAGTCAGGTTGCATTCCATATGATCTGGGGGTCCACAAGCTTAAATGCCATATGATGAGAATGCTGTGGTAACCCCCACCAGTGTAGGAGGAACCGGGGAACTGACTTGAGGCTGTGGAATCAGGGACAACTATAGGGGGGAAATAAGTTGCCTCTCCTGCACTTGCTTCACCAAAGTGGCCGCAAGATAGGATCTGCAAAATGTGCTCAAAGGTGCCACCAGAATATTTGCACCTCTAATTTGCTACATTGCTGAATTACCCCAAGCGTTACCATGCCACTAGAAGTCAGGAATAAGTAGAAAATGCTGCTTTGCGCAGAGAGCTAAAATTCAGTATGCTCACACAGCATGGCAGTCAGGCCCCAACCCCATGAATATACAATTTGATCTGTACCTGATTAGTTATGAGTTTGTTACATTTTACCACTGATTTAATAAGCTAATTATCTCCATCTGAAAAACTATTCTTTGCACAATGATGTTTTATACTTTTTTTTTTACACCTGGAGCAGTGGATTTTACATATAATGGAGCGTGGTTCTCAAATGATAAGACTGCAGTATTTTGATTGGAAAATAAAGTGCTAAAAACTGCTTTTGCAGGTTTCATTGTTTACAAAAAAAAATCAAGAGCTTAAATTGAAAGATGGTATTCCACGGGAATAATAAACAATCTAAATGTGTTTTTGCATATATTTATGTAATAACGTAAGCTATTAATTAATTTTCTTTGAAATTATAGTTAGATATAGATAATGGGAATGAAAGTCTGAATTTGGTATAATGTGGGTATACTTCGCTTTGAGGTAAATTTCCATTATGCATGTAATATTTCAACAGATCTACAGCCCATGAATCCCTAACCTTCTTCTTTCCAATTTCTTTATGCATGACATTTTATGGGCTGCAGTAATTTCATTGATATATAGAAATTCTTTATGAGAGACATCTATAATCAGTGAATATTGCAATGCTTAGCTTAACAGTGTGGAAAATCAATATTTTTTTCACAGTTTTTTTACTAATTTCCCTTCTAAATATAATGTAAATTCTAAACATAAAAAGTAAAAATAATATAGTCCTTATTTTGATGTTGTTAAAATTGCAATATACTTCTGTATGTGTTAAGAAATATCCTGGAATTTTCTAAATGCCCTATATTACATTGGTATGCTGTGCTTCTTTGAAATATCAATAACTTAGATTTAATTCAGTATTTCTGTTTCATATACAAACTGCTAGCACTTTAGTATTGACTACACAAAATGAAATTATAGAAGGTTTAAAACACACTCACGTTTTAAGCACTATAATGAATAAATATATTGATATCTCTATTTCAAAAACCATATGCTGGATACTCTGTCACTTACACTTGAGCTAGACTGATTATCAAAATAAAGCTTTATTTGCCAGAAACCAACACATATTAAATTATAGCATTTTTGTGGCACATATTGTCATTGTGTTACTTAGAATTTAAAGCACTCTATCAATATATGATAGTGCAAGAGATCTTTTAAAGAAAAAGTCCAAGCACCATGACCACTCAAGCACATTTTAGTGGTTATGATGCAAGAATTGCTCTGGTGGTCCCATTGAAAGTAGTCAAACCATTTGCTTATTTTAACTTCTTTTTTTTTTTGTTTTTTTTTGACAATCTTTAGTTTTAGCAATCAAGTACAGGACTTTTACATGTGGAAATAAACTACATGGGTCACTTATATCATGTACTGTAAATATCAGAAACTGATTTCAATAAAAAAAAAAAAACGCTCTATAAATATGTTCAATCGCCCCTAAAATGATTCCCATTTGAGTATGGGCTTAGCTACATGCACGGTCTTTTCAGAATTGGACACATTAGGAGAGTGTCTAAGCCAGTTAATGCCTGTTGCCATGGTGTCCATGACTGTGTGCATTTCTCAAAACAGCCTTTTAGCACCTCGGTTGTCAACTCCATCAGCTATATTTCCTCCATCCTTTCTATCCACTGCTGGAGAGCAGGCGCAGACTTTTCTTCCACATATTGAGAACAAGGGATTTTGCTGCCATTAATATGTGTTTGATAACACCGGATGCGGCTAAGGTGCTGGTTCATGCTGCTGTTCTCTCTTGCCATTGTTTTTTTTAGTTGGTGTCACTCCTGCTTCCACGTCTTAATGTGAGAGATACCTATGGGTAGCTTCCGTACTCACTCCCAAGAGCATTGAGTAGAGAATAGTTATACTCTTCAGTATATGTGCTCTACATGAATAAAGCAACTTAAATTATGTTATGTCCCTATGTATATTATGTTTCCCTTAGAGAGTAGAATAATATGGTTGGATTTGAAATAAATTGAAAAGATCTAGTCCCATTGGAGGGCCAGTCCACAATCTGGTAAGAGGCTTAAGTGTTCCTACTGAGCATGATTGTGAGTTACAGCATCAATGGGCCTGGTATTACTGTTAGTTGAAGTGGGAATCAACAGCCAAACTGCTAGGGAAGTGCCGATGAATTGGTGTTACAACAACTGAGCCGATATATTAATCTATCTAGTCACAGTTTTGCAGACAAATGACCTCCTTCCAACTTTTTTCAAGATCTAAACATAGCTTGGAAGAGTTATCTACATGACAGTCCAGGACACAGTAAAGTGGTTTGACTTCTTATCTGGGGTCCACCATGCACGGGTCACTGCATCTATGAGATCCAGAAGCTCTGCTCTGAACTAAGCCTAGTGGTGCTACGCTTAGTACACTAAGTGTGATTAGCTGACACTTTCAATAAGCTGGCTGAGATTAGCTAGTATAATGTATACGCTTAGAATAAAAATAAGGATGGAATTCAACCCTCACTTTTCAGAACTCTTCGATTAATAACCTCCTCTGTGCTGCAATGAACTAAATGCCTGGCTACTTGCTTAATTAATTTGTTCCACTATAAGTGCCAGTGGTTGTGTTTATTTTTGAGACTGGGCTAGTCTGCAAAAATCAGTTTTGTTGTACACGTTTGATTGTTATATGATCACTCTGTGACCATTTTGTGACATTATACTGTATAATTACTTTACTGTAGGAATTGGTAATTTAATACACTAACAACATGGTTTACTATTTTGTGTATTTTGACATATCAATTCAAATTCTCACTGGTTGATATCCTTAAAAATAGCGCAGATTTTTTGTTTTTGCATCTCTAATGTTTCTAAAGCAAGTCAGGCATATCACAACAGGTGAGCCTTTTCTTGTGTTCTAACTCATTCTAGGTGTTTGCCTTCAATGCATAATCTCTTCCAGTTATACAGGTTTGCCTTCAGTTTCTAGTCCTTCTTGACCAGGGTAGGCAACCTTTGGCTGTTGAAGAATACATTTCCCTTGATGCTTTGCCAGTGTTATGTATGTACAGACATTATGGGAGATGTAGCCCACATCATCTATATTGCCAAAGGTTGTCTAGACTTCTCTTGAACTCTCAAGTTGACATTTTGGTATGCTACCTAGAAAAAATACCTAAAAGTTGTATTGCCATAATACATTTGAAAAAAAATCTACAATTGCAGATCTTATAGGTTTTACCGTACGGATGTTTTTTATACATGTTTGCCAGTGGAATTGATGTTAAGAAAAACATGTCTAAGCTTATATATTTTCAAAATATTTCTAATAGTGAAATATTGTGATTATTTCAAAGTGAATTTCAACGGATCCACTTTAACTTTTGCAATCAATCAACTAATAAATTGTTTAAGGTTACTTGGTGGGTTTCTCTTTTGACTTTTTTGTACAATTCTTAACTCTGTGAGTAAGGTAAGTCTGAAAAATTAGCTATTAGTTGTGCTATTTTTTTTTAATTCTCTATCATTTCTTTGATTTAAATTTAAATTTGTTGCTAGGCAAAGGCCAGTAAAGGATGCAAATTAGTGCAATTGCAGTGCTCTTCCCAGGTTGGATGCATGCATACTGTCTTGCTGGGGAATATGCTGACTGTGTATGCTTATGTGCTTAATTTCTCCATTAGATCCCCATCATGCACTTCCAAGGTATAGTGGGGTAACAGAGTTATCGCAACAAAGAGGTGCAGCAATGATACGTTTTTAACTTTTCTCTGCTGTGTTATTCACTCTAGTGAACACAAAAAAAACCACATTTGAATATGACTCTTGAAGTAACAGAACTTTAACCAATCAAAATAATCAACTAACTTTTTTAAAAAGTAAACAGAAGTATGGTCTATTGATTAGGGTTCCAAACCCCCCACCAGCCTCCACTCAATAGTAAAACAATTGCTTGTGGTCAGACTTCTTAGCTTCTGCCGGGTGCCATTCCCTGCCTCATCACAGCTAGAAGTGAGATCCATAATCTCCTGCTTGGAGCTTCTGTTAGCATTCTTGAGCTGAGCTTTACTATACAATTACCAGGTAATTGATTGAGAGCATCAAATAATCAAGCAATGAGCTATCCCCTGCACCACTGAGCATAGACAGCTAATAACGCTTGGATGTGAGGAGGCTGAGACTGGTTTCCAGCAGACACTAGGTAAGAAGTCAAACTGTTCCTTGAATATTTCACATAGACTTTAGCCTTAGGTTCAGTTATTCTTTACAAAACTAACAATATTATAGAAATATCTAGTTCTGAACATGTGTAGGTGGTGCAATTCCTTATCATTTATCTATAATATTCTTACAGAATAGTGTTGCTTCTTGGCATATCCAGAAATGATTTTGCTCTCTGGGTACATTAGAGATATAGAGAGTTCCTCGTTGAAAAGCAAGGTACCCTCTAAGGGGAATGATGAACATTATAGGATATCATTTAGAGAGCCGTTGTGGCTCTGATTTTTTTTTTCTTTAATGACCAAGTGATATAAATCACCTGATCAACCACAAGCACACTTTCTTTTCTGTAGCAGATATAGCTAGCAGCTTCAAACTATCAAACTAGACCAATGACTGTGATGACAGTTTATTAAACTTCTAGACAGGCTTGGATCGATTGCTTTTGTAATGATAAGTAGAGGCATGGAACAGAAATACAATGATAAGATGATTCATGGCATTTATATCAAAAAGAGATGAAAGCTGTTTTCTAGGAGGATGTTGTACCCAAGCACTGTGCTTTATCATACAGAGAATAGTGCTTCTATGAATTCAAATATGTTTTTTTAAAGTGAGCAAGGGTACAAAGGGATTTCCCTTACCTCTAACTAGCCTTTATAGTCACCACTTAATGACTGTGAACTTAATATGCATTTTACAGTGTACAATACATTCATATAAAATCTAAGTTAAATTCATATTCATATAAATCTAAGTTAAAGAAAAAAATATATAGATATAAATACCCACTTATATCTAGTCAGGGAGCTAGCATTCATATTTATAGGTTTTGTATAGTTTTTGTCACTGAAGTATTTTACTGTTTTCCTGCACCTTTCAGTTCCCGAAGTGACTCAGGATTAGAATGTATAAAATATATGCCAAATATTAATGTATTCACAATGAAAATATATTTATAGTCAATGGAATTAATATTGGCTGTTTTAACAAAATTGTCTATTGTTAATGGGACACTTACTGGTGGAATTCCAGTTTTTTTAAATGCATTTAAACAGTCTTGTAAAACATACATTTGTTTAAGTAACAATCTGAAAATACAACAATTAATTTTTAACAGCACAATTTAAGGCCTTAATCCTTCTTCTACAGAGGAAGAGGTTCTATTTCAACTGTCAAAAGTAAAGACAAAAAAGTTGATGGGGCCTTGTGGAGTATACCCTAGGTTATTAAAAGAGCTTAGTGGTGTACTAGCAAAACCATTAACAGATTTATTTAACCAATCATTGTTACCGGGAGTAGTCCCAGAAGATAGGAATTTAGCAATTATGTGCCCACTAACAAAAAAAGTAGTAGGGAGGAGACGGACAACTATAGGTCATTAAGCCTTACTTCAGTAGTGGAGAAAGTAATGGAAACCAAGTTAAAGGATAGGATTGTTGAACATCTAAAATCACATGGATTTCAAGATCTGAGAACACATTACTTCAGGGAGGTCATGCCAAACTAGTCTTATTGTTTTTTTTGGATTGGGTAACTAAAATAATAGATCAGGATGGTGCATTAGACATTGCTTACCTAGATTTCAGTAAGGCTTTTGACACTGTTGCACATAGAAGGCGTATCAATAAACTGCAATCTTTAAGTTTGGATTCCAATATTGTTGAATGGGTTAGGCAGTGGCTGAGTGACAGGCAACAGAGGGTTGTAGTCAATGGAGTATATTCAGAGTATGGTCTTGTTGCCAGTGGGGTACTTCGGGATCTGTACTTGGACCCATTCTCTTTAATAGTGTTGTCGCGAACCCGGAATTTTCGGTTCGCGAACGGCGAACGCGAACTTCCGCAAATGTTCGCGAACCGCGCGAACCGCCATTGACTTCAATGGGCAGGCGAATTTTAAAAACAACAGGGACTCTTTCTGGCCACAATAGTGATGGAAAAGTTGTTTCAAGGGGACTAACACCTGGACTGTGGCATGCCAGAGGGGGATCCATGGCAAAACTCCCATGGAAAATTGCACAGTTGATGCAGAGTCTGCTTTTAATCCATAAAGGGCAGAAATCACCTAACATTGACACCTGTCCTCAAAGCCCAGCCCTGATACACACTGACACAGAGCAGAATAGATACTGTTCCCCCTACATAGGGTCACTTGGCAGATAAGGATTGACACCTGTCCTCAAAACCACTGATACACACTGACACAGAGCAGAATAGGGACTGTTCCCCCTACATAGGGTCACTTGGCAGATATGGATTGACACCTGTCCTCAAAACCCCTGATACACACTGACACAGAGCAGAATAGAGACTGTTCCCCCTACATAGGGTCACTTGGCAGATATGGATTGACACCTGTCCTCAAAACCCCTGATACACACTGACACAGAGCAGAATAGGGACTGTTCCCCCTACATAGGGTCACTTGGCAGATATGGATTGACACCTATCCTAATGATCCCTGATACACACTGACACAGAGCAGAATAGAGACTGTTCCCCCTACATAGGGTCACTTGGCAGATATGGATTGACACCTGTCCTCAAAACCCCTGATACACACTGACACAGAGCAGAATAGAGACTGTAACCTGTCCACAGAGACCATGATACACACTGACACAGAGCAGAATAGAGACTGTTCACCGTCCACAGAGACCATGATACACACTGACACAGAGCAGAATAGAGACTGTTCCCCCTACATAGGGTCACTTGGCAGATATGGATTGACACCTATCCTAATGATCCCTGATACACACTGACACAGAGCAGAATAGAGACTGTTCCCCCTACATAGGGTCACTTGGCAGATATGGATTGACACCTGTCCTCAAAACCCCTGATACACACTGACACAGAGCAGAATAGAGACTGTTCCCCCTACATAGGGTCACTTGGCAGATATGGATTGACACCTGTCCTCAAAACCCCTGATACACACTGACACAGAGCAGAATAGGGACTGTTCCCCCTACATAGGGTCACTTGGCAGATATGGATTGACACCTATCCTAATGATCCCTGATACACACTGACACAGAGCAGAATAGAGACTGTTCCCCCTACATAGGGTCACTTGGCAGATATGGATTGACACCTGTCCTCAAAACCCCTGATACACACTGACACAGAGCAGAATAGAGACTGTTCCCCCTACATAGGGTCACTTGGCAGATATGGATTGACACCTGTCCTCAAAACCCCTGATACACACTGACACAGAGCAGAATAGAGACTGTTCCCTGTCCACAGAGACCATGATACACACTGACACAGAGCAGAATAGAGACTGTTCACCGTCATCATCACACCGTACCTCCAGGTGTTTAATGCTGCCTGCCTGAGACATATCCCTGTTATCTACATCCTCTAGCAATAATGGTTGCGCATCACTCATTTCTTCAAACGGGTGTGTGAATAACTCCTCTGACATACCAAGTAAAGCGGCTGTGGTGCTAGTTTTGGTGGTGGCGGCAGGCGGGTGAGTGCTATCTTGAGAGGTGCCTGAAGCTAAGCTGGAGGAGGATGGTGCGTCAAGGTTCTGAGCGGAGGCTGTACAAGATTGGGTGTCCTGTGTTAGCCAGTCAACTATGTCCTCAGAACTTTTCAAGTTCAGGGTACGTGGCTTCTGAAAACTGGGCATTATTCTAGGGCAAAAGGGAATCACAGCACCACGACCACGACGGCCCCTGCGGGGTGGCCTGCCTCTGCCTGTCATTTTTTGGGGGATTAGTGGTACTATGCGTGCAAGCTACTGTGAGACCAGATATGATTGGCAATGTGAACTGTAACAGTTCTGCAGAGCGTGTGCTGTAGGCCTGAGACACCCGCTTGAAGACAAGTAACTGCTATTCAATCTATAACAGTGAAAAACTAATTTTGGTTGTAAAAGCATGCTATAGAGACACAAGATATGAGTGGCAACTGTCAAAGCACACTGGCACAGGTCTGCAGAGCACACGCTGAAGTAGGCCTGAGACACCCGCTTGAAGACAAGTAACTGCTATTCAATCTATAACAGTGAAAAACAAATTTTGTTTTTAAAAGCACGCTATAGAGACACCAGATGTGATTGGCAATGTGCACTGGAACAGTGCTGCAGAGCACACGCTGAAGTAGGCCTGAGACACCCGCTTGAAGACAAGTAACTGCTATTCAACCTATAACAGTGAAAAACAAATTTTGGTTGTAAAAGCACGCTATAGAGACTCAAGATATGAGTGGCAACTGTCAAAGCACACTGGCACAGGTCTGCAGAGCACACGCTGAAGTAGGCCTGACACGCAGACGCTTGCAGACAACAAAACTGCTCTTCTATTACAGTGAAAAAAAATATTTATTTTAAATCTAAAGCTTAAGCTATTGTAAAAACAGATATGAGTGGTGGCACTGGGCAAGAGGGCACAGTATCCACTGTGAAACTCACACAGAAGCTGGCAGGCAGGCAACTGCTCTTCTATTACAATGGAAACAAAGTTTTGGTTTTAAAAGCACGCTATAGAGACACCAGATATGAGTGGCAACTGTCAAAGTACGCTGGCAGGGTTGTGCAGGGCACACGCTGAAGGAAGGCCTGACAGAGCCGCTTGAAGGACACTGACTGGCTGCTATTAGCTTACACTGGAAACCTTTTTTCTTTGTAAAAGCACGCTGAAGAGACACCAGATATGATTGGCAACTGTCAAAGCACGCTGGCAGGGTTGTGCAGGGCACACGCTGAAGGAAGGCCTGACAGAGCCGCTTGAAGGACACTGACTGACTGCTATTAGCTTACACTGGAAACCTTTTTTCTTTGTAAAAGCACGCTAAAGAGACACCAGATATGATTGGCAACTGTCAAAGCACGCTGGCAGGGTTGTGCAGGGCACACGCTGAAGGAAGGCCTGACAGAGCCGCTTGAAGGACACTGACTGGCTGCTATTAGCTTACACTGGAAACCTTTTTTCTTTGTAAAAGCACGCTAAAGAGACACCAGATATGATTGGCAACTGTCAAAGCACGCTGGCAGGGTTGTGCAGGGCACACGCTGAAGGAAGGCCTGACAGAGCCGCTTGAAGGACACTGACTGGCTGCTATTAGCTTACACTGGAAAACTTTTTTCTTTGTAAAAGCACGCTAAAGAGACACCAGATATGATTGGCAACTGTCAAAGCACGCTGGCAGGGTTGTGCAGGGCACACGCTGAAGGAAGGCCTGACAGAGCCGCTTGAAGGACACTGACTGGCTGCTATTAGCTTACACTGGAAACCTTTTTTCTTTGTAAAAGCATGCTAAAGAGACACCAGATATGATTGGCAACTGTCAAAGCACGCTGGCAGGGTTGTGCAGGGCACACGCTGAAGGAAGGCCTGACAGAGCCGCTTGAAGGACACTGACTGGCTGCTATTAGCTTACACTGGAAACCTTTTTTCTTTGTAAAAGCACGCTAAAGAGACACCGGATATGATTGGCAACTGTCAAAGCACGCTGGCAGGGTTGTGCAGGGCACACGCTGAAGGAAGGCCTGACAGAGCCGCTTGAAGGACACTGACTGGCTGCTATTAGCTTACACTGGAAACCTTTTTTCTTTGTAAAAGCACGCTAAAGAGACAGCAGATATGATTGGCAACTGTCAAAGCACGCTGGCAGGGTTGTGCAGGGCACACGCTGAAGGAAGGCCTGACAGAGCCGCTTGAAGGACACTGACTGGCTGCTATTAGCTTACACTGGAAACCTTTTTTCTTTGTAAAAGCACGCTAAAGAGACACCAGATATGATTGGCAACTGTCAAAGCACGCTGGCAGGGTTGTGCAGGGCACACGCTGAAGGAAGGCCTGACAGAGCCGCTTGAAGGACACTGACTGGCTGCTATTAGCTTACACTGGAAACCTTTTTTCTTTGTAAAAGCACGCTAAAGAGACACCGGATATGATTGGCAACTGTCAAAGCACGCTGGCAGGGTTGTGCAGGGCACACGCTGAAGGAAGGCCTGACAGAGCCGCTTGAAGGACACTGACTGGCTGCTATTAGCTTACACTGGAAACCTCTTTTCTTTGTAAAAGCACGCTAAAGAGACAGCAGATATGATTGGCAACTGTCAAAGCACGCTGGCAGGGTTGTGCAGGGCACACGCTGAAGGAAGGCCTGACAGAGCCGCTTGAAGGACACTGACTGGCTGCTATTAGCTTACACTGGAAACCTTTTTTCTTTGTAAAAGCACGCTAAAGAGACACCAGATATGATTGGCAACTGTCAAAGCACGCTGGCAGGGTTGTGCAGGGCACACGCTGAAGGAAGACCTGACAGAGCCGCTTGAAGGACACTGACTGGCTGCTATTAGCTTACACTGGAAACCTTTTTTCTTTGTAAAAGCACGCTAAAGAGACACCAGATATGATTGGCAACTGTCAAAGCACGCTGGCAGGGTTGTGCAGGGCACACGCTGAAGGAAGGCCTGACAGAGCCGCTTGAAGGACACTGACTGGCTGCTATTAGCTTACACTGGAAACCTTTTTTCTTTGTAAAAGCACGCTAAAGAGACACCGGATATGATTGGCAACTGTCAAAGCACGCTGGCAGGGTTGTGCAGGGCACACGCTGAAGGAAGGCCTGACAGAGCCGCTTGAAGGACACTGACTGGCTGCTATTAGCTTACACTGGAAACCTCTTTTCTTTGTAAAAGCACGCTAAAGAGACAGCAGATATGATTGGCAACTGTCAAAGCACGCTGGCAGGGTTGTGCAGGGCACACGCTGAAGGAAGGCCTGACAGAGCCGCTTGAAGGACACTGACTGGCTGCTATTAGCTTACACTGGAAACCTTTTTTCTTTGTAAAAGCACGCTAAAGAGACACCAGATATGATTGGCAACTGTCAAAGCACGCTGGCAGGGTTGTGCAGGGCACACGCTGAAGGAAGGCCTGACAGAGCCGCTTGAAGGACACTGACTGGCTGCTATTAGCTTACACTGGAAACCTTTTTTCTTTGTAAAAGCACGCTAAAGAGACACCAGATATGATTGGCAACTGTCAAAGCACGCTGGCAGGGTTGTGCAGGGCACACGCTGAAGGAAGGCCTGACAGAGCCGCTTGAAGGACACTGACTGGCTGCTATTAGCTTACACTGGAAACCTTTTTTCTTTGTAAAAGCACGCTAAAGAGACACCGGATATGATTGGCAACTGTCAAAGCACGCTGGCAGGGTTGTGCAGGGCACACGCTGAAGGAAGGCCTGACAGAGCCGCTTGAAGGACACTGACTGGCTGCTATTAGCTTACACTGGAAACCTCTTTTCTTTGTAAAAGCACGCTAAAGAGACACCGGATATGATTGGCAACTGTCAAAGCACGCTGGCAGGGTTGTGCAGGGCACACGCTGAAGGAAGGCCTGACAGAGCCGCTTGAAGGACACTGACTGGCTGCTATTAGCTTACACTGGAAACCTTTTTTCTTTGTAAAAGCACGCTAAAGAGACAGCAGATATGATTGGCAACTGTCAAAGCACGCTGGCAGGGTTGTGCAGGGCACACGCTGAAGGAAGGCCTGACAGAGCCGCTTGAAGGACACTGACTGGCTGCTATTAGCTTACACTGGAAACCTCTTTTCTTTGTAAAAGCACGCTAAAGAGACAGCAGATATGATTGGCAACTGTCAAAGCACGCTGGCAGGGTTGTGCAGGGCACACGCTGAAGGAAGGCCTGACAGAGCCGCTTGAAGGACACTGACTGGCTGCTATTAGCTTACACTGGAAACCTTTTTTCTTTGTAAAAGCACGCTAAAGAGACACCAGATATGATTGGCAACTGTCAAAGCACGCTGGCAGGGTTGTGCAGGGCACACGCTGAAGGAAGACCTGACAGAGCCGCTTGAAGGACACTGACTGGCTGCTATTAGCTTACACTGGAAACCTTTTTTCTTTGTAAAAGCACGCTAAAGAGACACCAGATATGATTGGCAACTGTCAAAGCACGCTGGCAGGGTTGTGCAGGGCACACGCTGAAGGAAGGCCTGACAGAGCCGCTTGAAGGACACTGACTGGCTGCTATTAGCTTACACTGGAAACCTTTTTTCTTTGTAAAAGCACGCTAAAGAGACACCGGATATGATTGGCAACTGTCAAAGCACGCTGGCAGGGTTGTGCAGGGCACACGCTGAAGGAAGGCCTGACAGAGCCGCTTGAAGGACACTGACTGGCTGCTATTAGCTTACACTGGAAACCTCTTTTCTTTGTAAAAGCACGCTAAAGAGACAGCAGATATGATTGGCAACTGTCAAAGCACGCTGGCAGGGTTGTGCAGGGCACACGCTGAAGGAAGGCCTGACAGAGCCGCTTGAAGGACACTGACTGGCTGCTATTAGCTTACACTGGAAACCTTTTTTCTTTGTAAAAGCACGCTAAAGAGACACCAGATATGATTGGCAACTGTCAAAGCACGCTGGCAGGGTTGTGCAGGGCACACGCTGAAGGAAGGCCTGACAGAGCCGCTTGAAGGACACTGACTGGCTGCTATTAGCTTACACTGGAAACCTTTTTTCTTTGTAAAAGCACGCTAAAGAGACACCAGATATGATTGGCAACTGTCAAAGCACGCTGGCAGGGTTGTGCAGGGCACACGCTGAAGGAAGGCCTGACAGAGCCGCTTGAAGGACACTGACTGGCTGCTATTAGCTTACACTGGAAACCTTTTTTCTTTGTAAAAGCACGCTAAAGAGACACCGGATATGATTGGCAACTGTCAAAGCACGCTGGCAGGGTTGTGCAGGGCACACGCTGAAGGAAGGCCTGACAGAGCCGCTTGAAGGACACTGACTGGCTGCTATTAGCTTACACTGGAAACCTCTTTTCTTTGTAAAAGCACGCTAAAGAGACAGCAGATATGATTGGCAACTGTCAAAGCACGCTGGCAGGGTTGTGCAGGGCACACGCTGAAGGAAGGCCTGACAGAGCCGCTTGAAGGACACTGACTGGCTGCTATTAGCTTACACTGGAAACCTTTTTTCTTTGTAAAAGCACGCTAAAGAGACACCAGATATGATTGGCAACTGTCAAAGCACGCTGGCAGGGTTGTGCAGGGCACACGCTGAAGGAAGGCCTGACAGAGCCGCTTGAAGGACACTGACTGGCTGCTATTAGCTTACACTGGAAACCTTTTTTCTTTGTAAAAGCACGCTAAAGAGACACCAGATATGATTGGCAACTGTCAAAGCACGCTGGCAGGGTTGTGCAGGGCACACGCTGAAGGAAGGCCTGACAGAGCCGCTTGAAGGACACTGACTGGCTGCTATTAGCTTACACTGGAAACCTTTTTTCTTTGTAAAAGCACGCTATAGAGACACCAGATATGATTGGCAACTGTCAAAGTACGCTGGCAGGGTTGTGCAGGGCACACGCTGAAGGAAGGCCTGACAGAGCCGCTTGAAGGACACTGACTGGCTGCTATTAGCTTACACTGGAAACCTTTTTTCTTTGTAAAAGCACGCTAAAGAGACAGCAGATATGATTGGCAACTGTCAAAGCACGCTGGCAGGGTTGTGCAGGGCACACGCTGAAGTAGGCCTGACACCCAGATGCTTGCAGACAACTAACTGCTCTTCTATTACAGTGAAAAAAAAATATTTATTTTAAATCTAAAGCTTAACCGATTGTTAAAACAGACATGAGTGGTGGCACTGACTGTGCAAATGGGCAAGGCATCCAACCTCACACAGAAGCTGGCAGGCAGGCAACTGCTCTTCTATTACAGTGAAAAAAAAATATTTATTTTAAATGTAAAGCTTAACCGATTGTTAAAACAGACATGAGTGGTGGCACTGACTGTGCAAATGGGCAAGGCATCCAACCTCACACAGAAGCTGGCAGGCAGGCAACTGCTCTTCTATTACAGTGAAAAAAAAATATTTATTTTAAATGTAAAGCTTAACCGATTGTTAAAACAGATATGAGTGGTGGCACTGGGCAAGTGGGCACAGTATATGCTGTGAGCCTGACACACAGGCTGGCAGGCAGGCACCTGCAATTACATTACACAGGAAAAAAAAAAAAAAAAAGCAGCCTAATGTTCTAGCCCTAAAAAGGGCTTTTTGGGGTGCTGTCCTTACAGCAGAGATCAGATGAGTCCTTCAGGATTGTAGTGGACACTGAATACCCTAGCCTAGCTATCAATTTCCCTATGTAATCAGCAGCAGCTAAACTTTCCCTCCTCTCACTAAGCATGCATCTTCCGAATGAATCGAAAATGGATGCTGGGAGGGAGGTTGGAGGGTGTGGAAGGGAGGGAGTGCTGCTGATTGGCTGTAATGTGTCTGCTGACCGAGAGGCACAGGGTCAAAGTTTGCCCAATGATGACGAATAGGGGGCGGATCGAACTGCGCATGTGTCCGCCCGCCGCGGCGAACGCGAACAAGCTAATTTCGCCGGGAACTGTCCGCCGGCGGACAGTTCGGTACATCACTACTCTTTAATATTTTTATTAGTGATATTGCAGAAGGTCTTGATGGTAAGGTATGTCTTGATGGTAAGGTAAGCTGATTATACTAATATATGTAACAGGGTTGATGTTCCAGGAGTGATAAGCCAAATGGCAAATTATTTAGGTAAATTAGAAATATGGTCAGAGCTGGCAACTGACATTTAATGAGGATAAGGGCAGGATAATGCATCTTGGATTCAAAAACCCAAGGACAGAGTATAGAATATTTGATTGAGTCCCAACCTCAACATCTGAGGAAAAGGATTTAGGGGTAAGTATATTATAGATGACCTAAAGGTTGGCATACAATGTAATAGAGCAGCAGGATGCTTGGTTGAAAAGGGAGAGGAATTAACAGTAGAAAGAGGGACGTGCTCAAGCCATTGTACAGAACACTTGTGAGACCTCACTTGGAGTATTGTACACAGTACTGGAGACCTTATCTCCAGAAGAATATTGATATTTTGGAGATAGTTCACAGAAGGGCTACTAGACCGGTTCATGGATTAGAGGATATAACTTACAAGGAAAGGTTAAAGGATCTTAGCGTGTTGTCACATCATGCCATGTTCTGCAGAGATGTCTGGCCTTGGCTTCTCGTATCCAGTACTCTTTTTACAATTCTTGTTTAGTTTTTCTTGGTTTTTCTGGTTTTCTATTCCATATCTGGTTTTCTTTATGCTGGGTTTTTCTGGGTTCATTCCTGTATTCCGTCCCGGGAATTCCCAGTCTCCAGGGTTCCTTTAAATGATTGTTTTATGTTGCCATACCCGTTCCTTTTACATGATTCCTTTTGTTTCAGTTGGAGCCTGCAGGCAGTTGCCCAAGCCTTCTGTCCTTTCTTGCAGGTAAGTGCTATATGTGGTTCTGATGGTTCTTTTAGCATACATTAGGCAGAGTAGGACCTTCCAGATATGGGGTACATTAGCGTTGTTGGCAGGCTTATGCAATGTATGATCATATAATGTAACTAAATACCCATGATTTTCATGTATAGTATTTAGTTATTTCCCCTCTTGTTTTGCCTATCAAATGTTGTCTTGTTTTAGTTTGTATTCCCAGTCCATGTACAGTCCTCTCCTGTCCTGCCCATGTTATGTCAATGGTTTCCCTTGTAGTTGTCGGAGAGCGTGTTATTGATTCTGGTTATTTTGGTTATTTGACTTTGGCATTGTTTTTGACTTCCCTGTTTTCTGGCATCCATGACTCCTGGCTTTGCCTTATCGTTGTGTCTCTTTCTGTATCCCTTGACCTCAGCTACTCCTGACTATTCTTTGGTACGTTAGTCCGGCCATTCTAAGGTCCGGTATACGTTACCTATCAGTCCTCTGTGTTACACAATTCTACGTGCTGGATCATTCTGTAATCCTGACATTACGACATGGCCATAGATCCTGTAGAATTGTGTAAGCACATAGCTGCTTGTAAAAAGAGTACTGGATACCAGAAGCCAAGGCCAGACATCTCTGCAGAACATGGCATGACGTGACACGTGTACAGCTTGGAGTAAAAATGAGACAGGAAGGATTTGAGAGAAACATTTAAATAAATAAAGGGAATCAACACAGTAAAGGAGGAGACTATAGTTAAAAGAAGAAAAACTACCACAGCAAGAGGACATGGTGTTAAATTAGAAGGTCAAAGGTTTAAAAATAATATCAGGAAGTTTTACTTTACTGAGAGGGTAGTGGATGCATGGAATAGCCTTCCAGCTGAAGTGGTAGAGGTTAACACAGTGAAGGAGTTTAAGCATGCATGGGATAGGCATGCTTATAAAATAATCATATATACAGGCATTCTTTTATCCGTGTTGGTGCAAGGTATCCAGGTAGCCCATTAACCTCCTAATAATCATAAAACAATAAATGATACCGCACTCAATAATTTTGAAAATGTTATGCTCTATTTAATAATTCGTAAATTTCATAAGTATTTAAATATATACAAAAAAAGTAAAAAGAGAGTATTCATTTCATAAGGATAATGTATCCTGTGGCAACCAATATAACTCCATGCATACAAAATCCCTGCAAGAGCTAACTCACTTATATACAACAAATGCTGAACTGCATTGTAGTATTGGAAAGTCCAAAGTTGAGGTATGGATGGTTCTGACAAGAAAATATACACAATAGTGCAAAAAATTGTAAAAATGTAAAAAAATGTAAAAAAAATTGAAAATGAAAAAATGAAAAAAAACCGAAAAATATATAAGTGAGTTAGCTCTTGCAGGGATTTTGTATACATGGAGTTATATTGGTTGCCACAGGATACATTATCCTTATGAAATTAATACTTTATTTTTCTTTTTTTGTATATATTTAAATACTTATGAAATTTACGAATTATTAAATAGAGCATAACATTTTCAAAATTATTGAGTGTGGTATCATTTATTGTTTTATGCTTATAAAATAAGCCAAGGGACTAATGAAAGTATTTAGAAAATTGGGCAGACTTGATGGGCTTAATGGGTCCTATCTGCCATCACATTCTATGTTTCTATGTTTCTCTTGACTGATATCAGTTGGACATTCATTGCTTTATTCGAAATGTAATGAAATAAATGCAAAAAAGTCACATGTGAGGTCTTGTTAATTATTAAATAAATAAATATGACCATGCTTGTAAGTAAATGTAATACTGGAATTGCTTAAATTGGATGTGTTTCTTTGTTTCATTGTAGGTTAACAGTGGCTTTGTTTGTGTAAGTTACTGTACTCAAAGAACCATGCAGCAATTCTAATTTATTTGAGTACACAGTGTACATTTTAAATTTCACCTAGTTTACTCTCTCTTCTTCCTTGGAAGAAACAAAGGGGTGGAGATATAGTGCAGGAGGTTTTTTGCTTAATCACACAAGGGAAAACAAGCTGTGACTTTTATTAAAATGGAAATTATTATAATTATTGTAAACTTGCTCATGAAAGGTCTGGATTTAAAAAAAATATATAATAAAACCAATTCAATGTTATGCATATAAAATAATGGCATGGTACAACATTATATTTTGACAAAATTAAAAGGTATAAATAGCTTCCTTTTCTCATAAAAAGCTGATGGCCTACAACTGCCAAAGTTCTCTGACTGTACAGGACACCCAAAGAATCGTGGGAGTTGTAGTTCAGTGACATCTAGGTGACAATTCTTGAGATGCCTGTTTTATAGGCTTGGAGTATTCTGAAGAGCCTCCTTAGCTAACACTCTCAACTTACCACTAGCTCCCCATTCAGACATGTTTTTAGAAGGCTGAAATATGGTGGCCTATCATCTTCTTATGCCATCTTCCAGACTTTGGGGATACACTATCTTTTAACATCTATCAAATGGACACTCCAGACCCCTAAAGCACTTAGCTTGCTGAAAAGCTTTATGTGTAAAGTGTGTCCTCTTTTTTCATTTTGAAAATAGTGCAGATTTCAATAGAAACTGACACTTTTATAAATTATACTGGTTACACCCACAGATTTTTCAAGTTATCAATAGGTCCATTTAATTCCTCGTTTGTTTAGCTTATTTGCACTGAACTCAAGAGGTCGCAATTGAACAGATCACCTGCCTGGCAAAGACTTTTCAATGAGCTGCATTGGGAAGACTATGATTGGACAGCCACAGAAAGTCTGGGTGAGGGTAGAGAAGGAAGACTTGCAAAGGCAGCAGAAAAGAGATCTGCAGGTTTTGCAAACTGTTTTAGATATAACTCCAATTAAAAAAAATGCATAATTAAATGCATTAAAGTTTTCTTTGGAACAGTACCTAAATTACACAAATTATAAAATTCCCATCTATCCATCAAATAAAAATCAAATAGTACACTGATTGCAGTCCACTCTTTCAAACACTTGGGTATGATGTTAGACCCCAATCTATCTTTTGGCCTCCACATAGAGAAACATGCATCAAAACTTTATCCAAAACTAGGTGCCCTGTACAGAAACAAATCCTGCCTAAGCCCTACAGTAAAGGAAATGATTGTACAACAAATTCTGATGCCAATCATTGATTATGGGGATGTAGCATATGCACCTGCACCACAAACTCACCTAAATAAGTTTAATACATTTTATAACTCGTCCTGTCGCTTTGTGCTTCAATGTAATTACATGACCCACCATTGTGACGTGCTAAAATAACTAAACTGTCTGGCGCTGGAATCCAGACGCACCCTTCATCTTTCCATCCTTGTGTTTAAGAGCTTTTCTGGGAAGCTACCACCCTACTTGACCAGAATGCTCTCCCTGGCCATCCCCAACTCCTATAACCTCTGATCCAGTACCAGCACTTTATTTAGTCTACCTCAATACAAAAAGAAAATGGCTTGATCCTCATTTTCCTAAAGAGCACCGCAATTATGGAACAACCTCCCGCACATTTTCAAATCTTCCCCAAGCCTAAAATCCTTTAAGAGATCCACCTCTACATATCTCAAAACAGAATGGACCTGTCATGGTTGTATGTTTCTTACCTGTTCTATGTAAAAAAAAATATATATTGTGTATTAATATTGTTTTTGGATTTTTATTGTACCCTATTGTATCAATGTAATGTTTTGTGAACCCAGGACATAATTCAAAACGAGAGAAATCTCAATGTATTCTTCCTCGAGAAATATTTTATAAACATAAATATTTGGGGTATATCTACTAAACAGGGATTTATATTTATTTTGTATTTGGGCAGTGGCATGTCCCTTAAACTCTTTTTAACAGTTTAGGACAGCACACAGGAACTCCACCCTCTATAAAATTTTTATTGTTTAGGTGTTATGGTGCCCGCAGTGGTCCTTTAATGATTTATCAGTAATGTTTATAGACAAACTATATCATTCATTTACTGCAATTTCTGCAATTTTGTATTTTTTTTCAAGAAAGTATAAAAATGTTCAAAAACCACCTAAAATAAAATGTCAAGATATAAGACATTAGTATGTTTGAATAAAATATTTTCTATTTGCTTCATATATTGTCTTTGGAGGAGACTTGGAACCAAACCTTTCATTATTTTTTTGATCAAGTTCTCTATTTTTTATTAAACCAAATATCATTTTATACATATAATCCAAATTATTGGAATGTGTTTACATGTAGAGAAATAATCACAAATAGTTACTATCTTTTCTAGAGCTGCTGGGTTGTCAAGCAGAACGAGAATTATTATAGAGATGCAAATAGGAGGCACATGTGGAATGACAAGAAGTGACAAGAAAGTTCTTGTATAATACCAAAGATTATATGATTTCTTTTACAAAATTCAAAATCTACGGTATTTCATTAGATCACAGTTGACAGATTCAAGATTAAAAAAGAGTGATGAAAATGAAACTTCTACCATGACAAAAGAAAAAAAGAAATCAATCACTATGGAAATATTACTTGCTGTTTTAACCCCTTAAGACCGCAGGGCGCTCTATGCCGCCCTTAAGGAAGTGTCTGTAAATGCCACAGGACGGTATAGAACGTCCCTGTGATCCATGTACTTACCCGGTCGCCAGTGATCCCACACCGGTGATCATGGTATGGGGACTTACCTGGGAGCCCAGGGAGTCCCCCTCCTTCCTCTTCGGCCCCTCTGGGCCATGTGATTGCGAGGTCCTTGCGAGGACCACGTGATCACATGGATGGCATAGCAGTCCAAGGCATTCGCAGCAGGGGGAGTGCCTATAATGACAGGTACTCCCCCTGCTGTCTGTAAAAATAAAAATAAAAACGTTTCAAAAAGTGTAGAATTAAATAATATATACTTAGATCATATATATATATATATATATATATATATGATCTAAGTATCATATACTGTATATACACATATGCACACATGTATATATATATACACATATACACACATGTATATGCATACATATATATGCATGTATATATATGCATACAGGACAGGAAAAATCGGCAGGATTTCTTATATAAAGACTTCTTTACTCCTAAGTGTCAACGTTTCAATTCTGATCAGGACCTTTCCTCATGAAAAAAAACATGTTTTTTTATATATAACAGAAAGGTGTGAAATAATGGCGCTCTAAATGATTATCTCTATAATATTATTTTAGCTGCTAAAAAAAAAACTCCCAAAAAAATCCCTCACAGATATATAATAATCCCTCACAGATCTATATATAATATGTATTCTCACGATCCCAGCACTCTAGTTCCCGTTTTTTTTTTTTTTTAATTCTTTATTTTAGTGTGCAATAAAAGAATAACATACAGGCTTGCATAGCCATGACAGCATCCGCGAGCTTATTATGGTCAAACATTTGCATACAGTGCCATGACATATGAAACAATTGCACTTTTTTTTTTTTTTTTTAGTTTAAAGAAACAGGCTGAATTGTAGCTGGTATGGTAAGACTTAGAAAAATTACAGGCTAGAGACCCTACGATAGTAAAAGGCAGATTATACAAGCATGTAATATGAGTCAGTGGTCGAGCTGTTTGTTTGTTTGTCTTTGGTTTTGGTAGTACGTGTTACTGTCTTTCAAGCATGTGTTGCGGGTCCGCCTTGTGTCTTCCGTCGATGATCATGCTCGGTTGTTGTGTTGGAGTGTCTCGTGCAGTGGGGTGCCTATTTGTAGGTCCCCTGTCTCTTTGGGTTCCCATGTGGGGGAAGTAAGGTGTGTCTCTGGGGTTGCTTCGGTCCCCTGTGCGTGGGGTATGCGTGCGTGGTTGTGGGAAGTCTGGTCGTGTCTACTTGACCATTTAAAAGGGCAGTCACGGTGCCGGTCTGTATGGACCTATAGAGGTCTCTTGGGCCTTTTGCGGTGTCTTATGTGTGGGCCATCTAACCTTGGGAGGTAGTAGTGGGGGGGGGCGTAGCCTCATGTCTCATTTATTGTCGTTGGTTTGTGAAGGTGGGGAAGGTGTGCCTAAGGTGTGTTTCTTGTCTGGCGTGTATGTGTTGGGTACGTGGGAGAGTCCATGTGCCATTAAGGAGCAAAGCCTATCATGGCGCGGGAGTGCCAGTATGGGATAGGTTAATGTACGTTGCAATGAACTTAAGAATAATGCAAGAATAATACAAACAAAACAAAACAAAATAAAGCAGAGCGGGGACCATCAGTTGGTGTGGCTGTGGCTCAAAGTCCTGGTTTTACTATATGGCATGTTTCCTTGTGTTGGCCTGTTTTGTCAGGTTGGGGCCATTGTATGTTCATTGTCTCTCGGAGTAAAGGGTACCGATCTCTCCGGGTCCCAGGAGTGTGAGCTCGATGGAGTTGCTGTCTCCGCATTTGGCATGGGAATCCCCATGTTTAGGAGGTATGAGGTTGCGTCTTGCAGCGTGGATAGTCTCTTAGTGGTCCCATCTTTAGTGACTAGTAGAGTGCGTGGTAGTGCCCACCGGTATTCAATGCCCATGGTGCGTAGGTGGTTGGTCACCGGGCCCAACGATCTGTGCCATAAGAGTGTAGTGTAGGTGACATCTTGGTAGAAAGTGAGTTGGGCACCCTCGAAGTTTAGCGGGGTTTTGCCCCTGACCGCGGTCATTATTTGATTTTATCAGCGGTTGAGTGGCATCGGATGATGACGTCTTGCGGGGCCCCCTGTGGTGCTTGCCTCGGCTTGGGTATACGGAATAAGCCTTCAAAGGTGATTTTCTTCGTTTGTGTGTGTGACATGATGGAGGCGGTGAGCCGTCTCATGTAGTGGGGGAGTTCCGTGGAGCCTATAGTGTCGGGTATGCCCCGGATCTTAATGTTTGCCCGTCTGTGGCGGTCTTCTGCCTGGTCTGCCCTAGTTAATAGCATAGCCTGGGAATTTTGCAGGAGTTGTAGGGCGTCTTTAGGCCTTGAACTTCTTGCTTTAAATCTATTATGTCTCCTTCTGAGGCCTGTGTGCGTGCTGCGACCGTCGTTATCTCCATTTTGAGCAAGTCCAGATCCGCTGCATGCAGCTGCCGCATTTCATGAAGTAGGTCCGCTATGTCCTGCTTAGTCGCTGGGATCATATTGGGTTCTTTTGGTGGGGCTGTATGCGGTTGGGTTTGCGTGGGTATTGGAGGCCTCTCCTTGGGTCCCTCCCGGGCGTCTGGGCCTTCTGGTTGTTCCAGCACTATCTGGGTGGTGGGTTGCCTCTGTATTTCAGGCCTCTTTCCCGTTGCCCTGGGTGCCTCACTTGGTTGGTTATTGTGTGAGCTACCCGGGTGATCTGGGCTCTGCCTTGTGTGGAGGGGCACCTGGTTGTGTTCCGGCGGTGTTGCCGCGGGTGCCGGCGGGGGATGTGTGGGCTTCTGGAACATGGCCCCTATGTCCCTGTCCCCAGTACCTTACTGTCTCTGAGAGCGGCGTCCCATTGCTGGAGTATGATCCGTTGAGTCAGTGGGATGCGGGTGTATCTGGCTGGTGTGTTTCGCCAGGTGTCCGCACAGGATTTCCTCGAGGTCCAGGCTGGATGGTGCATGGTAGGCCCCGATCTTGAGTCTCCGCTTATGGTGAGCTGCTGCCGTCTGAGTTAGTGTTGTGGCTGGATGGGTTCAGGATTTCGGGGTAATTTGTGGATTTTGTCTGATGGTTTTGGGAGCTGCTAGAAATGGCGTCCGTTCATGTTGAGTTGCTAGCTCCGCCCTCTCTAGTTCCCGGTTTTTAATGCTGCTCCGGTAAAAACTCCACCAATAGTATAGGAAAGTGGATGAGTGCACTCTGTAGACTGTAGTAGTAAAGTAGAAATGCTTTTATTTAGCACAAATAAACATCAACAATTCAGTCCTCCTGGACCTGAGAAAAGTCCAGGAGGACTGAAACATTGATGTTATTTGTGCTAAATAAAAGCATTTCTACTTTTCTACTACAGTCTCCAGAGTGCACTCATCTTCTTTCATATATATATATATATATATATATATATATATATATATATATATATATATATATATATATATATTTTTTTTTTTATCAAAATATACTTTGAATTAACTTATATATATATATGTGTATATAGAAATAAATAAAAATATTACGAAATATACAAATGTCCATATACATAATTACATAAATAATTTCATAAATATACACAGAAACTTCAAATATTATAAATATGTATATATATATATATATATATATATATATATATATATATATATATATATATATATATACATTCTATGTGCATATTTATGTAATATTTTTACATAATTAAGTAATTTTATTGATTGCAATTTGGGGGACCGGACTGAAAACCTAGGCCAAAAGTCCAGAGAATTTAATTTGCTAGCACTATATTTAATCCTTTAACTTTCCAAGACACCCTAAAACCTGTACATGGGGGCTACTGTTTTACTCTGTAGACTTTAATGAACACAAATGTCAGTGTTTCAATGCAGTAAAACATATCACAGAAACAGCACTTTCACTGATGATATTGTTGTGATACGTTTTACTGTTTTGAAACACTAATATTTTTGTTCAGCGATGTCTCCCTTGTATACCAGTACCCCCCCATGTACAGGTTTTATATTGTTTTAGAAAGTTACAGGGTCAAATATAAGGCTTGATTTTCCTTTTTTTTTTTTTACATTGTTTTTGCCAGATTGGTTATGTTGCCTTTGAGAGCATATGGTAGCCCAGGAATGAGAATTACCCCCATGATGGCATACCATGTGCAAAAGATAACAACCCAAGGTATTGCAAATGGGATATGTTCAGTCTTTTTAGTAGCCACTTAGTCACAAACACTGGCCAAATTAGCATTCATAATTGTTTTTTGCATTTTTAACACACAAACAAATATAAATGCTAATTTTGGCCAGTGTTTCTGACTAAGTTGCTACTTAAAAAGACTGGACACATACATTTTAAAAATAAATATTTTGAAACAGCAATGTCCTACTTGTACTTATAGCCCTATAACTTTCCAAAAAGAGCTAAGAACATGTTGGGTACATTGGGTATTTCTAAACTCAGAACAAAATTTATAAACTATTTAGCATGGGTATTGTTTGGTGGTTGTAGATGCGTAACAGATTTCAGGGGTCAAAGTTAGAAAAAGTGTTTTTTTTTATTTTTTCATCATATTCTATCATTTTTTTTAATAGTAAATTAAGTATGATGAAAATAATGGTATCTTAGAAAGACCATTTAATTGCGAGAAAAAACAGTAGAAGTCCCAGGCGATTGGAAGTTAGCGAATGTTGTGCCCTTTCACAAGAAAGGTAGCAGGGAGGAGTTGGGCAACTATAGGACAGTAAGCCTTACTTCAGTGTTGGGAACAGTGATGGAAACTATGTTAAAGGATAGGATTGTTGAACATCTAAAAACACATGGATTTCAAGATCAGAAACAACATGGGTTTACTTCAGGAGGTCATGCCGAACTAATCTTATTGATTCTTTTGATTGGGCAACTAAAATAATAGATCAGGGTGGTGCAGTAGACATTGCTTACCTAGATTTCAGTAAGGCTTTTGACACTGTTGCACATCTTTAAGTTTGGATTCCAATATTGTTGAATGGGTAAGGCAGTGGCTGAGTGACAGGAAACAGAGGGTTGTAATCAATGGAGTATATTCCAAGCATGGGCTTGTCACCAGTGGGGTACCTCAGGGATCTGTACTTAGACCCATTCTCTTGTTTTTATTAGTGATGTTGCAGAAGGTCTTGATGGTAAGTTATGTCTTTTTGTTGGTGATATTAAGATATGTGACAGAGTTGATGTTCCAGGAGGCAAATGGCAAATGATTTAGGTAAATTAGAAAAATGGTCAGAGTTTTGGCAACTGACATTTAATGTGGATAAGTGCAAGATAATGCATCTTGGACGTAAAAACTCAAGGGCAGAGTACATAATATTTGATAGAGTCCTAACCGCATCATCTGAGGAAAGGGATTTAGAGGTGATTATTTCTCATGACTTAATGGTAGGTAGACAATGTAATAGAGAAGCAGGAAATGTTAGCAGAATACTTGGTTGTATAGGGAGAGGTATTAGCAGTAGAAATAGGGAAGTGTACAGAACACTGGTGAGACCTCACTTGGAGTATTGTACGCAGTACTGGAGACCGTATCTCCAGAAGGATATTGATACTTTAGAGAGAGTTCAGAGAAGGGCTACTAAACTGGTTAATGAATTGCAGGATAAAACTTACCAGGAAAGGTTAAAGGATCTTAACATGTATGGCTTGGAGGAAAGACGAGACAGGGGGGATACGATAGAAACATTTAAATACATAAAGGGAATCAACACAGTAAAGGAGGAAACTATATTTAAAAGAAGAAAAACTACCACAACAAGAATAAATATTCTTAAATTAGGGAGGCAAAGGTTTAAAAATAATTTCCAGAACTTTACTGAGAGTGTAGTGGATGCATGGGATAGCCTTCCAGCTGAAGTGGTAGATGTTAACACAGTAAAGGAGCTTAAGCAATGCGTGGGATATGCATTAGGCTATCCAAACTATAAGATAAGGCCAGAGACTAATGAAAGTATTTTAAAAAATTGGGCAGACTAGATGGGCCGAATAGTTCTTATCTGCTGTCACATTCTATGTTTCTATGTTTCTAATATGTTTGGGTACAGTAAATGAGTAAGAGGAAAATTACAGCTAAACACAAACACTGCAGAAATGTAAAAATAGCCCTGGTCCCAAATGGTAAGAAGATTGAAAAGTAGTCTGGAAATTAAGGGGTTAAACATCTTACAGACTCTGATAAAACCACCTCTTCAGGCAGAGAATTCCACATTCTTATTTTTCTTAAAAGTTTCTGTAAAAAACTTTGTCTTAGTCTAAATTTCCTTTTTTTGCAGTATAAATGTGTGATCTTGTGTCCTATGTATAGTCCTATTTATGAATAGATTTCTACACAATGGTTTTTATGCCTCAAATATATTTGTTTAATGCTATCATATCCCCTCTGACAAGTTGTTTTTCTAAACTAAACAGATATACATTTTTAAACTTTGTTCAAAAATAAAATGCTCTATTCCTTTTATCAATTTTGTAGCCCGTCTCTGCACTTTTTCTAGTGCCCTAATATCCTGCTTTGGAACAAGTGCCCAAAATTACACAGCACAAGCAAATCAGCAAAACATAGGTGATTGAAAGATAGGTTAAAATATATACTTAGTAAAAGAACACTTACACCATCTATTTGGCAAAATAGTTTGTCACAAACTTGGGAACTCTCAAAGCTGTAAAATTATCCAATCCCTCTAGCTGCATTAATTCAATTCTGACTACATAAAACAGCATGGATAAGCTGAGGGCACTACAATAGTTTACCCCAAAAAATGTTGGCTGCATCAACAGTCTTTTTGCACCATAACTACTACACTGAGTTGTAGTAATAGTTAAGTTACACAGAGTACCGCTTTAAGATTAAAAATTTAACATAAAATTAAATCAGTTGCTAACAATTTGGCTAACACATTGTTAAGATGAGATTAATAGTGCCACACATGTATTCTTTGGTGTCCAGTGCACTTTAATGCACTATTAAGGTTAAATGATAATGAAATATCATATTTAATCTTAAATTAATTTCACTTCAATTGTGCAATGATTTAAAAGCTTTTTTAGTTTTTATTTTAATAAATGTGCACAGAACAATTTGGCAGTAGTGCTATAAAACACGTTTGCATTAAGTAGATCCATTCATCATTGTACTTGGGTTTTGCAATGTGTTTGCTGTCATGTAAAGAAGCTTAACGCTTTAATTTAAACAAATATAGGTCAGCTAGGCAGCAATGATCAATCAACATCCTGCACATAGTTTGGACATTTCTATTTACTTGTTTATTGTTTAGTATTTCTCTCTTAATATTGCTATCATTCCACCTCTTCTATTCCTCTGTTGTTATTCTCCTTCACTCTATAGCTATTTTGTTTAATTTTATTTATTTCATTTTTTTCTACAATTATATTTTTGTTTAGCTCTATATCACGTTTCTTTTCTTCATCTGTAAAGTAATTGTTTAAAAATAAAATCTTAATCACTTTAGATCACGGTAGTTTCCAACTATTCTGTCTTAATTTTGTAAGGCTTTGGTCTACCTCTAGTCACATTGTAGGTACCATAATTACTTCAACAGATTGAACAGTCTATGATCCCAGGAGTCTGCATTACTACTAAAGAGTTTACTCATTTCACAGGGATACTCAGTCCCTAACAGCCAGAAGTCAGCCTCCATTAAAATAAAAGATAAATAAAGAGGGGGAAAAAGTGTGTGTATGGAGAGAATATGTATGGGAAGACAACACCTTTATCATTAGGTTGTTTCAAAGTTTTTTCGCTCTTTCACATTTTGTCACCTTTATCCTTACTTTTATATTTATTTTTTTCTCTCCTTACACACACTTTTTCCCCCTCTTCATTTATCTTTTACTCATCTCTACTACATGGCATCCTTCATCCGATATCACTCACACTTCTGTCTTGTATCAATCCAATTGCCTGCATATTTACCTCTGTATTGACTATCAAGTCTGTTTCTATTTTTGATGATTTGTACATTTGGCATCAGGGATCGTTGACACTCGTATTTCTCTTCCTCCTACTTTTACTTTACCTTACCAACTTTCCCTGTCCTCATGTTATCACGATTCACAATTTCTTTAGTATCACCATGACAATGGGTCGCGAGGTTTGGACCTCCATCCGGACGTCATGTCATCATCATGTCAGCACATCTGCTCATACTCATGCACAATGGGCACTGTATGGGATTTCAGTTTTGGTTTGTTTGGTGAATGGGTCACTACATCTGCACTTTATAAGTAATCTTTAAGATGTATTATTTGTGTGTATATATACACATATATATATATATATATATATATATATATATAAAACTTATATATACACATATATATATATATATATACACATATATATATACACATATATATATATATATATATATATATATATATATATATAAAACTTATATATACACATATATATATATATATATAAAAACTTTTTTGTTCTGCTGGCAGCTCAAAGCTATTATATGAAACCGCTGTTGGTGCTGGTTGAGTGTTATTTAAAATATTTTTTTTTTTGTGGGGATGCAGGGTATCAAAGAACAACATTTGACATCCAATCAGTATTAGTGATGTCCCAAACAGTTCGCTTGCGAATAGTTCCAGGCGAACATTGCTTGTTCTCGTTCGCCACGGACGGCGAACATATGCGATGTTCGGTCCGCCCCCTATTTTTTTTTTTTGTTTGTGGCCAAATTTACTAATACTAAGTGAAAATCACAGTGAGAAGATGCTGGACATCCATAGGAAAGCACTGAGTAATGCATTCATATGGGCTGTTGGAATGCGCACGCGGCTCTTGCTCTTTATCGGCAATAAGAATATATGTATAATGAATAAAATGTTAACTATTAGCCATAGGTTGCCCAGTATAATGTCATTTATTCCGACCACACATGACCCAGATTGCAAAATCTATCCAAACTAACTGTCTTTTACATTACTTTATTATATGTTTTGCATTGTTTATCAATGCACCACAACTAACTAATTCTAAAAAGCCAACGTTGGTATCCTGGTACAAGACAGCTAATGAACAATTCAGTATGATCATACACATTCAAAACACCAGCCATGTTAATATCCTAGAGTTTATGAGCAAGCACAATTTGATTCAATAATTTACATCTTTCATAATATTTTACATTATAAGAGTGAAATATCTCTGTAAAAAGTTTAGCAGCTTGCATCTAAAATTATGCAGACATTGCAAGATACAAAAGAAAAGTGAACTTATTTAATTTATTTCTGTGTTACAATTTACTGTCCACAACATTGTTTATGTTTGCAGATTATTTCATAAATCTTCATCTTGAAATGCAAAATCCAACGAAGCATACTGCACGTCTGTAGTAAGGGTATTTCAGTCTGCAAACGGACAATGTATCATATTTTATCCTTCAATGAATAGTGAACCCTGTAAATGAATGTAAATTGGTTAGCTAGGGAGAGTAGTATAAAAGAGCTATTTACTTATTGATAAGGAAATTTAATTCATTCTGCCCTTTGTGCTCCTTGAAAGGTAATTGATTATACAGCAGAATTTCTAGGTATAGAGCAGAGATACTTTGTTTCAGATTGTAGTTTCAGAGAGAATTCTTGAAAGCCTAGCATTTGGAGTTTTACTTCAATGGTTCAAAGATGAGCACCTGAATAAATCTTTAGTAATAAGTAGTATTGAAATAGGAAAAATAAATATTAGAGCTATTATTTTATCACCTTTAGGAAAACTGATGAAATCATGAAAAAGTTAAATCTCTGATTTTTAAAAGTGCTCTTGTGTGAAAATGAAGACAAGCTATTCTTTCGGACAATGACAGGGTTATTTACTAAAGTGAGAAAACTGAAAGACAAATCAAAGAAAAAAATTCTGATTTAAGGTAAAAAATAGTCACTCTGGCAAAATTCTCTAAGCCGGCTATGTTTCCAGTTCACTACTCTGGCCATAAATTTGAAATTCACTTTGAATTATCACTTTAGTGAATAACCCTCTGAGTGGGCTATGTAATTCAATATTTGAGTGGTATGCCGTGAGCTTCATAGGAAATGGATGTGATAAACCAAAAGCTATTTTCTGGAAACATGGAAAGGTGTCGCCCAGGTATTACAACAACATTAATTGCAAATCAGTAAGTTTTTATTTTCAGTATTCATTATATTTTCTAGAAACGAACACTACTATTAACCCACTTGGTTCTGGAATGTCCATAACCAGGGCCGCCATCAGGGAGTACCAACCATGATGATTGTTACATGCTTGGCGGTCCTGGGGGGCCACATCCCCCTTTTGCACACATATATATATATATATATATATGTATATATATATATATATAGTGTTTATCGCTATATATATGTGCAGCTGTAGGCCCTTGACTCCCTGTACTTGCAGGGGGGTTGGCACACTGCATCTATACATTACAGCTCCTCGCGCTCATTAACACTAGCAAAATGTGTGGCCATCAGAGCGTTGCCACAGGTTACCATGGCAATGCTCCACATGGCACGCGCCCCACGCTTGCAAGAGTTAATGAGTGCGAGGAGCGGTAATGTACAGATGCAGTGTGCTGGGTCCCCCTGCAAGTACAGAGAGCTGGGAACCCCACCATGCCAACGAACCACCAGAGAATGGAATCTCCCCCCTCTCTGGACCAGGTGAGAAGCAGGCAGGCGGGAATAACATTTATTACATTTAATGTGGAAAGAAAATGCTCCATTTGCACAACAATGGCACAACATGCATACACTAGTACAGCAGACACTCTACATTCATTACACTGACACACACTCTGCTTGCATTACACTAACACACCCTCTGCATACACTACACTAACACACACTGCTTTTATTACACTAACACACACTCTGCATTCACTACACACTGACACACACTCTACATTCACTACAGGGACACACACTCTGCATTCACTACATACTAACACACACAGTCTGATTCATTACACTATACACACACTCTACATTCACTACACTGACACATACTCTGCATTCACTACACTATACACAGCACACACTGTGCATTCACTACACTGACACATACTCTGCATTCACTACACTAGCATATATTCTGCTTTCACTGCACTGACACACACTCTGCACTCACTAAACTAACATACACTCTGCATTAACTATACACACAGCATCCACTACACAAACATCCTGCATTCACTTTACACACACTACATCCACCACACATTCAAATACTCTGCATTTACTATACACAGACACTGCGCCTAATACACACACTGCATCCACTACACAGACACTGCATCCACTAAACACATTGCATCTAATAAACACAGACACTACATCCACTACATAAACACACACTACATCACTACACAAACACACACTACATCCACTACACAAACACATAGTCTGCATTCACTATACACACTGCATCCGCTTCACAAACACACACTCTGTATTCGCTGTACAAACAGTATCTAATACACACAAACACTACATCCATTACACATGCACTCTGCATCCATTACACACATTCTATTTCACATCCACTATACACACCACATCCAGTCCTGCATCATTGTGAGGGGATTCAGTAGGAGCCATGTGGGCGGACGCATGGGCGGGCCCCGGGGGCCCAGACCTTGAACTTTTTTCAAGGGCCCCAAAATTTCTGATGGCAGCCCTGTCCATAACTTTATTAATCACATTGTTGCAAACACATATGTTGCAATATTTTGACATCATTATGACGTCTCAATATGAGATCCATACTTATCGCTACAGAGGGCAATATAAGTAATATTCTGTATTTGTACTCGGACAGGGCATAGGCTCACTCACTTCTCAGTAAAGTGGCTTTTTGGATCAGGCTTTGTCAGAATTCAAAACAAATTGTCAGAATTCAAAATAAATGTAAAGTTTTAGGTCAAAATAGCAGAAATTAAAAAAATCTCACAATTCAGTTGTGGTTTAACCCCTTAAGGACCAAACTTCTGAAATAAAAGGGAATCATGACATGTCATACATGTCATGTGTCCTTAAGGGGTTAATGTGTTATATATAATTGTCTATAATGTTTAATTTGGATTTTGAATTTAGTTAGAATTCCCCCAAATTCACCCTGTTAGTATATTAATGCCAGAGACCTTTACCCCAGCAAAGGAAATAATGACATTTCAAACCTAGGACCATGAAGCTCACATTACAGGGATATTTACTAATGTGATAATTTTAAATGAATCCAACATGACTTTTACATTTACGGCCAGTGTAGTCAAAATGAAAGCACAGCTGACTTTGAGAATTATTCCAATCTTGTGATTTTAACCTTGAATTTAAATTTGAATTCACTTTGAATTCTCACTATGGTGAAGAAACCTCTTCTGCCACTGGAATAACCCCTTATAGTTTCTGATTTAACATTTGACTCATAAGTGGGAAACATTTTGCTAGTCATCTTCTAATGAGTATTTGTGAACCCTATTGCCATTAATCCAATCTGAACAGAAGTGACCAGAATACATTAAAAATAAATAAATGATACAAAAAGGAAACATATTTTAGTGGGGATATATTGAATTGTGTTATTGGTGATTTCAAAATCTCAGTGATTTTTTTTTTAATAAGAACCGTATGAGTCACTGTAAATTGTATAATTGTCGTTACCCACACTAGATTATTATTTTTTTTTTTTTTTATTCTAGCATTTGATTGCATTTTAGTTATACTTTCATGTTATACCCATTGCCAAATAGTATGATTGCTAAAAAATTCTTTAGCAGACAGGTTCATTTTCTCTCCAGGCAGATAAAGATTACACCCCCTTACGGGAGCTTCACAATGCTCTAAGATAAGTCTATTTGCCTGTCTGTTCACTGCAGCAACAACCATAACTTGTGATTAGCTGTCTGTTTATGTGGGAGTGGAAGGAATATTAGCAGCAGGACAAGTTGTTTTATGCTCTGCATAACTTTCACAGAAAATCACATTGAAAATGAAAGAAGAAGCCCCATACTGTGTATGAATATGCTTAATTATTTGACTTCTCCCCTTTAAAAAAAATCCTTGCTTAGAAAAACATAGCCATTGAAAGTCATTTACTATGTTATTTAATAAAACCGGGACTACCCAAGATCATTCAAAAAAGTGACATATTTTGCAATGTTAAAATGCATCAGTGTTAGAGAATGCTAGCTTTGTTCTGATACTCGCTGTATTAATACTAGACAGGTGTTAAATGATTGCTCTGTTTCATTCATGAGTGTTGGTGTCAGTTGGTGTCATGGTCTAATTCACTATTATGCAGGATGTGCTTGGATTTTTAATGCAGCACTAAAATAAGTCAAACCAAACTTAAAAACATTGTTTAGCAGAACAATTAGATTCATCACTGCTATCTTCACCCTCAGGGTTATTCACGAAAATGAGAATTCAAAGTGAGTTTCATATTTAAGGCCACAGTAGCTGAACTGGAAGCATAGCTGACTTCTCCAATTAATGAATAAAGGACACTGCCTATGGATAGATCATGTTTATACTAGCATAGATTTACTTAAAAATGTATGTTATTTTGATACCCCAGTCTGTGGCACAGTGCGGAAGAAAATTAAAGTTTTTTTTTCAATTTTGGTTATTATGACCTTAAATTCTAAATTCACTTAGCATATATATGAACATACAGTCATGGGAAAAAGAAAGTACACCCTCTTTGAATTGTATGGTTTTATATATCAGGACAAACCAACCAACATCTGTTTCCTAGTAGGTGTTAAAATTAGGTAAATACAACCTCAGAGGAACAACAGCACATGTATATATTAAACATGTTAGTCATGATTAATTTAACAAAAATAAAGTCAAAATAAAGAAGCCATGCATGAAAAACGAACACCTTATGATTCAAAAGCTTGTAGAACCACCTTTAGCTGCAATAACTTGAAGTAATTGTTTTCTTTATGACTTTATCGGTCTCTCACATCGTTGTGGAGGAATTTGGGCCCACTCTTCTTTACTTCGTTGCTTGAGTTCATTGAGGTTTGCTAGCATTTGTTTATATACAGCTCTCTCATCATTTCAGTCTGGACTTTAACTGGGTCATTGCTGCACCTTAATTCTATTCTTTTTCAGCAATGCTGTTGTAGATTTGCTGGTGTTCTTGGGAGCATTGCCCTGTTGCATTACCCAATTTCCATCAAACTTTAGCTGTAAGACAAATGGTCTCACATTTGACTCTGAATACTTTAGTATACAGAGGGGTTCATAGTCAACTCAGTGACTGCAAGGTTCCCAAATTCTGTGGCTGCAAAACAAGCCCAAATCATCACCCCTCCACCACTGTGCTTGACAGTTCGTATGAGGTCTTTGTGCTGATATGCTTTCATTGACTTCCTCCAAATGTGGCACTGTGCGTTTTGGCCAGATATCTCCACTTTGGTTTTCTCTGTCCAAAGTACATTGTTCCAGAATTCTTATGGTTTGTTCAGATGCAAATTTGGAATCCTAAACCATGCTGACATGTTCTTTTTAAAGAGCAGATACGTTCTCCTGCCAACACTTTCAAACAAACCATACTTGTTCAGTCTTTTTCGAATGCAATGCATTTTAACATTTAACATGCTAATTGAGGCTCGTAGAGTCTGTGACGTAAAGTGCAATTTCTCTGAGCATTGCATTGTCTGACCATGGGGTGAATTTGCTGTGATGTCCCATCCTGGGAAGGTTTGCAACTGCCTTGAGTGTTTTCCAGTTTTGAATAATCTTTCTCACTGTAGAATTATGGACTTTAAATTCTTTGGAAATTGCCTTAAAACCTTCCCATTTTGATGATCAGCTTCTCTAAGATCATTGCTGATGTCTTTCCTCCTTGACATTGTGTTAACACACAAGAATGCTCCAGACCAGCAAACTGTTTAAATTTTGGCTTGTATAGAGGCGGTCATACTTGCTGATAATCAATTAATCAATTAATTATCAGCACCTGTCTGCTACCTAGCCTCTTGATTCCTATGGAAGCAGTAAGGGTGTACTTAGTTTTTCACACATGGCTTTTCCATTTTGACTTTATTTTTGTTCACTAAATCATGAGACAGTGTAATATGCAGGGGCGTACCTAGAGCATTTGGCACCCGGGGCGGGTCCTATTTTTGGCACCCCCCTGCCCCCCCCCCCCCAAATTGAAATATAAAAACAACCAATTTTTTTTTATGTATTTAGCACTAAGCAGTGTTTGTGTGTTTGAATGTATGCATGTTTTTGTATGGAGTATATGTGAGTGAATGTAGCGGTGTGTTTGTATGTAGTGTTGGCGTTTGAATGCAAGCATGCATTTGTGTGGTATTTGAATGCAGTGGTATGGTTATATATAATGGTGGGGTGTGTATGTAGTTTTGATGTTGAAATGCATGAGTGTATTTGTGTTTAGTGTTGGCGAGATTGTTAGATGTCTGCACATAAACACATATACGGACATACATGCAGATACATATACACACAAACACAGTCACACACAGATACACATTGACACACATGCAGACATCGTGGCGACTCTAGGAACAATATATATGGGGGGGGCACATAAGATACCACAGTCAAAACAGGAGGGGGAGGGGGAGCAGTAAAACTTCTCACTAGGGGATGGGGTAATATGCTGCCATTGGCTGTCTGATGCCAGCATGCTGTGTTCTGCATGCTGGCATCTGACTACACATTTGCATATTATTCACATTAGCCACCCAGATTTCTTGTTGTGGGCTGGCTGACAACTCTTAATTTCAATCTTTGTTTAGCAGATAACTCCTATTTGCTATCCTTTGTGGGATTGCCATATTTAAGGACACCAAATAAGGTGCTATCTGCTAAACTGCACCCTCATTTAGTATCTTTAAATATGGAAATCTCACATACGGGCACCAATTCAGGGAATGATCTACTAAACAGATAAAGGATAAAAAAATGCCCTTTTCTTATTTTCAGTTGCTTAGCAGATAAATCCCTTATTTGTTATCCTTATGTGGGATTGCAATATTTAAGGACAGGAAATAAGGGAGCTATCTACTAAACACATACGCAGAGATACACACAATCACACATAATCACAGATTTACACAAACACAATCACTGACCCACAATCACATACACACACACAAATATTACATACATACACACATTTAATCATTAAGAGGTCCACCCTGCCTCCCTACCTTGCTCTAGAAGGGCTGGAGTGGATCCTCAGTCCCTGGTGGTCAGTGGTTGCTGCTGGGATCTCTGTGCTCTTTCTGCACAGGTCCATCGCACGCCCTGTAATGATGCAGAGGCCGCGATGACATCATATCCTGGCTGCCGGCTCACTGCAGGGCGAAGACCGTCAGACACAGTCACTCACACACAGTTACAGGCAGACAGTCAAACACGCAGGCAATCACACAGGCAGACAGTCACACATACACACACAGACAGTCACACCCACAATCACAGGCAGACAGTCACACATACACACAACACAGTCACAGGCAGTCACTCACACACACACACACACACACAGTCACAGACAGTCACAGACAGTCACTCACACACACACGCACACACACACAGTCACAGACAGTCACTCACACACACACGCACGCACACACACACAAAATCACAGGCAGACAGTCACACACAGTCACACAGACAATCACAGTCAGACAGTCACACACACAGTGGCACACACACACACACACACACACAGTCACACACACAATCAGAGGCAGACAATCACACAGGCAGACAGTCACACATACACACAACATAATCACAGACAGTCACACACACACAATCAAAGACGGTCACAATCACAGTTACACACTCACACACAGTCAAAGACAGTCACAATCACACTTACACACTCACACACAGTCAAAGACAGTCACAATCACAATTACACACTCACACACAGTCAAAGACAGTCACAATCACAGTTACACACTCACACACAGTCAGACAGTCACAATCACAGTTACACACTCACACACAGTCAGACAGTCACAATCACACTTACACACAGCACACACAGTCAAAGACAGTCACAATCACAGTTACACACTCACACACAGTCAGACAGTCACAATCACAGTTACACACTCACACACAGTCAGACAGTCACAATCACACTTACACACAGCACACACAGTCAAAGACAGTCACAATCACAGTTACACACTCACACACAGTCAGACAGTCACAATCACAGTTACACACTCACACACAGTCAGACAGTCACAATCACACTTACACACAGCACACACAGTCAAAGACAGTCACAATCACAGTTACACACAGCACACACAGTCAAAGACAGTCACAATCACAGTTACACACAGCACACACTCTCTCACTTACAGTAAGATTGGGCTGGAGGAGGAGTGGATCCAGTCCCTCCTGTGCTGTAGTTGGGGAAGCAGGGACTCCTTCCTGCTTCCCCTCTCTCTGTGTGCAGCAGTATGAGGCTGCATTTAGCTCCGCCCCCGCATCCGGCTTGGCTCCGCCCCCACGGCCGTTTTAGCCCCGCCCCCAAATCTCCGTGCAGGTTTTCTGCTTCCAGCCCCTGCGTGTGAGCTGTGTCGGCTGCCCGGCGCCCTGCTGCTACGGCACCCGGTGCAGCCACACAGCTCACAGAATAGCAAGCCTGGCCAGCCCTGGTGGCACCCCCCTGCCTGATGGCACCCGGGGCGGACCGCCCCCCCCGCCCCCCCCTTAGTACGCCACTGGTAATATGTCACGTGTTGTTGTTCCTCTGTTGTATTTACCTAATTTTAGCACCTGTTAAGGAACAGATGATTGATATTACGTCCTAATATGTAAAAAAAAAAACCATAGAATCCAAAGAGGGTGTCCATGATTATTTTTCCATGATTGTCTTTTCAACTAATTTAGCCTAACATTTGCAATTCATTTTCAATTACTGACAATTCACACGTTATTGAATAACCCTTTAAAGACGGCAATGTAACTACAAATCACTAAGCTTGAACCTAGCATTGAATTGAACATGAACATGGTTTTTACTAAAGAGCAAATCATTTGAAATTGATAGAGAATTGCATTTTTTTTAAATCCAAAACAGCTGAATTGGAATGATTCCCAATTTCAGCTATTTTTCATTTGCTTTGCTATTTCAGATGTAAATGATTCAGTCCCCATTTCAATCCCTTATCCAGATAATTGCCTGTTCAGTTAAAAACCACACTTGGAGAATAATTTAAGTGTGAACAGTAACGCGTTCAATTTATGGCCAGTAAGGTGACTGGTTGAATTCCTGAGTTCCGAGCCAAAATATTAACGAATTAGCATCCAATCAAACCGCGTAACAGACTAGCATGTTCATCTCATATCTTGATTCGGAATTCCAAACATGGTGCCAAACAAATAGATGATTTATTGAAGCTCAATGAGAAGTCTTTGCAAGGCAGGTGCTCTGAGCAATTGCCTGCCTCTTAACTTTAGTTCCACTGAGCTAAACAACAAGAAACAGAACTGGTTGTCTAATGGACAGCCAGTGGTTGTTTAACCCCTTAAGGACCAAACTTCTGGAATAAAATGGAATCATGGAATGAAAAAGGGGTTAAAAAGGTTAATTGATAAAGGTGCCAATTTACATTAAAAGCTGCATTTATTGCAAAATGAAAAATAAATCCAACAAGTCAAGCTGAAGTACTTTAGGGGTCTGGAGTGTCCTTTTAACCTCCCTGGCGGTAATCCCGAGTGTGGCTCAGGGTTAATTTTCAGTACCAAAAGCAGTAACACTGAGCCATGCTCGGGATTACACAGTAGTATCACTTACCTTGTCCCTACGAGCCCCTGGTGTAAAAACAATGTACAGCTTTAACATAAAAACAATACTGACATAATCAGACTGCCAGGAAGGTTAACTAATTGAACTTGTGATCTATTAACCCCCTTAGTGACTGCGGACATACAGGATAACCCCCTTAGTGACTGCGGACATACAGGATACGTCAGCCAAAAAATGGGTGTTAACGACCGCTGACGTACCCTGTACGTCCATGGCCAATATGAACGCTGGAAGCGATGGTGACTGCTTTCAGGCACTCTAAGTGTATTACACGATGCCACAATATCTAGGCATCGTGGAATGCCCCCCCCTCACTGCCGAGCACCCGAGTGATCGCTCCCCCCGGAGCAATTACTTCTGGGTTGCTGCGTGTGGTGCCCGGCAGTGTAGTGCAGAGCATCGGAAGCCATCAGGCAGGCTTCCAATGTTCTGCCTGTACTGAGTGCCTCGAAGGGTCAAAGTAAATGTTAAAAAAAAAAAAAGTTAATTACATTTTAAAAAAATGACCCATCCCTACCTCTACCTCCCGACGTACTTACCGATCGCCGCTGTTCAACCGCTGGTCTTCTTCTGAATGGGGAACTGTCTGGGCCAAGTAATTTAGGATCCCCAGGGGCTATGTGACCGCTCAAAAAGAGCAGTCACATGGCCACGATTAGTATCCGTAGTGCTGCCAGCAGGGGGACTGCCTGTACTCCCCCTGCTGGTGAAAAAGGAAAGGTTTTTTTTTTTTTTTTTTTAAATAATAAAGTTAATAAAGTAACAAATATATTAATATATGAATATTATGTTTATGTTTGCTCCTGAGAAAAGTCTGTAAGGAGGACTGAAACGTCAATTCAATTTTAACCCCTTAAGGACACATGACATGTGTGCCATGTCATGATTCCCTTTTATTCCAGAAGTTTGGTCCTTAAGGGGTTAAAGAATCCAATAAAGAATTGCAGTTTAATTACAGACCGTGAGTGCAGCTAGTAACTTTTGCCACTTGAATACCCTTGAGCCCTGGCTAGCACCCAGCAATTTATAACAATTCCAGCTTGTGTGCAGGTCTGAAAATTGTATATATATACGGCTAATTTTTGATGTAATACCTATTGGAATAAAGTACCCTTTTTTAACTTATTAAGTCCTTGGAGTGCATCTCTTTACTTTTGTTTATATATTTTCCACGCGGGATTGCACCTAGGCTAAATTGCATTATTTAGATGAAAGGGTGAGTGCCAAGTATAATTTTTTGTATAAATATATATATATATATATATATATATATATATATATACATAAATTCCAATTGATGGTCTGCACTCACAGTCTCCGTTTAAAACGTAACTTTTATTGTTCACATCAAAGAAAAAAACAGATGCCATATGTGTCAGGGCTCCGCGGGCGGCTCTTCCCCTACCTGTCGGCGAGCAGCGTCCTCTCTGCTTGACGTGCCGCTTGCGTCCTCCTCCTCTCCTCCCAGCGGCAGCATGTATAATGCTGCATGCTGGGAGCCGGCACATTTATCCGAACGCCGGGGTCACTCATGTGACCTGGTATTAAAGCAACAGCACAATAATCACAGTGGGAGGTATAGATATCCCCCACGTGTGATTGTTAATGCTGATTGGAAGTTATCCAATCAGAATTAAGCACAGGATTTAAATACTTACCTTTCCTGTCTCTCAGTGCCCTGTTGTGGTCTTATAATACTTGTATTGCAATTTGCTCGTGTTTCTCTCTGGTTACCGAATATTTGGCTTGTTATTCCGATTCTCCTGTTTTCTCCATTCCTTTGACCTCGGCTTGTTTCTCGTTCTCCTGTTTTCTGGCTCCCTTTACTTGGCATGTCTCCTGACTATTCTTAGTGTGCTTAATCCGGCCATTCTAAGGACCGATATTGCACCCTTTACTATCTGTGACCTGTTAGCGTGTTAGGTTCCCGAATTCTGACAATATGTGGTCAACGTTTCAGTCCCCGATCAGGACTTTCCTCAGGACAGCATGTATATCTTATATATAACATCATACTAAGTGTATTTTTTTTATTAATATATTGTGATAGAGTGTTGGGGATGGTGGTCAAGGGTGTATATCTGGCACCCAGACTTTTGCACAGCCACTATCCTGACATGTGGATTAGCGCATGCAGCCCCAGGGAAAGTTAAGTTTAACCCCCTCCATCTGTTTCGGCCCCCCTGGGCCATGTGATCGCGAAGTCCTTGCAAATAATTCAATAATTTTATAATATATTATACACATATAATGCATATATATATGATTTCATTAGAAGTTTTCTTTGAGATATATACACATATATCTCAGGAAATAAAGGGTGTTTATATACACACAAACAAATTATATAAACATGTATTATATGTATATGTGTTTGTATATATATATGTATATATATATATGTATATATATATATATATATATATATTTACACATACATACACACATATTAAATGTGTGTGTGTGTGTGTGTGCATATATAATATATATATATATATATATATTTATAAAAAAATGAATAAAAATTTTAACTTTGGTCAGTGTTTGTGACTAAGTGGCTACTACAAAAGACTGGACATACCACATTTTGAATACCCTGGGTTGTCTACATTTGAAAATAGTATGCAATGATTTCACATTCCTGGGCTCCCATATCATCTCAAAATGCAACACAGACCCAGCAAACCAAACTGGCAAACTGAATTGGGCAAGCCCTATATTGACCCTGTAACTTCTCAAAACATCATAAAACCTGTACATGGAGGGTATTGTTATACTTGAGTGACTTTGCTGAACACAAATATGAGTGTTTAAAACAGTAAAACGTATCACAACGATGAAATCATCTTGGGCTGTTACACGGTATCAAAGGCAACATTGGCCCAGAAAACCAATCTGGCAAATTTTTATGTACAAACATGGAAAAGGGGAAAGTCCTACATTTGACCCCTGTAAGTTTACAAAGACTCATAAAACCTGTACATTGGAGGCACTGTTGTACTCGATGTTGCTGAACACATATTGAGGTGTTCTTTGTCAGTAACATATAACAGGAACTGAGAATCCATGCCTAAAGTACAATGTGAGAGAAAAATAACACAAAAAAATGACAACCTAAAGGTTTGACAAAGACTGGTGGTAGAATTAGTGCATGAAAAGTGTTAAAATACCACCATTTGAAATACCCTAGGGTGTCTACTTTTCAAAAATATATGGTTTGATGGGTGTATATTACATTGTCCAGCTTTGAAAAAAATGTCCCAAATAGGACATGGGTTCATGATGACCAGCTGTGAAAATTCCAGGTTAGAAAACTGGAATGAGCACCCTCCAAATAAGGTATTTTAGCCCCCAGAGAACCTGACACATCTTTACATGGGTGGTATCACTGTACTCAGGAGATGTTGCTGAATACATATTGGGGTGTTCTTTGGCAGTAAACCTTAAAGTTCTCCATACATGTATTCTTAAATTGCTATGAGTGTGTCCAATAAAAATCACATATTATTACTTTTTTTTTTTTGGCATTTATTGGTGGTAAAATGGTTGCATGAAAAGAGTCAAAATACTCCAAGTTTAATACCTTAGGTTGTCTTCTTTTAAAAAGTATATACATGTGAAGGGTTATTCAGGGATTCCTGACAGATATTAGTGTTACATTTAATTTTGAAAAAAAAAAAAATGGTTTGGAAATAGCAAAGTGCTACTTGTACTTATTGCCCTATAAGTTTCCAAAAAAAGCTAAGAACATTTTAACATTGGGTAATTCTAAACTCAGGAAAAATTTAGAAACTATTTAGTATGGGTGTTTTTTGGCAGTTGTAGATGCGTAACAGATTTTGGGGGTCATAGTTAGAAAAAGTTTTTTTTTTTTTTTTTTCAGCATATTTTATAATTTTTTATAGTAAATTATATGATATGATGAAAACGATGGTATCTTTAGAAAGAGCGTTTAATGGCGAGAAAAACGGCATATAATATGGGTGGATACAGTAAATGAGTAACAGGAAAATTACAGCTAAACACAAACACTGCAGAAATGTAAAAACAGCTCTGGTCCCAAACAGTAAAACAATTTAAGTGGTCTGGTCTCTAATGTGTTAACCAGTGACAATGCTGCATTGGTTCTTTCAGTGGACATTGATTGCACTCTAATAGCTGATAGTAGAATCTATACATACAGTAATCAAAAAATGCTACCAACACAAGCCTCATAAATAATATGCATCCTCTAAACACACTCACTCATGGCCCCAGCAGCACCCTTATAATGTATGCATGTTCCGGTGAGTGCAGCCTGTTTAGTTTTATATATATATATACACATATATATTATTCATTTTTTTGATCACTCTATTAAGCTGAGACAAAATCAAGGAAGAAGAAAGTTAGAAACCAGAACAACACAGGGTTAATATTAGATGCATTCTAATCAAATGTTTTATGTTTAAAACAAAACACTTCAATCTTAAAATTTGCGCCCATCATAAATCTATTAATATAAAATTGTCCTATAATGTTTTTCCATTTAAAAATGATTGCCAGACATTTATGTAAATATGTTTATGCAAATAAACCGGCTTGTATTGTAAATGGATTTCTCTTGTTGCCTAATTCAGTTACAATTAGCACAGTTACAACCTCCTCTGTGCTTTTTAGTGGATTAGCTAACAGTTATTGAAAACCACAAACTACAATGGCAATTAATTAAGGGGAAAGTAGTAAATTTAGATAGTGTAAACAAATGGGATATAATTAAATCATAATAGTAAAGTAATGATTTGGAGGCAATAAAAACAATAAATTCATAGCATGAGCTGTATACTTCAGGGCATAATATATTGAGAAATTATTGTTAATCCCAGTCTTATAAAGTACTTATGGCTCCTTTGAGAGGCAAAGTGTTTGTGTTTGACCTTCTTATATGAAAGATATTTAATAACACAACTGAGAAAAAAGGCATGCTTAAGTCGGTGCTGCCCAGATGCAGCCAAATAGAGTTGGTGATGAAGCGTGCGTTATAAATTAGGGAACTCATATCCAGTGGCCCTGCGTCCAGTGGGGCCACACTTTGTAGCACTCCTGTAAGCATTTGGGATTGCTCGTGGTGATTGCATGCTTGTATATGGTTCCTCCAGCTCTGGAGAGATGTTTTATAAAGGTCCCAACAAACAGTTTTTCTGTTGAACTTGCTATCAGAAACAATGTGGAACTCCGTATTACGTTTTGCAATGCAGAGTATGCTATTTTCTGACACTATCCTATTGGGTTCCAATTCTCTGAGTTTGTGTGCAATATCAGTTTGACACTGAGTGATTGCTAGATGCGTGTAACTTGACAAGATGGCTGCCTTTGACTGCGCCATTTTGAAAGTCACAGAGCTCCCTTCTATGAGATCTACTGCTGTCAATTGTTGCATGATTTTACATGCAAGCCAATAGTGGGTGGGGCTGAAGTGGCCACATGACTAGTTTTCCATATATGGCCATGAAGTATAACACTATAGTTGCTTCATGTGTGCTTACTGAGGTTTTATAAATTATTACTTCTCAGACATTTATCAGACAGCATACTATTTTCAGTTCCCCTACCTTGACATTGAGGTTTATTCAAATGAAATTAATACTAGATTGAAAATTAGACTAAACTAGCCAAGCTGTGAGTATAGCTCATTTGGACAGTGCCATTTTATCCTACATGAAACCCCAAAGTTGCTTGCTATCTCGCCTGTTTGAAATAGGCTCAATTCTCCTGCATTCAGTTATTACAATTCCACTGTGGTTCACTGTATTCCCTAACAACTGAATAGTAACTGGATTAAGCCAAATTAATCCCTGCTATTTTCAAATGGATCTTGTTACAGCAATGAAAATAGCTGAACCAAACAGCAACTAAATTGCAACTACAGTGTAACCAAATTCCCCTGTGACAAAATACGATTGTGGAGAGGATTTAGGGTTGGGGTATCCTTAGTGTGTTAAGGGAGGTTTGAGGTATTATTGTCTGACTTTAAATTAGGGTGCTCAGGTTTTAGGTGCGGTTCCCTTGCCTGTATCAGTAAAATTGAAACAACCAAATGAAACCAATTCAGTTGAAGATTCGATTGTTTGTGAACAGTTGAATTACCCATATAATATGGAATTGGGGATCTTTTCAGGAGACAACCTATCTGCAGCTGACTAGAAGTTTAAATTTGGTAGAATTTACTGCATTTGCCTTTTATGAATATCCAAAAGGTGACAGGTGAACTCCACATAGTTACTGGTTGGTTTACAATTCAATACAGTTCATGTAAATTGACATTTTAGGTACCATAACGACTTAATCAACATTAAGTTATTATGGTGCAAGGAGTTCCCTGGGCTCATTCTTACCTCAAGGGCTTAAGCCGTTCTTGAACAGTTTAACCCCAAAGTTGCCTCCAGTGTCGATCTCAGCTCCCCATAGAGACTTCAGGAAACACAGATCGCCGCCAGCCGGGGTGCCGGTGGTTGGCTGAGAGCTGTCAGCTGACACTCTTAGCCAATCAGTGACTCCCCATTCACAAAAAAAATGTTTTGTGAATGGGGAGTCACTGATTGACTGAAACTGAGAGGGTCAGCTGACCGCGCTCTGCCAATCAGCAATGCTCCTGCCGGCGGCACTCCGCACTTCCCAAAACTGAAATTTCTAAAACCGGATGTCGCCTATGGGGAGCTGAGATAGACACTGGAGGCAACTTTGGAGTTAAACCGTTAGAGAACGGTTTAATCCCTTTAGGTAAGAGTGAGCTCGGGGACCAACTGGTAGCATCCCAACTTCATTTAGATTAAGTTGTTTTGGTGCCTGGAGTGCCTTTTTTTTATAAATAAACAAGTAAGTGTTTGCTTATCCACAAAATGGTCATGTGTTACAAATAAACATTACATATAGACTAACTTACTCCATTGAATGCTAGTAGCAGGGGTAGATAGGCCTATTAGTACCAGCCACACTAGCTTATGACCTCTCTCTCTCTCTCTATATATATATATATATATATATATATATATATATTTTTTATTATTATTATTTTTTTTTTTTTGGGGTGCCCTCATTCATATTGGAGAACTGGTTTTCAAATTTATTTTTTTACATTTTTGTGACCTATATATCTGCAAACTATACTGATGCAATCTACAAAACGAGTAGTATAATTTGTTCCAGGTTAGCTCTTCATACCCAGTCTGACCCTGGCCATTTTCAGTTTGTGCAGTCCTGATTTTTAATATTGTCACTGTGTGTCTATGTGAATGCTTCTTCTAAATTATAAGATATTTTGCTTTAGACAATAGGAGAGAGCTTTAATGGTTTATTTATGCATACTGTGGCATCACATTTATTGAAGATTATAAATTTAAAGTGAAATATATTGTAAAATGATATGTTACTGCACACTTGGAAATCATAAACATAAATAATAAATACGAAAACCACTATTTTGCAGCAGAAATCTCTCTCTCTAAATATGGAGCCTTCACCAGACTCCCAGTGTTTCCGTGATGAGTGATATGAATGGAGGTTTTTGTCCCAGATATGATCCAGTTTACTTTCTTCTACCTTTTTATATAAATCCTATTAACACACACAATCTCGACAATCTCAGACACTGGATGCATGTATATGATGATGACATTCCCTTTGAAAAACATATGATTTGTAGGAAAAGGAGAGAACCTGGTACCTCCAATGGTTACAGTATTTAGTTTAACCCCTTCAGGACGGTGTCAATTGTACACATTCTGATCAAAACAAAATGTAAACAAAAACTGGAATTTGCTCTGTATGTCTGTTCAACCGTAATTCACCTCTTTCATATTAAGTGCACCCGCACTTATTATATATCATTTTATTCAGGAAAAACAGGGCTTTAATTTCTCATGAACTATTTATATATGAAACATAACTTATTATGAATCAAATAAAAAAAAACTGTGATACATAAAGATTTTTAAAAACAATTTGCAGTTCTGCCTGCCATTTTAGCTGTAAATGTCATAATACTTTTAGCTTTTACTGCAATAAAATGCACATATTTGTATTCAGCAATGTCTCACGAGTACAACAGTACCCTCCTTTAACAGGTCTTACTGTGTTTTGGAATGTTACAGGGTCAAATAAAGCACATTCCATTTTCCGTTTTTTTTTCACATTTAAATTTGCCAGATTAGTAATGATACCTTTGAGACCGTGTGGTAGCCTAGGAATGATAATTACTCCCATGATGGCATAGCATTTGCAAAAGTAGACAACCCAAGGTATTGCACGTGGGGTATGTCCAGTCTTTTTTAGTAGCCACTTATTCACAAACACTGGCCACATTTAGCGTTCATATTTGTTTTTGTGGGAAAAAAGCAAAAAACGAATATTTGGCCAGTGTTTGTGACTAAGTGGCTACTAAACAAGACTGGACATACCCCACTTACAATACCTTGGGTTCCCTACTTTTGCAAATAGTATGCCATCATGTGGATAATTCTCATTCCTGGCCTACAATATGGTCTCAAAGGCAACATTACCAAACCGGCAAATTTCAACGTGAAAAAATGAAATGCAAGCCTTATATTTGACACTCTAACTTACCAAAACACCATAAAACCTTTACATGTGGGGTACTGTTATACTTGGGAGACTTCACTGAACACAAACATTAGTGTTTCAAAAGAGTAAAACTTATTACAACAATATTGTTAGTAAAAGTGCCGTTCATGTGTGGAAAAATGCAAAAAAACAAAAAAAAACATACATATATAAATATTTAAATTCTTTGTGTATACTTATGTAATCATTAATCATATATATTTATCTATATATATTTGTAGTTATTTGTATTTTATATATAGATATATATATATATATAGAATGTCATTCTAAGTGTATTTTGTTACATATATATATGTATATATATTATAAATATATTATATATTTTATATATACATATATATATATATATATATATATATATATGTATATATAAAATATATAATATATTTATAATATATATATATATATATATATAATATATATAATATATTTATAATATATATACATATATATATATATGTAACAAAATACACTTAGAATTACATTCTATATATCTATCTATATATAAAATATATATATATATATATATATATAAAGGCTTGGCCTGTAGTTGTGGGAGGGGCTTGGTTTCCCTATAAAAGGGCTACCAATCCACTCTCACATTACCGTCAATGGTCTGGCGAGTCAGAAACGTTACTTCCGGTTCTGACCGCCATCTTGGATTTCCCCTTACCTGTTCATCGTGGTCTCCGGGTCCGGTGCCCTCCTGAGTGGTCCAGGTTCTCCAGTGCTTTTGCCGCCGCCGCCGCTGCCGCCGCCGCTGCCGCCGCCGCCGCCGTCCGCACAGCTTTCCGGTACTCACTGCCGCCAAAATAACCGTAAGTTGGGCCCGCCGTAAAGCAAACCGCTTCACATTCACGGCGGAGCCCCTATTCACTTAACCGCATCCGGAACTATTTTCGCGGCAATCACTCCGCCGCTAAGCAAAATAATCCCTATCTTTAAAACGATTAAAACAATCAATACATTCGTTAATATACTTAAAATTATGCTACTAAACGAAACGGTTTATGTATAAATTAATCACACTATTTAAATCCACTTTTTTACTCACGATTTATACACGATCCTGCATCCACTTCTTAGGTGGAATCTCGCCCCCTACCGGTCTATAACGATATTACACCTAATAAAAAAAAAAAAAAAAAATTGATGTTACATTTAATTAGATTCCTGATTTCTGATATCTTCCCACAGGTTTTCTGACCAGAATTCATATTAATATTTGGGAACCCTGAGATCGGTATCATTTATATACGTTATAGGTTGGTAACATTGTCATATGACCCATGTTAAATGACCGTATAAACATATGATATTAGTTAAAATATAATTTACTCTCCTAGGTTTAGTCATTGGAACGGTAGATTTTACAAGCAAGAAACCGGTTTCTCTCGCTTATATCTCCTCCGCAGTTATCGGGTAGGTTCTGGTTCTAAGGTCCACGATCTGGCCTAACCACTACCCCAGATTCAGATATTTATATATCATCTTATACCCACAGGTTAACCTACCGACAAAATCACAGATTCTCTTCAATTGAGAGGCAAGCCTGACTCACTTTTCAGGTACTACGCCAGATCCCACTATTTCCAAAATATTAATTGAGGGGTACTGGTCCCAGGTTAGGGGGGCCAATTAGATAAATATTTTCTGGTCTTAATCCATAGGCTAGTGGTCCCGCGAGGCCAACATCCCTAACCTCACACTCGGAGGTGACACGTCCCTCGGGCCAAATCATAGCTAGCCGCCTCGCATCAATGTAAAGAGAGGGCCTCACCTGTCACTCCCAATCTTTCTTATGCTTTAAATGACACCGAGAGGCCAACACCCCGCCACAACGTTCGGTAGCCTCAAAACGTCCCCTCGGGCCCACTCATAGATAGTGCCTCTCAAGCCGCTTGGCAACTAGCAGGGCCTCATCTGTCACGTTCAAAAAAGCTTAATTGTTTCACCGCTTGGTATTTGGTTAGCCCATCAGTACCCACCCACAAAACAATTCATACGACTGACTATATATATTTATAATTTCAGTTATGTCACTAACGCCAGATATTCCTGAAGAACTGTCACTACCTAGCACACCCGCTAGGCCTGCCACCCCTGGTCCAAGTACAGACGTGAATAGCCCGGCATCCCTTAGATCGTGGACCATACCACGTCTTACAGCTGAACTAAGAAGACGCTGCATCCCTTTCCCAGCTACAGCTAGAAAGGCGGAGTTGTATAGGCTTCTAAACACTACCACTGACAACTCCGAGGCAAGGCGGGTCTCAAGTACCAGCATTTCATACAATGATGACGTCCCTTATGACATCCACGGGGAAAATCACTGACAGGCTGGACAAATTGGAGGCCGGTAGTGCTACTCACTCCACTACAAATACAACGGTCACCACTCAGCCTCTTGCTGATACCTTACCCGGTAATACCCCACCAGCCACGGGTGACATAGAATCTATTGATCCCTCACACATGGTCCCAGCTCACCTTAAGAAGGACATTCTGGAAGGCAAGGACGTTAACCTAGCTTCATTGCTTATTGCCTCCCAGGATGTCCTTGAGAACAGGACCTTTGCTTGTGGGGACATTTCTGTAGTCCTTAAGGCTAGGGACCCTCGCCTGAACAAAAAATTGAATATACCAGAATTTGTGTTAGGTTTTGGCATCTATAGGGACGTATATTGCACTGTATACCCAGGGAAAAGAGCCGAGCTAGATGCGTACATGCACAAGTTGGTGGATTTGGGGCACAAATACGGTGGTACAGCGTTTTACGATTACCACCGTTCCTTCTCTGCAAAGGTGGCCGCAGCTCTGGCTCAGTTCAATTTAAGCATTAAGTGGAATAAGTTGGACACTGAGCTATTCTGTAGGCACTTTGCAGGCCTCAAGCCCCCAACTTGTGCAGTATGCTCATCAGCAACCCACAGCACTAATTTCTGCCCTAATACAGCTGAGGTAGAACAAAACCAAGCAACTACTAACCCCTCAAGGTCAAATAAAGGTTTGAAAGACAAATTAGGAAGAGATATTGTCTTCTTAGGGAAATCCCAGGTATGCAACAATTTTAATGCTGGCAATTGTGGGTTTAGTTCGTGTAGACTAATGCATGTCTGTTCACATTGTTTTAGGGCTCATTCCAAGACAATGTGCCCAAATAAAGCTTTTCCTAAACCCTATCGCACATGCGTGAACCTCAGCTTATTCACCGATTTACTACATCTACACCCATCACGACATTTTAGTGACTACCTCATAACAGGTCTATCGGAGGGTTTTCACACAGGGTTGATACATTTACCTACAGGCACATTGGAATGTGACAACTTACTTTCCACACGAGATGACCCACAGCTGGTACATAAACTTATCACAATTGAGGTGGACCAAGGGTTTTTGCTGGGTCCTTTCCACTCACCACCTTTTACTTCTTGGAGAACCAATCCCATTGGGATTGTCATGGGGAAAAACTCCCTTAAACCCAGGCTAATCATTGATTTATCCGCACCACATTCCTCTACAGTCCCCAGCTTAAATTCCCTCATACCATCGGAAGAGTTTTCACTGCATTACGCCACCATTGACCATGCCATTGGGGCTATCATTAAAGCAGGCACAGGGGCATGGTTAAGTAAAACGGATGTAGTGAACGCCTTCAAATTACTTCCTATGCACCCTACACTTTGGCACCTTCACGGCATTAAATGGGAAGGGTTATACTATTTTTTCACTCGCCTCACTTTTGGTTCTAAAAGCAGCCCGCGTATTTTCGACACATTTGCAGAGGCCTTATGTTGGTTGTTACTCAATGTATGTAAATGTCCCTCAGTGATTCACTATTTAGACGATTTCCTCACAATTGAGAACAACACACTTCCACCCACAAGTTTAAGACACATGTTGGCATTATTCGAGTCACTTTCTATCCCAGTCTCCCCACATAAGACCCTGGGGCCTGACACTCAGATGCAATTTCTGGGGATACAACTAGACACAGTACACATGCAGGCTAGCCTCCCTCATGAGAAAATTGAGCGTATCCTGGCAAGCATTGACCATTACCTACAGCAAGGTTGTTGCACAAAAAAAGATCTACAATCATTGCTGGGATCGCTTAATTTTGCAATGAGAATCATTCCTCAGGGGAGATCATTTATTTCACATTTGCTGTCACTATTTCCACAATTTACCTCAGACACATCTTACATTTCATTAGACAACCACGCAACATCCGATTTGCGCATGTGGAGAAGTTTCATCACTTCTTGGAACGGGCGTGCCATGTTTATACCACCTCACTCAGACACTTCACCTACACTATGGACAGATGCTGCAGCAAACACAGGTTTCGCAGCCATATGGGGAGACCAATGGCTTGGGGGGCCGTGGCCAACTGAGGTGAAAGCTCTCACAAAATTCACAGAGACCTCAGCTTTATTTGAGTTGTACCCCATCGTGGCAGCAGCCGTTACCTGGGGCCACCAGTGGTCCGGTCACACGGTTTGGTGCTATTCTGACAATATGGCTACTTGCCATATTGTCAATAAAGGCCGGTCATCATCACTGGTAATTATGAGGCTCTTGAGACGACTCACATGGGTAGCAGCCACTTGTCAATTCTTTCTAACATGTATTCACGTTCCTGGGTGCACAAACATCAGTGCTGATCACTTGTCTTGATTTCGTTTTCAGGAATTCTTCACGACACTGCCCACCGCTTCCTGACTGGCAACACCAGCCCCACTTTTCACAGACATGATAATGGATTAAAAGCCTTGTTAAATCACGCACGTCACATTTCTCACCTTGCACTTTCTGTAAATACAAGAAACACTTACGACAGAGCATTTCACATATTCAGGAAATTTATCACTGATTTTCACATTCACGACATGTTTACGATAGAAGCAATCTTGGGTTTCACTTCTTTTTGCCACATCAACCTAAAACTATCATTCAACACTATTAAATTATACCTCACGGGAATTCAACACCACATGCTTATTCAACAACCCAAAGCCACTAGTTTCTTGTCATCATATCAAATCAAGACAGTTCTTGATGGCATTAAAAAATTAGACACACATGTCCCAGCAAAACGACTACCTATAGATAACCGTATATTTCATGCACTAAGCAACTTGTTAGATTCCTCCCCGTTTGAGCCCAGGACAAACACGGTCATAAAGACAGCCATATATCTAGCTTTTTATGGATTCCTCCGTCCCAACGAATTCACAACCAGGACTATTACGACCACTGATTACTTAAGAACCTTGGACTTAGAGAAACATAACGACCATTACCTACTCATACTCAAACACTCAAAAACCAGCACCATGGGTCATACCGTTACGATCCCTTTGTACCCTACTCATAACAAATGGTGCCCGGTACAAAATGTTGACAATTATCTGCAATCACTCCACAAACAACCATTACAACCTTTGCTAGAACTGCACGGTAACGTTCTAACTACAGCAAGGTTTATGCTCTATGTAAGATTGCTGTTGACTAGACTCGGCTTGAACCCTAGTCAATTTTCAGGTCATTCTTTCCGAATCGGGGCAGCATCCACAGCCTCTGCTAACCACATACCTCCACACATCATCAAAACAATGGGACGCTGGAAATCTTCTGCTTATACTCTCTATATACCCAATCCTGTTAAAGAATTAAGACTAGCTTTTTGTGACTTATCTAAATAAAGTTTGGTCAACGTATTATGTCTTATGGTATTTATTTTTGCCCACTTTTTACAGGCCTACTGCTCTGTCGGTTTCGGCACACCACAACCGACTAATTCCAACTAATGGGTATTTATGTTATTATATGTTATTATATGTTATGATCTCATATACGGCTATATGGCCACGACCACAAATATAAAGGCTTGGCCTGTAGTTGTGGGAGGGGCTTGGTTTCCCTATAAAAGGGCTACCAATCCACTCTCACATTACCGTCAATGGTCTGGCGAGTCACCCCACCCGCCACTCCCTCATTTACAAACACCCTCTAAGGTGGGCCCACTTTTTACAGGCCTACTGCTCTGTCGGTTTCGGCACACCACAACCGACTAATTCCAACTAATGGGTATTTATGTTATTATATGTTATTATATGTTATGATCTCATATACGTCTATATGGCCACGACCACAAATATATATATACACATTTATTTTATTTTAAACATGTCTAATTATTATTTATTTATACTTCCCACCAGCAGGCAGATCCAAAGCCAGCTATAGGGGGCCATGTGATCACTCTTTGAGATCGATCACATGGCCCCCGGGGACCTGATTTGCCATGGGAGGGCTGCCTAGGCTGTCAGTCAGTCCTCCCGAAAAGAATCGCGGCGGAGGTAGGTCCACCGGGGCTCCTGGGGTATAAAGCCATTATGGCGTTCTATGCCGCAGCAACTGCTTTAAAGCCCATTATAATGGCGACGGCATAGAACGCCGTAACGGTGTTAAGGGGTTAACTACATATGCCCACACATGTTATGTAGCAGATTGTGCAAGATCTTCTTGTTAATATAGCATAGCGACCCTGTTTATTTTTTTCTCATCATCCCACTGCACATTAGATAGGGGAGATAGAGAGTACAACTACAACTATTGTACTCTCTTACTGTTGTGCCTGTCCTGGGTGTTCTGCAGGACTTTTTTTTTTCAAAATATTACCCTTCACACGAGATATGGGAAGAAATGGAAGATGATCCCTATGTCCTCCTGGCGTTTGTGGTATTCTATGGAATCCTGAACAGTGTTTTCATTTAGTTTTTTGTTGTTGCTGTTGTTAAAGATGTTTCCAATAATTTTTTTTATTTTTTTTTGGACTTTTGTTTACAATTGAAGAGCAAGCAAATTGAATGTATTTCATGCATTTTTATCAGTTTTTGATAAATGTTTTGCACCGCTCCCAATTGCTTTAAAGCCTAAATGGACACTATAGTCACCTGAACAACTACAGCTTAATGTAGATGTTCTGGTGTCTATAGTCTTTCACTGCAGGCATTTTAATGTACACACTGCCTTTACATTGCTGCCTAGGGACAACTCAGATCACCAGTAGAGGTGCTTCCTGTTTCAGTGTTGCATGGAGGCGCTGAACATTCCTCATAGAGATGCATTGATTCAATGCATCTCTATGAGGAGATGCTAATTGGTCAACCACAGCAGTTTGCTGCGCATGTGCATTAGCCTCCCAATGCTTTTCTATGGGAAACATCTTTTTTCAAGGTGATGAGGGACAAAGGGGCTGGTGTATAAATGGTGTTTTACACCTATAGTGTCAGGAATGCACATTTGTATTCCTGACACTATAGTGTCCCTTTAATTTTGCTCTTTCAAAACTAATCTCCCAAAATGAATCATATTGAAATTCAATTGTGGGTCAAATTCTCTTAATAATGGCAATTCAGTGGAAGATCAGGAGCTTTGTGATGTGCTTTTGTGTGTAACAGTGATGCAGTGATGTAGAGAGAAAGTGACAAACAACAATATCATCTTACTTTATTAAACACATTTTGCTATGCTGATTTATTCAACACGAAACAAAGGAAATCATAGTCAATGTTTTTCTTTATTGGCATTGTAAGGCAAAGTAAAAACAAAAAAACAAAAAACAGCAAAGATAAAAGCAGACATAAACTCAACTGAGAGTACTGACGTGAAAAATAAATACACAAACTGGTAAAAATTATTATTAATGCCAAAGCAATATACAAGTTATACAATGTTTTACAAGATAATGTAAGATCTAGAACAAAGATAAATTGTCTGGGAAAGAAACAGTTTAATTTCTGAAACGTCTAACAAAATTGGTCCACAAGAAACATTTTAGATACTCATCAGGACATAAAGAATTAAGCTGTCTACAACTTGAATTTTTATGAACCATTACCTGCTGTACATAAAGATTAAGGGAAACATAGATAAATTAAAACACAATAATAATAATAAAAACAGAACAGACTGTAAAACAACATTGTAAAAATAATTTGTTGTGAAAATGCGACTTCTAATGCTATTTGCTTTGTTGGATCTAATTTCATTACAGAGGTACATACGAATATCCTGTTGAATTCCTAAGAAATGACATATTTGATGGCTTATGGTTAAATGTTAGTGATATAAGCTGTAAAAATATATTAAACACATTCAGTATTTCTGTTGAGTAACTCATGCCCAACTAATGGGGTAGATTTATAAAAGGGTGATATATGCTTAATCATCCTATAACCATTTTTCATTTGAATAGCTGTTTTTGTTCATTCATGTGAATAATACGTTAATCTTCTTTCTCTAATTCACCAGTTCCCAGTAATTTAATGCAAATTTAAGAGATGCTGTTTTACTTTTCAGTTTAGCAGTCATAACATTGTAATATAGGTAGAGCCACAAAGAAAGGATGAGTGGAGTGTAATTGTCTATGGCATTGTAGCTTTGTCATAGCAAGTGAATATTTTTTTAAAAAGTAGAACACGGTACAGGTGGAAATAAATATATATATATATATATATATATATATATATATATATATATATATATATAATTGGCAAATATGGCTTTTGCCTCTTGACTTATTCTAATAAAAAGAAGAGTTATACAGTGATACATTTTCTTCCCATCAGATAGATTTAATTACTCCACATGACTTTGTGGATGCTGAGACAAGAAGGAACAAATACAATTTCCACTCACTGTGTAGTATCTCATATGATGTGTGTATCTTATATCTGCCACGTGACGTGGGCCATCATCTAAGAAAAACAACATCCACTGTTAACCTGAAATAAAGCAGCCAATTAACTCAGTGATAACCACAATTTTTAAAATGTACTAAGACTTCCCAAAAAACACATATTGGTCTCATTTAAAAATGCACTCTGCTCAGTAGTAATGAATAAGAAGATGGTGGAAAACTTTTGTGTTTTCACAAAAAAAAAAGATTGTGGACAGTATTAGTAAATATATATATATATATATATATATATATATATATATTAAACTTTTTATGTAGTTTTCTTTGTGTAAATTAAGATGACCATTTATGACTATGTAACCACTTCATCTATACATGGATTTATATAGAACGTAAACAGGGCAATCAGGCTGAATCAGACTAGATTAATATTGGCATCTGGGGAAGGACAAGTAGATGTCAGGGCAATATATACATGGGTTGGGAGGAGGGAATAATGGAATGAAGTAATGAGGTCAAATGAGTTGGACTCTGAGGAACTGGTGAGAAAGTAAAGAGTTGGGGTCAGGAAGAAGATTGAACTATGGAGGATCAAGGAAGTCATTTCTGATTATGATTAAATATTCAAGGACAAATGAAAGTCTAATCTGAAATAGAGATCATTACATTTAAAATAGTGAATATATAGATTTTAGATTTAATCAGATGTATATATATATAGTTACAAATAATACATCTGATTTAATCTAAAATCTATATATTCACTATTTTAAATGTAATGATCTCTATAACTATATATATATAACGAAAAACGAGTGCACTCAAAAGGACTTAGTAGAAAAGAATATATTCAATTTATTCACAAACGTGCCAGTGATAGGTTCAACGTTTCAGTCTTCGTAGGACTTTTATCAAGACAATCAAAAGGCGGGTAAACAATGTTTAAATGTGGTGAAAACAGACTTCAATTGGAGAGTGAAAACGAGGTTGTGATGTCACCAGTGACGGTTAAAGTTCAACAAACATACCTAGACAGACTTAACCCCTTGAGGTGTGTAAAATGAAATTATAAAAAAAAGATCTATAGAAAAATCTATAGAAAAATCTATAGAAAAAATAATAATGATAAATATTATGGAGTGATTAGACCATGTACACGGTCAAAATTTTATCAAATTGGGTGGGTGATGACTGGTTGCATGTAATAATGTATTACGGTTACATCACCCACCCAATTTGATTAAATCACTCCCGGTATCACAGTTTATCAGAGTTATGAGGAACAATTCTGATCCCAATAGAACTGCCATTCAAATTCAGGAAATGTTTGAGAAATTCATCCAAAGGGGTTATTCCAAATACACACTTGATCGAGCATATTCTAAGGCAATGCAGTTGCACACAGATGGGCCTTTGAAAAGTATTAAATTGCCCAGATTAATTTTCCCACAAACTTTTCATTCACAATCCTTAAGCTTTTCAAAAATGATCCGTAAAAACTGTGAGATATTTAAAAAAGATATTACATTGCCGGCTATATTCCATCAAACCCCAATCATGAGTTATAGGAGAAATAAAAATTTGAGGGATCACCTTGTACATACTGATGCACAGGAGCTAAATCGATCGGAACACTACAATGCTGGTTGATTTCGATGTTTAAAATGTACAGCTTGCAACAACATGACTCCAGGGAAATCTTTTTTTCATCCCCATTCTGGTAAAGAATATAAATTACGTCAACGCATTGTCTGCACTACCACACATGTTGTATACCGCATTACATGTCCATGCGGTCTCATGTACATTGGTAAAACCTCAAATGACCTTCGAGAACGAATGAGGGGTTATAGATCGACTATTAGGATTGCACTGTCCAGTGGCACAGCAACTACTCCTATAGCTAGACATTTCCTTGAAGCAGGACACACATTGCCAACCCTTAAATTTATGGGAATTGAACAGGCCCCGGCTCCACGACGGGGAGGTGACTGGGATAATTTGCTTCTCCAGAGAGAAGCCTACTGGATTTTTACATTGGGAACATTGTCCCCTGGGGGCTCAATGAGATTAACCCACTGAACTGTTTCATCTCTCAAAGATAGAAAGACGTAGTTGTATCTAACAGTGTAGCAGCACAGTTGTGCTACATTGTAGTACAATTTATCCCAGATATTACCATTTGTATCTCTATGCTAAGAAAGTTATATACATGTATGATATTTTGTATATTTATTTTGTATACTGTGTAGCGGATTGGTACCGGGCTGTCCCACGACATGTATGAGAATAAGTGTATTTGGTCATATGGCTGGTTTAATGTGTATGTACATGTATAGAAAGCATGGTATCCGGGTATAATGACAGTTAAATGTATGTAAAGAATTGTATTCCTCTAGTTGTTCGGTAGAATCATTCAAATAAAACAAGGGAATGAAACTACCGAACAACCAGACCACCCAGGAATGAGTGTGCCTCCAATTACCGTTTGCAACAATGTTGCAAACAGGTAATTGGCAATCAGTGCAGTGTGGTCTTTGTCCTCTGGGTGGCCGCCATTCGGGAAACAAACACGTGGCGGCGGCCATCTTAAACTACCGAACAGCGGTGTTTTGCCGTCGAGTGTCTGGAACTAAAATCGGACACTTGACTAGGCAAACACCGCTGAGACCTCCATACTTCCAGAAATTCGTATGGAAACTACCGAATGACCCGCCGTTCGATAGAAAGAGCCCCATAAACAAGGGAATTCATTCAAACCCTCTCCAGGCTCTATAACACAGGCAATTCGCCTGTTTTCATTCCCTTGTTTGTGACCGACCGCAGGGCCAAAATGCATGGAACTTTTTTCGGATACTTTACCCATGCGGTCGGTCAAATCTTTGGAACCCCATATCTCACGAACCATTCATCTGAATGGGCTAATTTTTAAGTATGTTGGTCCCCCAGAATAGAGCTATCTGGGGATGTTGGATTTGTGGATGTACCCCAAGTATTTAGGGTACATCCAAAACTCGGGGAAAACTGTGTACACAATAAGGGGATTATGATGCTAGAGGAGGGGAGGAGATCTGTGGGAGGTTACTACTTAGAGATTGGATAATGTCTTAAGTGATAGAACCTCCTCCCTTGCATGGGAGAGGGCTTTATAAGGAACTGTGGAATAAAGCTTGTCAGTCTACTCCTGAAACTGTGTGTCGTCCAGTTATTTGGATTGCGATGGGGATACTGCTGTATTACTTTACCTGCTGGAAACCTTGCCTATGGACTTAACATCACCTTGTTCCTGAGCCTCACTGGAATCTCTAGTGGAGAATAGCTGTGCAAGATCGGCTCTCCGCTACATTGGTTGGCAGCGCTGGGATCCAAACTCACAGAGGAACAAGCGTAAATGGAGTACGGATGGAGATTGATTTTTCTGCGCTAAAACGCTCCACGCTAAAGGACCTCCTAGAGGCAAGGGGTATACAAGCCAGCAATAAGAAGAAAGCAGTACTTGTTACAGAACTCATGGCAGAGTACAGAATGGAGGGCGATTCAGTTCCGGCACAGAGGGAGCCGGGAGGAACACCACAAGGATCGGAATTCCAGAGGCAGGTTCAGTTCAGGCTATCCTTTTATGGGGAAAACCCCCCAACAGAAATTGTTACCAGGACAATGGCCGAGGTACAAGAATTCATCCTAAGGACATAGGCACCAGAACAAAGCTCTGCAATTAATGTGCCACAGGAAGGTAAGCCTAAAATACCATACCAGGCTTTTAAAACATATGTGGAGGCAGAGGAAGATATAGACGCTTTCCTGCAAGACTTTGAAAGACTGTGTGCACTGCATAAAATTAACGCAGAGGACTGGGTACCTATTTTGGCCGGAAGGTTAACCGGGAGGGCAGCAGAGGCATATCGGACTGTACCTAATGACGAAATAAGGAATTACAGTAAAGTGAAAGAAATTATACTCGCCAGGTATGCTATAACACCCGAGGCATACCGGCGGAGGTTCCGGGATCTAAAGAAAACAGAGAAGGACTCGCACGCAGAGTGGGCATGCCGATTACAGGGGGCAGCGCTCGGGTGGGTGCAAGCTAGCAAGGCACGTTCTATGGAGGATGTAATACAAATGTTGCTGATGGAGCAGTTCTATGAGGGAGTAACCAATGAGGTCCAGGAATGGGTAAGGGACAGAAACCCTACTTCCCTTACCGAGGCGGCTAGGAAAGCGGATGACTACCTGGATGCACGCAGGTCACAAAAACCTGCAGCTCCAAAAGCAACCTTTAAAACATTCGGGGGAAACAACTACACCCCAGCTCCACCGAGACCGCTACCACCACCTCCACCACCCGCTGCACAGCCCCGGTTCCGACAACCCACCGCTGGCCCCTGTCATCACTGCCAGAAGTGGGGACATTATAAAAGGGAATGCCCACAGCTACGGGACCGTTCCACCTGGATTCGTCCAGGCCCACCTCCACCCAGGGCGGCCGCAGCCCACCACTACCAGGACCTAGTCACCACCCCATATGGTTCCGCAGTCCCCATTACTACTGTGGAACAATGGGAGGTACTGCACGAGGCAGATCCGGTCCAGGCCAATGTGGATAATCTACGGCACCATCGACAGACGGTATATCTGAATGGTACAGCAGTCCGGGGATTACGAGATTCGGGAGCCACCATCACTTTGGTACAGAGCCACCTGATTTCAGATCAGGCAAAACTGAACAAAACTGTTGCCGTCCGGGTAGCTGGGGGAGCAGTGTACCGGCTACCTACAGCAAGGGTACATTTACATTGGGGAGCGGGGGCAGGGGAAGTGGAGGTGGGGTTGATGCCACATTTACCGGCGGAGGTTTTATTGGGGAACGATCTGGGGAGGCTCACTTCTGCTTTTGAGCCCCAGTCACCCACCACAGGAGAGGTCAACCCTGTAGTCACCCGACAACAGGCCCGCACCCAGTACCACAACACACTGCCGGAGGTCCAGGTAAGCAACCCTACCCCCCCTCTAGAATGTGTCCCCTGGGTCCACCTAATGAATTTGTAGCTGAAGTCGCAACAGACCCCACGCTTCAGGTGTATAGGGACAAGGTTGGCACGGGTTCCCCCGGGGCGGAGGGAGAGAAGTTTATCTGGGATAAACAACTTTTATACAGGGAAAAAACCAAACAGATTACGGGGTTAGACCCGATAGCGAGGAGACAATTAGTGGTACCACAGCGGTACCGGGCTGAATTACTCCGGATAGCGCATGATATTCCGCTATCCGGACATCTAGGGGTTAGTCGCACCAGGTACAGACTAACCCAGAGTTTCTTCTGGCCAGGGATTAGCCAGGAAGTACGCAGATATTGCACGACTTGCGATACCTGCCAGAGAGTGGGAAAAAGGGGGGATCGCAGGAAGGCTAAACTTCACCCCTTACCCATAATAGAGGAACCTTTTAGCCGAATAGCGGTGGATCTGATAGGCCCCCTCAATAAAGTTAGCCCGTCAGGAAAATGGTATATTTTAACGGTCGTAGATTATGCCACCAGGTATCCAGAAGCAGTGGCTCTGACCAACATCCACGCTGAGACGGTCGCGGATGCCCTCATGCGGATATTCTCCCGGATGGGATTACCCAGGGAGATTATCTCGGATCAGGGTACCCAGTTTACCGCAGAATTCACCCAACACCTCTGGAGGATCTGTGGCATTAAGCCTATTATCAGCGCCCCTTACCACCCCCAGACGAACGGGCTCTGCGAACGATTCAATGGTACCTTGAAGCAGATGCTCCGAACCTTCGCAGAGACCCACAAGGACTGGGAACGATTCCTGCCGCACCTCCTATTTGCATACCGGGAGGTGCCGCAGGAATCCACAGGGTTCTCCCCGTTTGAATTATTGTTTGGAAGGAGGGTCCGAGGCCCATTGGATCTTATTAGAGAGCATTGGGAGGGAGACCGGAGCACAGATGGCACTCCCATCCTACCATATGTGTTGGCCTTTCGGGACCGCCTAGAAGCGTTGACCAAGACGGTACGGGAAAACCTTCAGGAGGCCCAGACCCGCCAGCGTACATGGTATGATCGGGGAGCCAGGGACCGTAGCTTTCAGGTCGGGCAGAAGGTACTAATTTTAAAACCTGTCCGACATGATAAGTTACAGGCCGCCTGGCAGGGCCCATATAAGGTGGTGGAGCAAAGATGCGATACCACCTATATTATCGGCCCCTGCACAGGGACTGGGGGGCGACGCATGCTCCATGTGAACATGCTGAAGCCCTACCACGAGCGTACTGAGGAGGTAACCGCCATCTGTGCCCCTAACACGGAAGAGTTTGACAGCTTACCCCTCCCCGATTTGCTGGGGGATGGGCAGCTGTCCGGAGATTTAGGGGAGGTTACGCTGGGAGATCGGCTGAGCCCACAGGAGCGGATCGAGGTACAGCAACTATTGGAAGAGAAACGCGACACGTTCTCTAATGTACCTGGATACACGCCTCTGGCAACTCACCGGGTCGAGACCCCAGGGCAACTACCCATGCGCCAGACGCCATACCGCATTCCAGAAGCGGTACGGGCAAACATGCGTAAGGAGATCGACGAAATGCTCCAACTGGGGGTGATTGAACCCTCAGACAGTCCTTGGGCATCTCCTGTAGTCCTCGTACCAAAGCGAGACGGTACGACCCGCTTCTGCGTGGACTATAGGAGATTGAACGAGAAGACTGTATCTGACGCCTATCCGATGCCCCGGATAGACGAGTTACTGGACAGAATGGCCAGGGGCCAATACCTCACCACTATTGACTTGTGTAAAGGGTATTGGCAAATCCCCCTGGCCCCAGACGCCATCCCGAAGTCGGCCTTTGTCACCCCATTTGGCTTGTACCAGTTTAAGGTCATGCCATTTGGGATGAAAAACGCCCCAGCCACCTTCCAAAGGATGGTGGATCGACTCCTAGATGGATTCCAGGACTATACATGTGCCTACCTGGACGATATTGATATTTTTAGCAATACGTGGCAGGAACACTTAGCTCACATCGGAGCTGTACTAGATAGGATAAGGGAAGCAGGTCTGACCTTGAAGCCGGCCAAGTGTAGTATCGGCATGGCTGAGGTACAATACCTGGGACATAGAGTAGGGTGCGGTAAACAAAAACCCGAACCCGCCAAAGTAGAGGCTGTAGCCCAGTGGCCCACCCCTAGGACTAAGACCCAGGTTTTAGCGTTTCTAGGGACAGCAGGGTATTACCGGAAGTTTGTTCCCAATTATAGCGCCCTGGCCAAACCCCTCACTGACCTGACCCGTAAGAACCTTCCCCGCCAAGTAAACTGGACCCCGGAGTGTGAGCAGTCATTCCAACAATTGAAAAATGCACTGATAAATGCCCCTGTCTTGGCAGCTCCCAATCCAACTAAACGTTTTCTTGTTCACACAGACGCTTCTATGTTTGGATTGGGGGCAGTACTGAGTCAAGTCGGGGCCGATGGCGGGGAACATCCAGTGGCTTACATCAGTCGCAAACTGTTACCTCGAGAAGTAAGCTACGCCGCCATCGAAAAGGAATGCCTGGCTGTGGTGTGGGCCCTAAAGAAGCTACAACCCTATTTATATGGACAGCCCTTTTCCTTGCTCACGGATCACAACCCGTTAGTCTGGCTGAACCGGGTGGCTGGAGACAACGCCAGGCTGCTGCGCTGGAGTTTGGCGCTACAGCCTTTTGACTTTAATATCCAGTACCGGCCGGGTAAGCAGAATGGAAATGCTGACGGGTTGTCAAGACAAACTGACTTAGTGAAATGATCCGTGAGCCCCCGGACATCCCCAAGCCGATCCGTGTTGGATCAGACTGTGTATGCCGGCTTGTGGGCAAGGGGGAGCAGTGTAGCGGATTGGTACCGGGCTGTCCCACGACATGTATGAGAATAAGTGTATTTGGTCATATGGCTGGTTTAATGTGTATGTACATGTATAGAAAGCATGGTATCCGGGTATAATGACAGTTAAATGTATGTAAAGAATTGTATTCCTCTAGTTGTTCGGTAGAATCATTCAAATAAAACAAGGGAATGAAACTACCGAACAACCAGACCACCCAGGAATGAGTGTGCCTCCAATTACCGTTTGCAACAATGTTGCAAACAGGTAATTGGCAATCAGTGCAGTGTGGTCTTTGTCCTCTGGGTGGCCGCCATTCGGGAAACAAACACGTGGCGGCGGCCATCTTAAACTACCGAACAGCGGTGTTTTGCCGTCGAGTGTCTGGAACTAAAATCGGACACTTGACTAGGCAAACACCACTGAGACCTCCATACTTCCAGAAATTCGTATGGAAACTACCGAATGACCCGCCGTTCGGTAGAAAGAGCCCCATAAACAAGGGAATTCATTCAAACCCTCTCCAGGCTCTATAACACAGGCAATTCGCCTGTTTTCATTCCCTTGTTTGTGACCGACCGCAGGGCCAAAATGCATGGAACTGTTTTCGGATACTTTACCCATGCGGTCGGTCAAATCTTTGGAACCCCATATCTCACGAACCATTCATCCGAATGGGCTAATTTTTAAGTATGTTGGTCCCCCAGAATAGAGCTATCTGGGGATGTTGGATTTGTGGATGTACCCCAAGTATTTAGGGTACATCCAAAACTCGGGGAAAACTGTGTACACAATAAGGGGATTATGATGCTAGAGGAGGGGAGGAGATCTGTGGGAGGTTACTACTTAGAGATTGGATAATGTCTTAAGTGATAGAACCTCCTCCCTTGCATGGGAGAGGGCTTTATAAGGAACTGTGGAATAAAGCTTGTCAGTCTACTCCTGAAACTGTGTGTCGTCCAGTTATTGGGATTGCGATGGGGATACTGCTGTATTACTTTACCTGCTGGAAACCTTGCCTATGGACTTAACATCACCTTGTTCCTGAGCCTCACTGGAATCTCTAGTGGAGAATAGCTGTGCAAGATCGGCTCTCCGCTACATACTGGCTATGTTTTTCTTCGATATGCTCTTTGGTTGTGTGCTATACGGTTTTCCGTTTCTGGATTTTCCACAAGGTAGAGCTTTAGTAGACTTACCACTCTGCGAGGTCTTCCGGGTTAAATTTTCCTTGTTTTTAATTTCATCGTATTTTATTTTGTTCTGTTCACATTTCTCTATGAGCACAGACACTCTAGATTTTGGCCGTGTACATGGTCTAATCACTCCATAATATTTATCATTATTATTTTTTTCTATAGATTTTTCTATAGATCTTTTTTTATAATTTCATTTTACACACCTTAAGGGGTTAAGTCTGTCTAGGTATGTTTGTTGAACTTTAACCGTCACTGGTGACATCACAACCTCGTTTTCACTCTCCAATTGAAGTCTGTTTTCACCACATTTAAACATTGTTTACCCGCCTTTTGATTGTCTTGATAAAAGTCCTACGAGGACTGAAACATTGAACCTATCACTGGCACGTTTGTGAATAAATTGAATATATTCTTTTCTACTAAGTCCTTTTGAGTGCACTCGTTTTTCGTTGTACATACTGACGGCTGAGGCAGCACCGAGGCAAGCACAAGACCGGTACATTGAGTGCGGAGTTTTCGATATTTATATATATATATATATATAGTTACAAATAATACATCTGATTAAATCTAAAATCTATATATTCACTATTTTAAATGTAATGATCTCTATTTCAGATTAGACTTTCATTTGTCCTTGAATATTTAATCATAATCAGAAATGACTTCCTTGATCCTCCATAGTTGTACATATATATATGTATGTGTATATATATATATATATATATATATCATGTTTCAAATATTAAAGCTCTTTATTTTATTGATTAATGCAGTGACATTATCAAGATTTCACAATTTTTAGGTTTTTAGAATGTGAATCATTTGTTTTGTGAGAAACATCTAATCTACATGTGAAAGCGGTGGATACACATATTAGTCTACATAAAGAAGCTTTATAGATCAATATGTGTATATCATTGAATAATAAGCCCTCTCTCTCTCTCTTTTAGTAGAATACTTACCTAGAGACATAGTAACAACTATTTTAATACAGGTTGAAAAAATACTTGGAACTAGTAAAGGAACACTGTAAGCACTGCTTCATCTCATTGAAGTTGTTATAGTATTTTGAGTCCACCGGCACTGTTTTTCCATTCCTAAAAACATTTTTGCTCAGTCTAATGAGGAATCATTAGCATGTCCAACATTAGGTGTCTGTTATTAGCTTTGAGTGTCAGCTGACTGCATTCAACCTATCACAGTCACCTATTCAGGTATGAATGAGTATAGTTAGATGTAAGTGTATAACCACTGCCTTGGTCACACCTCCAGTGGGGGTGGAGTTATGGTAACCCAAAGACGCCCATTCAGTGTTAAACTGCATAAACATGGTTTAACACTGAATGGTGTGACAGTGCCAAGGGAGTCAACACACTAAAACCAATACAATGAGATGAAATAGTTAAGGTGCCCACATTGTTACTTTAAATTCAACTCTTTACATGTCTCTCTTTCTGCAGTTGATTCAAAAGAAGGGTTAAACACAATCTAAATGTTTTTTAGTTGTGTTGCAAAGAGGGAAAAATATAGCTCGACACTGTAGTTTTAATCAGATTTCTCTTTAGATTAAAAAGCTGTAAACACTATGCATATTAATAATCACAACCCTAAATAACTAGACACATTTTAGAGAAATATTATGAATCTGACACCCTTTGTTTAACCATTTTGTCTGCTGCAGGAAAAATCTCCTTTCTTTAAAGGGAATTGTCACTTCACTGAAAATTACAAAAGTAAATAAAACATTGAAAATCATCTATAAAATGTTATGCTTTTTAATGTGATGGTCTGCGTTCTTTTCAATTTATTTTAAAGATTTAGCAAAATACATTATAATCATTATAATCCAGTTTAGTCCAGGCACAGCTAAGGCACACCATGCAAATGAGGAGGATAAATAAAACCATTGTTTAATGTTTCCTCTTCTCTGCTTTCAGAAAGAGATTATAGCACTGTCTGTCAATGAGATGAAGGCTCTCAGTTGCAGGATAAAGAGATATGGATTCCTATATTTACTTTTCACACTTAAAATTGCAGTTATATTTTGTTTTAAATATATGGGGATAAGTCAGCATTTATATATTTTAAAGTCACCCACCAGAGAGCAGTTTGCACTGTTACTCTATCCTTTATTTGTAGAATGTTATCAAACACACTCTGTGATGCTGTTTTTATAAAGTAAATAAGTTTATGTTTTCTTCATAACTAAGATATTCTCTTGCATCTAATAATTTTATAGCCCACCTCTGCAAGCTTTCCAACGTGCTCCAATTATTTAAGATGGGATCTTACAACAGATTTATCATTCAAAAGAAAACTCTGTTAGGAATGCAAACCTGTCTTTCATTGTGTTCCTCTCTGCTGTGGCTTAGGTCATTACTGATGATCACAGCCAATCCAATGTGTCCCCAAAGAGAGACATGTGGGGGAGGCTAGTTTACATGAGTGGCAATAATTGCATTGCACCAACCAGCATCTCTTTATAGATTCATTAGATCAATGCATCGCTATGGGGAGAATATGTCACTTTCATGCAGAGCGTAAAGTTTGTTGTTGTTTTTTGAGTGGGGTTTATTACGTTATATATTTTAGCTATTCGTAAACAAATTATTCTCCCCCACTGTATTGTTTCATACAAAAAACAAACACACATAAAAGGGTTAATCTGTTTTAGATTTCTCGATTGCCTTCAGTCGTAGTACTAGTAGAGTAGCAGACTGGCATTTTGTTACCTGTATGCGCTAGGTACACAAACTCATAGCTATAGTGCATACCTCAGCTACATTATTCAGATATCTCTAGGCTTCTATCATCACTATGAGCAGGGCCGTCTTTAATCATGAATGGACCATGGGCAAGCATTTGCTTGGGCCCCCTGGACCCTGCCGCTGTAAGCATGTTTTTGGATAAAGTATGTTTGTGTAAATGTAGGGGTGTTTCTGTTTGTGACGTTTGAATGCAAGCATGCATTTATGTGTAGTGTTGGTTTTTGAATGTAGGGATGTGCTTATATATTATTGGAAATTAACATCAAAATGTGTGTGTTTGTATGTAGTGTTGAAGTTTGAATGCAGTGGTGTATTTGAATGTAGTGTTGGTGTATCAATGCTGAGATGTATGCATATATGCACATACACTGCCACACACACAATGTGATACACATACACACAGATACACACTCACACACTGAAACACATGCAGATACACAGATATGCACACTGACACACTTTCAGATACAGACACATAAACTGACACAGATACAGACAAACAGATGCGCAACCTGACACACATGCAGATGCTCAGGCACACAGATATACACAATGACTACATACAGATACTACAGATACACACACTGATAACATACAGACACTTACACTGAAAGACATACTGACACATATACATACATACACAGACATACTGCCACACAAACAGACATACTGACCCTCACACACACATTCACACTAACACACACAGATATACACACAGACAGACAGACACACACACACACACACACACACACAGACATATTCACACACAGACATTCTTACTCACACACAGACAGACATACTGACACACAGACAGACATTCTGACACACACAGACAGACAGACATTTAAAACCCACATTTTTAAACCCACCCTCCAGTTTCCTACCTGGGGTCCAGTGTGGTGCCTGAGGCTGATGGGAGTGAGGAGCCTTTTCCTCCTCCCTCCCGTGCGGCTCCCTCTAACCCTCCTCCACCCCCCCCCTCCCCCCCACTGCACGCCTCCTCTCTTTATGGTCAGAAGTGACTTGCGGCTGTCACTTCCTCCCAGACCGAGCCCCTGCTAAAAATGAGCTCACCGGGTGGCCATAAGTGCATGGGCCATCCGGTGGGATTACTTAGTGTGTCGGGCCCCGGCTGGCGGCAAAGGGGGGCGGGGGAGGAAATTCTTGAGGGCAGCAGGGCTCACGGGGCAGCTGAAGTCACTGGGTCTGGGGCAGCTGCTCAGTTTTCCCCGCATTAAAGAGGGCTCTGACTATGAGCATTTAAACATTTAGCTATTCCTCCTTCTCATGAGAAATAATGCATTACGTGAGTGTTTTATGTCTCCACTTATTGTATATAGGCTTGAATATCTCTTTCTCATTTCATTTGGCTCTTATAATCTTTTAAATACACATATAGGATACACCAGTGCTTACAAAGTCTATTAGAATCTTTGGTTATAGACTTGATCTGTTGTACATTTATATCATTCTCTTCCACATGAATATTCCGCATTATGGGGAAAAGAAATATGATGTTTAATAATGAAGACAGCAAAAACGATTCAACCAAAGAAGCGGTGCTTTAATAGTTACAAAACATTAAATGGTACTTCTTCCTACTATGATTCTTTATACTTCAGAAAAAAATGTCTAGACTTGATGAGTAATGCACTGTATTTGGTGCTGAGAAACATTAATGAGATAATAGCGTATTTTTGGAATAATGCCTGTTCTCACACTTCCATAATGCAATTGTCATTATGTATTGATGCTCTTCAGCAGTCTTTTGACAATGGATATTGTTTCTCTTATTTCAGCATCTAAAAAGCTAGAGGGTAATTTTGACCCATGGGCCAATAAAGTCTTGTGATTCTGACAACACAAAATATATAGAGCTTTATTTCTTTTTCAGCCTCTGGTTCTAATTTCTTTATACTGTTGTATGAAACTATTCAGTTTACTAACAGCCAAAGGAAGAGTTCAATTCATTTATCAGAGGTCAAAGCTAACATACAAAATACTTTAGCTTAAAGGGACACTATAGTCACCTGAACAACTTTAGCTTAATGAAGCAGTTTTGGTGTATAGAACATGCCCCTGCAGCCTCACTGCTCAATCCTCTGCCATTTAGAAGTTAAATCCCTTTGTTTATGAACCCTAGTCACACCTCCCTGCATGTGACTTGCACAGCCTTCCATAAACACTTCCTGTAAAGAGAGCCCTATTTAGGCTTTCTTTATTGCAAGTTCTGTTTAATTAAGATTTTCTTATCCCTTGCTATGTTAATAGCTTGCTAGACCCTGCAAGAGCCTCCTGTATGTGATTAAAGTTCAATTTAGAAATTGAGATACAATTATTTAAGGTAAATTACATCTGTTTGAAAGTGAAACCAGTTTTTTTTTTTATGCAGGCTCTGTCAATCATAGCCAGGGGAGGTGTGGCTAGGGCTGCATAAACAGAAACAACGTGATTTAACTCCTAAATGGCAGTGAATTGAGCAGTGAAATTGCAGGGGAATGATCTATACACTAAAACTGCTTTATTTAGCTAAAGTAATTTAGGTGACTATAGTGTTCCTTTAAGAAAGGTGTCAGTCTATATTCTCTACAAGTCGCTCTTTTTTTTTTTTTGTAAATCTTTCTTTTATTGAGGCATAGGGTTATGGTGATACAGAATAAAGAGAGGGAGACTTGCAGGGGTTACACAGGTTAATATCGTCATATCAAGTTACAAAATCTCCAAGAGTTATCCGCCTCATTTTATATATTTTTTATAAACAAGCTTAAAACATTGAGCCATTCTAACATGTGTGTTATAATGTATGTCTAGGTTATCCTGCTTAATTAACATGACGTTGATACATCCAAACATATTTTGTGTAAAAACATAAAGAGATCGGGCTTTACAATAGTAACACATTAGTTTAAGTACGCTTATGGGTCGTTCGGTGAAGACGATTGTAAGCAAGCTAGAAATAGATGCAATACAGCAAATCAAAGCTTTACATTCAAGGGTATTGTCATGTGGAGCATCTAAAGTGAGTGATTCAGGTTAAAACTGAGCCGTGGAGACCAAGATAGGCACAAGTTAAACTGAGACCACAGGATTATAACAGTCGTTTAGTTTAGTTATGCTAACAGATAACAGGTAGGCCAGTATATCGCATGAAATGCCACTTAGTGTCTCGTGCAGCTAAGCCTAGGTATGGTGTTTAACGGCCTATGTCAGCCAGACCGGGATAGAGGGTTTACACTGGTTTCAGCAGCCTATTAGCAAGTCGGTTCGCCAGTAGGGGTACCGCTCGAGTGGCCTATGGTTTTTGCACCTTATGGTGGCAAGTAACAGTAGGATATATGTGGGTTAGGAGCCTAACAGAATACACCAGCATAGTCGCCTTAGTGTGAGCAGCAAGCAGCTTAAAAATATCGCTGGGCAGGACTGGTTAAAGGGTATACATGAGACATTGGACATATAGAGGAGACATATATTACATCGCTGAAATATAGGGCAGCATGCATGGTGACTGCCTGGAATAAAAATGTCCCTTCTGTTACTGTGTATCGTCCAGTGGAATATGCCTGCTGTGCTCCGGGGTGTATGGGTTCTGTCCGTTGAACCATGGGTCAAGTGTGGTCAGGCTGTCAGGTAGTCCAAAGCAGCCCATAGACAGGTTCCTGTAGGCGGTATCCGGGTTGTGTGGCCCAGAACATGGGTAGGCTTATAGGGAGTCCATATTTGGTGGTCGGTGGTACCTCAGTTGCTTGGTCGTAGGATTTCCCGGCGTTGTGACATTGCCAGCACCATGGGTCACCAGCCTTCGGCCTGGGGCCTTCGTAGGCGCTCGCGCCCTTGCGCCATTGATCCCATCAACAGGATCGTGGGCCCCGGGTTCCGCCGGGTTGCGGTCTGTCCCCGGGGGATATGGCAGGCTGTAGAGGGGATCCTCTTGGTGAGCGCCCAGCCCAGAAGAGGGGTGTGTGGTCCCACAGGTAGCTCCGTCTCCAGGAGTAGAGTGATGCGTGTCAGTGAGTTACCGGATTTAGATGTTGCTGTCCGGTATATGTCACCACAGGTTTGCAGCTTTGTATTCCATGCTGGGTCCTGTCTGTAGTCTGCCTCTGGGTCTGCCGGTCTGGCCTCGCACACGTGGCCGCCGCCATTTTGACTGCGGGTCTCAGGCCTTCTCGGTGGGTAAGTAGTGCCTCCGAGTGTGGTCATAAGGCTTGGACCGGGATCACCCCCCCGGTCCGGTGGGGGGGGAACAGGGCCGGACCTGCCGATGTGTTGTGCGCTTGATCGGCTCCGTCGGGCAGGATAGCGAGGTGGCGGCCGTCCACCTCACTCACCGCCAGGTCAGGTCCCGCTTGGTGCTGCAGGGATCCCGCCTCCGGGGGACTGGAACTTCAAGAGCGAGCCTCACCCCGACTTCGGTAGTCCGCATACAAGGTAGTTGGTCGCTGGGTGCCCCATAAATCGCGGGTTATAGCGTGTATATCACTCGGTCTGCAGGAGCTGCTCTTCCCTGCGACCGCTCGGCTCGGCGGCCCGGCCCCGCCCCCACAAGTCGCTCTTTACCCCTTACTTAATCTTTAATGTATTGACATTCTCTGAATGGGAAATGAGTTAATTTAGAAGATAGTGATTGCACGAGAATCAATTTTCAATGATGGGATTCTATAGTGTAATTTGCTTCATATCTTAGATTTAATAAATGCAGATTCTCCTGGTTTAAACCTAATCTTCGGTTTCTTTTGAGGTATTCTGCCTTCACAGCCAATATTTGAAAGGGACATTATAGACTATGCATAATGCATTCTTTTCATTTCCTTTTTACTTGAATGCAAAATTACTCATAGTTGTAGCTTTTATAGTAAAGGGCTTATGTGTAAAATATGTCTGAGTAATATGAATGGGTTATATTGTATATTTTATCTTTAAATTGACTCCAGAGACATTTATTAGGCCAAATAACGTTATAATGTTAAACACATCAGGGGTTATTAACAGAGAGCAATTGTTAGAGCAAAAAGTTCTGAAAGTGGAGCAGTTACCATGGAAACCAGAAGAATATTCCTGCTGCTATGCTTTAAGAATTTTACCTCACAATTATTAACGATATTATGGAAAAAGCCAAAATAGGATATACCACTTGGGTAATATATTATAAATGCATCTGGAATTGAACAATATAAGCATCTTGTAACATGTGCAAAGCCTTATCTGAAAGGCTTTCTGGACATAGTATTGCAGCCTTGGGGAAATTCAGCAGTAGAAAAAAATACTAGCTAGAACCAAGAGTTTATTTAGTGTATGGGGAATTGTGGGGAACTGTAAACTGAATATGCAAAATATGAGCATATGTAGCATTAACAGGAATATAGATAAGTAGAAGGTTCTTGAAACTCATACCTAACATTTGTTTGTTTGTATATCTGCTTCTAATTCTTCTGTTGTGTGTTTTATCTCTGACAGCCATGTGTTAGACCAATGCAATTTGACAATGCTTTTTTACTAATTTTTTCTCTCTTTTTTGTTTTTCTTTTTCTGCTGCCTGTCCCATTTTCTACTAAAGGTAAGAGAAGGTTATTCATATGTACAGTTCGCTTCAATGGTTAAAAATGTGTAAAAATGTATAGAATATATTTATGTTAGCACAGTTAATTTCTGAATTATTGATTGTGATCACTAAAGTAAGAAAATAAAATAGCCTTGCACACACCAAAGCAAATTGATAAATTATACTCATATTGCCTTATGATTGCCTTATGATATTGTGTGCTATTCATGTGGTCAACAGGTAGTCAGAACCTTAGCAAACCATATATATGAACAGATGAAACACTAGAGAAAATACATAGTTACATTTCATATTATTCCAAAAACACAATATGCTCACATTCGATACAACCTTCTGGTGCTTGTCTATAAACCCTTCTCAGTCACTGCTCCACAAGAGAGTCACCAATGAAGTGATGTCACAAATACAATGTGCTTTTGCAAACAGATACAGAACACTCTTTCCTTTCCTTCACAAAGGTTAAAGTGGTCTTCTCACCACCACATTTGCCAAAAAGGAATGGATAATTATGTGATTGACTGTTTACCAAACCTATGATAACCTCCTGTCCTCCCTTCAATCAACACCTCTATATAGTATGATCGACAATGTGGCTTTCTATTTAAAAAACTATCGGTATTATAGTCAGAGTCAAAAGAGTCAAACCAGAACAATGGTGTTGTAGAGATTATGATACGATGAGGCTGCAGGTGCTGTCCACTGGTTCGTGTCAAACTTTTGTTTGAGCCATTGGACCCAAACAACAGGGCCTAAAGGTACTTCTTGTGGTCTGGCAACTTCTTGCCAGCATTAATCATATCTGAACTTAATTTATACATTGGCAATATCAGTTCCATCCATATTTTGCACGGAATCACTGGTTTTAATCAAATATCTTAAAAGCCTATTGGCTAAAAATCTTTTGGATAAACCAGTACCCAGAATGTCAATCAGCTGGTAAGGCTTTGGAGTACCACTATCTGGATGAAAAAAATACTGAAGGAAAATAGATAATGATATAAACACGTGGAAAAGAGCTGTATTTAATGTGAAATATATTTTTTTCATATAGTTTTATATTAGAGTTGATATTTAAGTTAATTAGTTAATTTAGTTTTTTCCTTCTTCTCCATTTTTGTCTATGGTTTGTTTAGGATATGACTACTATATACTTTGTTTATAGCCCCAAAAGGCAGTTTTAGTGAGCAGTATTTTTTATAACTTTGTAACATTCAGGGCTCTTATTAAGCACATTATATTTTAATAATTGCAGTATTTTTTCATCTATATTTGAAATTAACATTACATAAGCAAATATGTACATATATACAAAATATGTTTGCCCTGAAGGAGGTTGGGGGGAGGGTTTTTTTTTTTTTTGAACTGCCTTGGTTTTCACAAGATTATTTTATTTTTTTCTTGAGTTTTGTGCTATTCTAAGGATGTAGAGCATTACTGTGTTTGATGTACTTATTTGATTTGTTGCTGTTTAATGACACTAAATACATTTTTATATTTGCATGGTCATTATGTTAATATCATTTGATCATCATTTATCATAAGTAAACATTGTGTTTTCATTTTAAAATATTATTAAATAATTTTGGTAATTGATTTACTGTATATAAACAGATGGATGGCTTTAATATTTCAATTGATAGTTTAGAATATTTTGCTTTTTAAATAATAGTTGAGGACAAATGTCTGGGAAATGGATCTGTTTATATGTTTCATTGAAAATTCATGCAATGTATGTGAAATAATTAATTTCTGCTTTTTATAGATGTTTTTGAATAAAATATGGATACGAGCATATCCTAACATTTAAAATGTGAAACGGTTTATAGTTTTAGATGGTTATTACTGCATGAATATTTATGAAAGTAATTTAGGTATCAAAACGTATAGTACTGTTATAAGTTTATTTGATACCATATTTGGTTCACCAAAATCAGGGCTATTTGAGTGTTCTTTTCTGTCAAATTAACAACTGAAAACCGAATATTCGTACTTTCCCACATACACTTACATGCATGACTACATTTGTCAGTGGGCATAGTATTGAGTATCCTACGAAGACTTGTTTATTAAGAGTCCTATAAGAAATTAAATCCCCCCCAAAAATATGAGGACAGTCCCAGAGAGAAAGAAAAACAAAGATTATCCTATATGATAATTATAGCACATTAAGCCAAATAGTAGCCATACCACTGTTTCATACAGTATTTTCTAGTTAACTGTTTGGTGAATTAATTATCCTGCTTACAAATACCATAAACTAAGCTGCATACTATGTGGAATGTTACAATGTATCTTTCAGGAGTAGACCAAGTAGACCACTTGCAGACTTTAATAAACAGTTGGCTATGTAGCTACTACTTTTATTACAATCCTTAATTTGCTTTGCATACTTCACATGCATGCCTAAAGCACTAGTGCAATGCATGATTATGAACACCTGTAGGGATTCATTTGTATGTGCAGATACCCAGGCATATTATGGACACCTACAGGGATGCATATGTATGTGAATATACAAAGATGCAGGCATGCAAATAATTATAATTATATTTTCTATGAACTGTTTAACTAGGAAAGTTTATATTTATTTTTATTTTTTGATCTAGGTGACACAAGTTTGATACATTACCTTTAATGATGTAATATCCAATATGAAAATAGGGGGAAATATAAATGTGCCTTTAATGATGGACACCTAGTAAGTCAATGATCTAATTCACCTTAAATAAATCTAGTTTCGAGAACATTATATATAAAATTAGTGGTCTCATTGCACTATTTAGTTAGCCTGCAAAATGTTGAGTAAATGTACAAGACAGGCTTTGATGTTTTAAGTCTTTTCTTTTTGTATATGTTTTGTGTGTGGTCGTATCTGAAGCCAAACTCTGACAACAGAAGTGTCAATTTTAAAACCATTATTTCCCCTTGTGTGTAGTATCTGCCCATAAACATACCTACATGTTGACATATAAGTGAGAAGAGGCAGTTCGCTTAATGTTTTACCACTCTCTGTGGCAATCTGTTGTAGATTGGAAGATTTACAATTGGACATCCGCTCGTAACACATACAATTGTGATAGAGCGGTTACTCCCATGTGTTCACCCATAGACACACCTACATTAGTTGATATATAACTTAGAGGAGGAGATTCCCATAGTGTTTTACTAATCCCTTTGGCAGTCCAGTGCATGTTGTAAGATCTGTAATTGGATATCTGCTTGCAACACAAGATGGCAATAGTGATGTCATCCCCATCTCATTGATAGACAATAGGTCATTACTGATTAGTGGGAGGAGTATCCCCTTTAAAAAGTCATGGGTTTTCAGTTTTTAACTGGCCTCTGATGAAGGTGCAGGAGTAGCACCGAAATGTGTGTTGGGCTCTGTTTATTACAATGCTCCAATCACTTTGATTTTCATTTGTTCTTTTGTATCTTGCTTCTGTAGTTAGATTTCAAGGGAGAGAGAGTAGTAAGAGTAGCCTCTCAGCAAGTTGCTGTTTACAGCCGAGGTATCTTTCCTTTCTGTCATTCCTTGTCTACTCCATTCAATACATAAAGGGCAATACAATAGTTGTGTTCCATTATACCTGAGACTTGTTAGATTGATTAATCGAGTAGTAGAGCAAAAACTTCATACAACTGAGTAGACTTTCTCTCAATTGGGATTGAGATAGACTTAGTGATTTTGGACTGAAGTATAATTGTTATAGAATTTTTATATATTTTTTTTCACACAAACCCCCCTTGCTTCTTATATAATACTGATTAGCATTCTGACTGTTAGTGGATTGGGATAAACATAGTAACCACGTAGGCAACTGTTCATTAAAACCTGCAAGTGTGACCACCCATACATCCTAGCATGCTTGTATAGCCCCAACGACCACCAACGCAACTTTCTCCATAAGGTCCTTAATAAACTACCAAACGACACAAACGATCCCAAAATCCTGTGTGGGGACTATAATCATACGATGGATACCCGTATGGACTCAACCACCCCAAGCACCTCAGACAAACACCTTAAATTAGGCCCGAACAATAAGGCATTTGCAAAACTCATCCACGAAAATAGCTTGTATGACGTCTGGAGAACGAAACACCCCTCGGACAGAAACTACACATTCTTCTCACAAGTACACAAAACATACTCAAGAATAGATCATATACTAACCTCTGGTAACATGCTTCCCCGTATAGAAGACTGCTCTATAGGCAACATAGTGTGGTCTGACCATGCCCCACTGACAATGACACTAAACTCCAATTACCTGCACCGAGGTAAACCACCATGGCGCCTCAACGAGTCCCTCCTCCTCGACAAAGACTTCACAGCATCAATGGCGTCTGAATTAGAAAACTACTTCGAGACTAATGACAACTCGGAGACCTCAATATTCTCCATATGGCAGGCCCATAAAACGGTCATAAGGGGCTATCTCATCAGTCGAGCATCGTATCTAAAACGCAAACGTGAAAAGGAACACTTGGATCTCCTACGAAAACTAAGAGACACCACCTCTGCCCACATATTGCACCCCACTGAGGCTCAAGCAAAAGACATAGAAGACATCACCGATCAAATCAACACATTGACATTCCAAAAAACGTCCTATATCTTAGCAAAACTGAAACTGAGAACGTACACCCAAGGTAACAGGGCAGGGAAGCTGTTAGCCAACCTACTTAAAAAACAACAGACTAACTCTAAAATACCACATCTGATTACAGCGGCAGGTGACAAAATACATAACCCGCAAGACATTAATGACTGTATGGCAGATTACTACCATTCCCTCTATAACCTCAAAATAGACCCCAACCTGCATCAACCGACCTCTAGGGAAATAGATGACTTTCTCAAAACGGTAGAACTCCCAACACTTTCCACCGCCCAAAGGGATGACATACAACACCAGATCACTACACAGGAAATCATAGATACTATCAATTCACTCCCTCCAGGAAAATCCCCTGGCCCAGACGGACTAACCAATGCTTATTACAAACAATTCGCACCAATCTTAGCACCCTACCTGCAAAAGGTATACCACTATGCCATACAAACAGGGCAACTACCACAAGAGATGCTGATGGCCCATGTCGCCACTCTTCCCAAACCAGGGAAACCCCCGAACAGGAGCCAAAACCTTCGCCCTATTTCCCTACTAAACACGGACATTAAAATCATAGCAAAAATCTTCTCCAACAGGCTAGCGCACATCATACCCTCCCTAATTCAGGAGGACCAGGTGGGGTTTGTCGGGGGCAGACAAGGAACAGACGGTACTAGGAAAACCCTAGACTTGCTTTATGTGATACAAGAGAGCAGAAACCCCAGTGTCCTGCTGTCCCTAGACGCTGAAAAAGCCTTCGATAGGCTCCACTGGCCCTTCCTGAAAGCGGTACTTCAAAAATTCGAATTCCCACCACAGTTCCTAGCTGTCATTCAAGCACTATACTCCTCACCAACAGCCAGGGTGGTCAATGGTGGATTTGCATCAAAACCGTTTAATATTTCCAACGGATCTAGACAGGGCTGCCCACTCTCCCCACTACTATATATATTGGCACTTGAACCCCTCACACAACTAATAAGAAACGACCCGAATATACATGGAATAAAATCCAAAGGCCAAGAATATAAACTATCACTTTTTGCGGATGATATCTTGCTCACATTGGAGCAGCCGCACATATCTCTGCCCAACTTCCACAACATTCTATCCCGCTTCAGTGCATGTTCATACTACAAGCTAAATGTCTCCAAAACCCTAGCCCTAGGCATTCACATCCCAAAACCAGCATTGACAGCTCTCCAGGAGAACTTTAAATACGACTGGAGACATGACCATATTAAATTCCTTGGAATTTACTTTACCCCTTCGACCAATACCCTATTCAAAGCGAACTATACCAAACTACACACAGAAATTAAAGTTATGTTACACAGCTGGAAGGGGAAGTATATATCGTGGACAGGCAGGATAGCCTCAGTAAAAATGGTGATCATGCCAAAAATCCAATACTTATTCCGCTCACTCCCACTCAAACTTACCAAAACCTACCTAATGGACCTGCAACGTAGTATAAACCGGTATATATGGGACTACAAAAAGCCAAGAGTGGCTATGACCACAATGTACAAGCCCCATGATCAGGGCGGAATGGGTCTCCCAGACATAGAGAAATACTACAGAGCAGCCAACATAACTCCAATTATTGCAGCATCACACCGACAGACCCCCTTGACTTGGGAAGAACTGGAGAAGAATCATGCCAAAGGGATCTCCCTTCCAGCGCTAGCATGGCTGCCGAACAGCCTCAGACCTAAAACATCAGAATTATTGCCTCCTACCAAACTAACCCTCTCAGTATGGGATGACTACTGCCGAAAGAGAGGGATAACAAAGCCCTTTTCACCAGCGACCCCGATTGAAACAATTAGACAACTTATTCCAGACTTTAATCACAAACTCTGGCAGAGACATGGCATATACACACTATCACAAATATTACAAGGAAACCACCTCAAGTCCCTTTCGAATCTATGCGAAGAATACAAGTTAACCAACACAGCGACCTTCTCCTACATCCAGCTGCAATCATGGATCACTCTCCACAGACCACAACAAACCACAACACCGCCGGACCCACAATGGTCTAAATTAATACAAATATGCACCAAAGCTAAACCGCCAACGAAACTCATCTCACAGATCTATGCTTCCGCAAACTCAGAAGTTCCAGTAACACTGACCTCCTTCCAAACGGCATGGGAACAGGACATTGGTCATAAACTCACACAAGATCAATGGCGAACCATATTTCAAGCCAACAAGAAACTCACCCTCTGCACAACACACATAGAACTCTCCCGCAAAATACTGTATAGATGGTACCTAGTCCCAACCATACTCAAACACAGCTACCCGAAGACAACAGACGTATGCTGGCGATGTCAACAAACCCGAGGTACCTTACTGCATATATGGTGGCAATGCCCGTCATTGCTACAATATTGGACACAAGTCCTAGAATTAATATCGAGATGTACCAAACTGCGCATCTCCCCCATGCCAGAAACGTTCCTACTCTTACTATTACCTCCAACACAGCACATACACACCAAATATCTACTGTACCACATCTGTATAGCGGCCCTTACAGCTATTAGTAGAAATTGGAAACAATCTAAAGCCCCAACGATCACTCAATGCATCACGGCTGTAGAAACATCCAAGGCATATGAAATAATGGCACGGAAATCCAGCAGGACGAATCCCTACTGGACCGAAGCATGGAATCTTTGGGACCGAAACAAGCCACCAGACCCACATTGAAACACTGACAACGGAACCCTCTCAAAATGAAAGGCCTCCACGATAGGAGGCAACCTAGCTATAAACATGCTGGCTCACACACACACACCACATACACGCATCACACACACATAGCACCCACACTGCGACTACACACATTTACATGATACAACAGGATACTGCATCTACGACTACATGACCCCACGAGCTTCACACATTCTCTCCCCCATAACCCGACCCTATAAACCTCAACATGCCCACCACCGATAATGGGGACTGCCCTACACCCGCAATCCACACCAGCCCGATCCACACAAAGAAACAACACACGGAAATACGAGAGGGCTCACTTTAATAAGAATCTGATTACAACCAATGGCAGCCCCCGAACGAGCTACTAGACAGTATCGGTATACACCTGGGCAGGCAGTTCACATTATTGGAAATGTTGAGTATGGTTATGTGCATAACCCCCTTGTCTCCCTCTTGCCTTCTGTACCCTCCTACCCTTAAGTATAACATTACTGAAATATTGCGTGTGAATATATACTTAACCCTTGTTCCCGTTTTGCCTTCTGTATCCCTTACCCTTGACTGCAAAATAAAAATTGTCAAATTCAAAAAAAAAACCTGCAAGTGTTCTACTTCTGAATAATACATTGTAACATTGCACATAGTATGCAGCTTAGTTTATGGTATGTTTGAGCAGGGTAATTGATTCACCAAACAGTTCACTAAAAGATACTGTATGTAACAGTGCTGTGCCTACTATTTAATTTATTGAGGGACCAGCACATCACCAGATAGATGTGGTTACATTGGTTATTGCACTTATTTAATTGGGGGAAGACGTATAGATAACCTTCATTGTGCTATCATACAAGAAACGCAGAGCAGGTTTCGTTGGGACGAGGAGGTTGGGCACCTGGAAATCCAGTGCCAACAGAACTATACGTTCTAAATCTGCCCTTGACAAATTATGGATAAATATCTATTATTGTGTGACCATGAATACAAAAAGAACTCGCAGAAGGGTATGTGCACAAAATATGCATCAGACCTAGGATTCATTTGTCACATTGTACAGAAACAATTTTCCGAAACATTGAAACTAAAAAGGTCCACTTTTTATTTTCCCAACTAAAGCCTAATAAATATTGCCAATTAAGAAAACTAACATTTAGGAACATTTGACATTTATTCCCTGGCTAATATTAAATTGTCTATAATCCAGTAACTGTTATCATAAATCGACAAACTTTTTAGCACTTTTAAATGTTTGTACACAAATACCAAGCATAAAGAAACACATTTAGTGACTTTTTGCAAAGATCAGAATAATGTACAATGCACTTAAACAGCTATGTGTGGCTTGTTGCTTAATTAAAAATGAAAGTGTCCTTTTAGAGACAACAGAAAAAATCATAATAGTTCATTTTTAAAATATTATTTTCCCTACACAACTGCACATACACATATTGTGTTTGCAGTGCACATTCAGCTCTTCCATTGACAAAAGAGATTTAATTTATTGTTATGGGACAAAAAAAATCGCTCATACACCTTTTTTCAAATTTTAGACTTTCTTATTTTTCCACGTTGATACAGGCCATATACAAGCCATGTTTATACCAGAATATAAAGAAACAGAAATGTTCAATTTAGAATCTCATTTTTAATTCTGTATGATAGGGGCATTCTAATAGCCAGTGGCTGTGCTACAACAGAGAATTGATTAAATTAAACTGGACTTGACTGTAATAAAGCACTAATTCTTGTCACATTTACAGTATGCTCATGAGTAAATGAATAATAATAATAATATATATATATATATATATATATTTATATATATATATACATTGTAAGCGATAACATAACATTATGGTTGTTTTTATTTACGTACAACTGTAACAACTCATTTATTCTACTAAAGCATTTATAAAGTATTTTTTATATATTTTTTATTTTAGGTTTTCTTGTAAGTATTTTTTTTTCAATTAGCTCTAGAACTATAAATTATAGTTACAGGTTAAATAATGTTTTTTTCTCCATAGATCTACAGGCAGAAACTAGGTATAACAAAAATCATCACTCTATCCCTGTACGACATATTTTCCCTTGCACCAGCTGTACCACTTCTGGTTCCACCATAGTCCCTACTGGATTTACCTCTAGTGATATGCACAGCAATCAGAGTAATTGAGTCAGATTAGTAAACTGCTAAGCACAACATGATAACATTACAAAATAACATTATTTAAATTTACAGAATTATTGAATATATTATAAAAAAATATATACTCTCCTATGTGTTCTTTTAATCTCATGCAAAATCCAAAGTAGTAATCATGCATCACATGTTGAGCAGACACTTACATACCTGTTGAGATATCTTTGCAAAATGCCCTAAAGCCTTTTCATAGAGGTTGTACAAGGATACCATTTTGGATGTAATATATATTTAAAGCTTTGGCATTTCTAAAAGTGTCGTCTAGATGTTATCCGACTGCAGCACCTGCAAATAAATGATAGGAGTACATTCACATGAGAAGGAAATTGAAGCATATTATGACCTTTTCTGTGCTGTGGATAAGAAGATTTAGAGTGAGGGAAGTATTTATGGTGCCAGTCTTCCATAATTTTGATTAACTTTGCAGTGTTTCAGCATGGGGTCACTGTATTCTGTTGGTACCCTTTGAGATGTCAGTCACATTTCAATAACTTTCCACTGTGGATTGTAACTTCTGTCTTTTCACTGACTCGAATAAAGAAGGTTAGCTTACGAATACAGCATGAAATGTCACTCAGGCATTTTTGCATTATGTTGCCAATTGATTGGCATGTTTACAGCAGAAAGACTTCCTATGTAGATATATTATCTACTGGAAGCTAATACCCAGGTAGTTCCTTTTTTATATCCTAAAGACTAGAGCTTAATATTTTTATTTTTTTTAACAATACTATATTTGATGCAATTTCTTGTTTTACATTTTAATGACTAAAAGACACATACTGCAGGTGTTTCTGCTTAATGCTTGGGTGAGGATAAAATCCCATAAGCCTTTATATTGAATGCTATATGCCTTATTTTCTGTAACAAAGCCTAATTAAAGCCAAGATACAGCACAGCTGAGGGCACAACCAAACTCTGCTTGCTAATAATAATAATAATAAGTAAAAAAAAATATAAAGAAAACTATTAGTACACAGGACAAAGATAAAATCATGATTTAAAATGAAGTCTTTTAACATTTTAAATACTATTTTACCACTTTGTTGACTTTTGAAGTCATGTGGTTGCATTTGCCACCACTAATAACAGCAATAATAACAATAACCAATAATAAAAAATAAAAAAAATTCTCCAGGACATGAAAAATTGAAATGTATAATTCATTATATAAAAAATAATAATGTTAAGTATTATTTCATAGTAAATACATTTAATTTTAAAACCACAAAACTTTTTTTTGTGACTATTTGATTTCCGCTATAATTTCATTCACTTAAAGAAAAAAATCTCTGGGGCAACAACTTGAGACCTGTCATCTTATTTTTAAGAATAGTTTAACCCTCCAGTATTAAAATATAAAGCAAAGAATTGGTAAAAAAAAAAATTGCTTTAGGAATAAAAGGCATCAGAGCACTCAAGGGCAGTGCTGGAAATACAAACAGCGTGCATTTTAAGTTCCTTCTGCTGACAAATCCATCTCATAACATCTTCCTTTTTTCACATAAAAGAACAAAAAGTAATAGCTTACACTGACAAAGGAAATGGCAAAATAATCTTACTTAGAAAAAAAGACTATATTATGTTTGGAATAAAGATACAATGTCATGTCAGTTGTTTTGAAGGGTAAAAGCAAGCATGTGTAATATATTCCACATGAACTGCATGTAAAGAATATCTGTCTGTTCTCTACGGATCTTGGTCTAGAATAATATGCATTAACTTGTTATTTTTTTATGTGTTTCTTTTTATTCATCGAGTATGTTGTGATGTGTTTTTGGATTGTTTTCTATAAAAAAAAAATGAAAATGGGTTGATAGTTTCAATAGTACAAATGCTCATTTGAGTTTAGGTTATTTAGGGTATGTTGGCCTCAAATTATGAATGTTCTTCTTCATTCTCTATAATTATCAGTTTAGTGAGTAAACTTCATTGTAGACTTTTGCACTGTGAGAAATTTTGGCTTGGACAAACCACAATATTAAACATTTTTTGGGACTCCTGAATTTCACCTGAATTTCAACCAAAATAGGCCCATCGGTGTGCTTACAATTATGATGTGTTTAAAATTCCATTATATACATAAATATTAAATATTATGTATATGGTTTGCACTGCACTGATATTGGCTCATTTCCCCACTATTTGGTTCACAGATAAGGAGATAAAAAGAGAACACCAATAAAATAAATCTATATTTATATATTTATACATTACAAATTTTTAAATATATAATATATCAATTATTTTTTTAAAGCTCCCTCTATTGATCACTCCTCAATTGATCTGTGAATTAAATCAACATAATGTGGCTGCCCCCCTAGCCATCAATCACCTTTTTTCCCATGGATCATTTCTTTTTCGGTTCTATGGCTGAAATCTAGGCTTATCAATCAAAACAAACATACTTGGCCATTGCCAGTTTCAGTTAGTTTATGACTTGGGTACATTTTGGCTCGTAGTTGGGAATTTGACCAAACACCTAATGGACCCAAATTAATTTGGAGATTCATTTTGGTCCAAGCTGCAATTCAAAATCACTGTATTTATTTAACCTGATGTTCTCAAAATATGTGCCCATACCTTCCAGGGGTTTATATTTTGGAGAGAAAGACTACATTTGGGATCCTGTCCCGTTGTCCTTGGTTTGTTCTCTGGTGTCAGATATCTAGGAACACCAGTGACAAGTTTAAAAAAAAAAAAAGCAGTGCCTCTTTACACCTGCTGTCTTTGTGCAAACTAAACACAATGCGTTGAGCGCATGTGAAAGCACATCAACAATGCTCCTCGGATAAATACCAAGGCCCTTATAAGGCTCTCCTTTCTGCACTACTAGCATGCCCCCTTGTTGCCTTCCACACCACAATGCTTGGAGGTATATATTCAAGTACCAATTGCTTAGAATGTGTCATATCACTTTCTTTACTTTTTTATTTCCTGTATTAACAGTATACTGTAAATATTTTAAGAATCTTTTCAAACTTTCAAGGCTGTTTCAAAAACACCTAACTGATGTATTTTGTTACACAATTTGTCCATATTGTGTTTAAGCCCACCACTTATACGGAATAGCCCAATATGAGTGAAATGTAATCTATATTTTTACATTTTAACACAGGAATAATATATATTGCAAAGTGTATCACATACTTGCTTCAATTCTTATATTTTGAAAGCAACTCTTGTACATTTTAAGCACTTTTCACAACACCTATAATGGAGCACCTGTGTGTGGAGGGGATGGGTGTTCCCTAAACCTGCTAAGGGCTAGTATATATAAAAACAAAAACAAAAAAATAAACAAACATTATTTGGCGTAATTTCAGTAAATAGTTATAATAGGGATAAAAAGATAGATAGATAGACTTTTGATAATGGATACGACTTTCTAATATTAGGATTTTGACATTTTCCCATTGTGCTACAGAGAAAAAGGGGTCAGATTCAGTACTGGTGTCAGAGGAAGAAAAAAAAAACAAGCAAAAGAAAGAAGCAAACAGACAATAATGAAACAACCAATGAGCTTTTATATCCAGTGCTTCCTTCTAAGGCACCGTATCACATGTTAAAAACACCAATTGACTGCTACAATTTTCAGTTAAAAAGATCTATAAAATCATTCAATACACTGTCCTTCAAACATCCAATGCATGATAAAAAGATGCAAAATAATGTTGGAATTATCATCTGACTTGAGTCACTGCTAATCAGTTTTACACTTGTCAATAGCCGCTAAAATCAATTTAATAAGCCCAAAACCCTCATTAAGTATGCACATGCATTCTACTCTTATTATAATGCCAGTTATAGCACAAAGCATAGTTCTAAAAGAAAAACATAGACACATAATATATATATATATATATATATATATATATATATATATATCAAAATATGTCTTTATAAACTTGTCTAGAAATTATTACTAATACCTCAGATCCGTTTCCACCTATAAAAAAAAAAGAGAGAAAAAAAACTATCCATAAATACAAAGGCAAAACAAGAGGATGCATCCCACAAAAATGAGGTGGAACACAAGATCCGCAATAATCATGGAAGGAGTATCAGTGTATTTTGTTGCTTGCTTATCAGTGTATATTGTGATGCTTGCTTAGTGCTCCCAATGGCTTTGGGTTATTTTTTAAATTGTATAAATGTTTCATATTTATTTAAGCATATTTCAGATTATATTACTATAGTTGTAGTGAGGTTGAGTGTTGTGTATTTTTGGAGCTCTATGCTGTAAGAAAAAACAAATATATTTATAAGAGAAGATTTATTATTCAAAAACTGAGAATACAGATACCTTCATTACATTCATTACAAATATGGTAGAGGGGCATATATATAATAGTATTTATTAGGGAGCTATTATTGACAACTCAGCATAGTGTGCATCAGTCATATAAATGTGTAAACAATGCACCTTTAGTTTGTCAGTATGCAGTGACCTTCCATTGGGACAGGACAGGACAAATTAACAGGATTTCAGGTTTTGTTGACCCAGGACATACATGAAACACACACACACACACACACACACACAACAGCACAAAACATTACACCCTCAGATAAGTACCAAGACTCTTGGTATTTATCTCATCCCACCAGCCTATTTAAGCTCAGAAAGGCATATTATAAGTGGTAAAACAGACATCCCCTTTTGGTCAGGTGCCAGTAGGCAGGTTTCTTCTTTGCCTAATTGGAAATCTGGACTTGTGTATATTTAAATAAAGGACCATGTCCAGGTCACATTGATAATTTCAACATTCTTGGATTATTCAGTTTGTTGAAGAGAACAATTTTGCTTCTGGATACTGTAGCTCAGGCTATCAGTGACTGTTATTTTCTTCTATTTCACTGTTAAGCATACATCAAACACCTTGATGTTAGAAGAAATGCACTTGATGATGCATGTTTATGTAGGGTCACTAAACTGTCAAATAAACTACTGGTCAACAGCAAAACATTTTTTGTTTAAAAATCGCTATTACCACCAGAACAGTAGCAATGCACAGCAAATCTGTTCTCAGGTTTCTTACCCAAGCATTTTCCCCAAAATACACATCCCCCCACATTGTTTTTCAATGTTTCTGCATCTTCTTCTTACTTTGGCAAATGTCATCTTATTTAGAGCTACAAATTGCATTCTGATGTTTGCTAAAATAATATACACTAGACGTGAGCCAAAATGAAAAATTGGATTTTCCCAAAGCAATAAATCCCAAAAAACTATATATATATTTCTCATGAGTCAGGTTTTGTCCATATTGTGTTTTGGTTAAGAATAATGTGGTCTATGTGATTGTTTTAGGGAAACCAATTCGGATGAGCCAAAATCGCAAAAAATTGTCCAGTTAGTGTACTGCTAAATATATACATAATATACATAGTATGTTTATGTTTTGCAGTACACTGATAGGAACATTTTCATTCCATTAGGCTCACAACTCATGTGAGTAGAAGTAACCAAAAGAGTGGAAAAAGGAGGAGCACTAAAGAAAACAAAAAACATATATATATATATATATATATATATATTTATACACATCTACATGGACTACATCAAGCTGTATGCCAAGAATGAGCAAGACATTGACTCACTGATCCACCTAACTAGGATATACAGCAGGGACATCAGAATGTCGTTCGGACTAGAGAAATGCGGACGCATGATAGAAAAAAGAGGGAAGATGATCAGGACAGAAGGAGTTGAAGTTCAAGAAGGCAAAATAGAAGATGTAGAGAACAGCTGCAATTACCTGGGAGTGCCACAAATGCATGGCAACCATGAGGAAGAGGCAATGAGGATAGCAACATCCATGTACCTCCAAAGAGTCAATCAGGTCCAGAAGTCCTAGCTCAATGGCAAGAACAAGATCCAAGCCATCAACACATATGCCCTACCGGTCATCAGGTACCCAGCTGGAATAATAACCTGGCCAAGAGAAGAACTGGTCACCATTGATGTCAAGACCAGGAAACTACTCACTATGAATGGAGGATTCCACCCAAATTCTAGCACCCAGAGACTGTACATCTGTGGGAAAGAAGGAGGTCGGGCCTGATGAGTGTCAAGGCCACATTCCTGGATGAAACACAGAGCATCCACAAGTACATCACGAAGATGGCTCCCAAAGATGAAATGCTAAGACTTCCACAGATCAAGGATGCAGAAAAAGGAGGAGATTCCTTGGCAAGACAAACCTCTCCATGGGGTGTACCACCGGCAGATAGTGGATGTGGCTCACATTACAAAATCCTACCAGTGGTTGGAAAAGGCAGGACTGAAAAACAGTACTGAGGCACTAATCCTAGCAGCACAGGAGCAGGCATTCAGCACAAGATCAATAGAAGCCAGGCAAGACCCAAGGTGCAGACTGTGCAAAAGGGCCTCTGAGACAGTCCAGCACCTAGTAGCCAGATGCAAGATGTTAGCAGGAACAGCATACACGGAGAGACACAACCAAATTGCTGGGATTGTGTACCGAAACATCTGCACAGAATATGGATTGGACCTGCCTTAGTCCAGATGGGAGATACCACAAAAGGTAGTTGAGAATGACAGGGCTAAGATCCTGTGGGACTTCAAGATCCAGACAGACAAGCAGGTGCTGGCCAACCAACCAGACATCATGGTGGTAGACAAGGAATGAAAGATTGTTGTCGTGGTGTATGTGGCAACACCCAGTGACTATAACATCAGGAAGAAGGAACATGAGAATGTGGACAAATAGATGGCTGCAACAGATTCCAGGTGGGACATCTGAGATCGCTGTCCAGGAACAGGTAAGATACTGCGCAGAACCCTCAAACTCCCAGGCCTCTGGTAGAGGACCTGAGAATGAGGAATAAACAGAGCACCCAGGAGGGGTCAGAAAATCTATTTTATTTTTATATATGTACAGAATATGCTGCTTCTTTTTTTCCCCTCTATTGGACACTTCTCTTTAAATCTGTGAATAAAAGTTCACAAAAATTGAAAAGTGAATTTTAAATGTAAGGTCAAGGTTTCTGAACTGAAAGCATACCTGAATTTTAACAGGCAGGTTATTTTGACCTTTAATTTGACATTCACATTAAATTTTATATGAATTCTCACTTTAGGGAATAACCCTGTATCTGTATAGATCATTCCCCTGCAATTTCACTGCTCAATTCACTGTCATTTAGGAGTTAAATCACTTTGTTTCTGTTTATGCAGCCCTAGCCACACCTCCCCTGGCTATGATTGACAGAGCCTGCATGGAAAAAAAAAACTCGTTTCACTTTCAAACAGTTGTAATTTACCTTAAATAATTGTATCTCAATCTCTAAATTGAACTTTAATCACATACAGGAGACTCTTGCATGGTCTAGCAAGCTATTAACATAGCAGGGGATAAGAAAATCTTAATTAAACAGAACTTGCAATAAAGAAAGCCTAAATAGGGCTCTTTTTACAGGAAGTGTTTATGGAAGGCTGTGCAAGTCACATGCAGGGAGGTGTGACTAGGGTTCACAAACAAAGGGATTTAACTCCTAAATGGCAGAGGATTGAGCAGTGAGGCTGCAGGGTCATGTTCTATACACCAAAACTGCTTCATTAAGCTAAAGTTGTTCAGGTGACTATAGTGTCCCTTTAACCCTATAATATATGAATAGAAGGAGACAAAAAAAATTGAAATCACTCAACAGAGTGGGTGAGTGAAACCTGGATAGTAGGTACGTATCTTGTTTAAATAACTGTTAACTTTAGCTGGACCAGCACTAAATGTACATATATACACACATGTGTCTCAAAACTAGAAACAAAATAGGAAAATGACTAGCCTTATAAGGCTTCTCCACTGACTCATAATGGCAGTATAGGGTCGCCAGTAAATTGTTTAAACTAATAGTAGCTTTATTAGACTGCTTGTTTTAGCCCAGGATTTGCCCTGACCCCAATCTTGAATAAAGTAAATATACCAGGGTGAGAATAAAAACCCTATTGGTGCGGGCGTCCGAAACCAATGCGATATTCCTGAATAAAAGTACAAGTCTAGGTAGTAAGTTGGAGTTAATTACTTCAATTCTGCCTAGCCATGAAAGCTCAGTACCTTTCCAGATTTGAAAGTTTTCCTTAAATTGTAATTGAGTCTATTAATTAATGTAAGATCTAAGGATAACCTAACACCTAGATAATTTATGTACTTCGCCTTCCAATCTAGCTTGAAATTCTTCTTAAAAGATCCAAGCTAGGTCCATGTAGGCCCATTGTCAGAATTTGTGTTTTTATAATATTAGCTTTCCAGCCGGAAAGTTTGCCAAATTCTTCTACTAATGAGAACAGCTTTGGCAAAAAGCCTTCAGGGCAGATAAGAGTCAGGAGCACATCATCAGCATAGAGTGTGATTTTTACCTCAGAGTTATATATCCTCAGACCTTTAATATCTTTGTTCAGTCTAATAGCTGTTGAGAGAGGTTCAATGGAAAGAACATATACAAGTGTGGCTAATGGACAACCCTGCTGGGCCCCGTTCCGGATTGGGAACCCGTCCGACTGGAACATAAAACCTGAAACCCTGGCTTGTGGGTCTCCATGTAATCTCTGAATATACACCCAATGCCAAAGGAGTACAAAACTTTTTCCAGATATGACCACCCCACCCGGTCGAAGGCCTTCTCGGCATCGAGGTCATTTAGAGCAAAAGGGAATGTTTGCTGGCCAGCATAATGAATAGCATTGAGAATCTTTCTAATGTTATCTGAAGTACTCCTCCCCCTCACGAACCCAGACTGATCAAGATGAACAATGTGCGGTATAACACCCTTGAGTCTATTGGTCAAGATTCTAGAATATATCTTTATATATAGATTAATGAGTGATATGGGTCTATAATTACTAATTTGTGTCGGATCTTTATCAGGATTAACATAATAAATTCTTAAAATCATGGAAAGTTAACATGTTAATATATTTGTACAGGAATATAACTTATTAAGAGAATATAACAATTCACCAAAAAAAGAATTCATATTCGCAGTTGTCAATAAAAGTAACTAGAAATGTAACAATTATTTTGACTATTTAAAGAAATGTGCAATTATGCAAAATGATGTTTTGACACTCGCCAGTTTAAAGGTTAGCAAATGTAAGTCAGCATACATCGAATTGCAAATTTGCAGAAAAGGAAAATAATTTAAGCTATTGGTAACAATCTCTATGAAATTAATTAGGAGAAGTAACCTCCAAACGTACACATTTGCCAAAATAAGAAATGTATATATCGTAATAATAACTTACGTGGATAGCTATGTATTATAAAATAAGTTAAATATTATGCTTAAAAAGGAATTATGAACCTTTTCTACATTTAGGATAAGTCTATTATATGTAATTGTATCCATAAAACTAATAACTATTACTAAATAGTATCTAAAATTAAAAAAACATGAATATTTATTGTTTCAATAACTTCTTAAGCCTCATTTTTCTTGGTGGTTGTGGTGTTGTTGATGTATTTATAGTTGAAGTGGATGAATCAGCTGACTCTAGTGAATTTATTAAACCCATTTCTTCTTCTCGGGATGTAATTGTATAGTTATTGACGTTTATTCTTAAAATGACTGACAGGAAAGCACCAACAATACTTTATATTTCTCTTGTTCCATATGGCATATATTACACAATTCCATAGTTGGATCTTAAAATTCCTTTCTTTTTTTGCATTGTGTATGGGGAAAAGTCCTTAAATATCTCAATATGCTGAAATTCCCTTGGCAAGTTAGAGTTTCTGAGTACTGAAAGAAATTCATCTTTAACCCCTTAAGGACACATGACGTGCCTGACACGTCATGATTCCCTTTTATTCCAGAAGTTTGGTCCTTAAGGGGTTAAGGACACAGCTTCAGAAGCTGGACATATCCTTAAGGACTGAAGCAATTTTTGAATTTTTTTCTGTTTGTCTTCAACGGCAATTTGCATCTCTCTCATTTATTGAACCAACACATATCATATACCATTCTTTAGACGACAAAAAGGGCTTTAATTTGATGTGGCATGTACATATGTAAGTTCTCATTTATTTAAAAGAAAAAAAAAGAAAAATAATGGGGAAAAAAACAAGTTTTGGTAATAATAAAGTGTGGATAATATGTCCAGCTTAGGAAAAGTTATCCAAAATCAATTAATCTATGTGTCTTGATTTACAAAGTACATAATATGTATAGGATTTAAGTTTATTATGAAAGTTACAGGTCACCAACTACAAGTTCATTTGTTTGTCTTGGAAGTTTGATACGGGGCCGTCTTTAATACTGAATGGACCCTGGGGAAGCATTTGCTTGGGCCCCCTGGACCCTGCCACTGTCAACTCCTCCCTCACTCCCTGGCATGCAATAAAGCCCTCCACCCCCTCTACAGTGACAGACTAAAGTAGAAATAGCCCTGGTGCAAGAATTTTTTTGGGCCCCTCAATCGCAAGGGTGGCCAGAAGGTAGATCTCTGTTTGTCGTCCAACTCCAACAATGCTTTCACAGCTGGGGCTCTACCATTTTCCCATGCTTGCAGGGTTGTATTTAGCACCGAGCCGTATTGGTGTGTTTGAATGTAAACATGTTTTTGTATGGAGTATGTTTGTGTGAATGTAGGGGTGTGTTTGTATGTGGCATTTGAATGCAAGCATGCCTTTATGTGTAGTGTTGGTTTTAGAATGTAGGGGTGTGCTTATATATTATTGGTATTTAACATCAAAATGTGTGTGTTTGTATGTTGTGTTGATGTTTCAATGCAGGAGTGTGTTTGTATGTAGTGTTGAAGTTTTAATGCAGTGGTGTATTTGTATGTAGTGTTGGTGTATCAATGCTGAGATGTATGCATAGTATGCATATAGGCACATACACTGCCACACACACACACTGTGATACACATACACACAGAAACACACACACACATTGAAACACATGCAGATACACAGATATACACACTAACACACTTGCAGATACAGACACATAAACTGACACAGATACAGACAAACAGATACGCAACCTGACACACATGCAGATGCTCATGCACACAGGTATACACACTGACGACATACAGATACTACAGATACACACACTGATAACATACATATACACACATAAAGATGTACCACACACATACAGATACACAGACACATATACTGTCAGACATACGAACACAGACACATACACTGGTAGATATACTGATACATACACTGACAGACACACTGACACACAAACATATACTGACAGACATACTGGCACACACCCATACCCTGACAGAAATACTGACACACACAGATACATGCACTAACAGACATACTGACACATACACTGAAAGTCATACTGACACATATACATACACTGACAGACAAACTGACACACACACATACACATACACTAACAGACATACTGCCACACAAACAGACATACTGACCCTCACACACATTCACACACATTCACAAATACTGACATAAATACTAACACACACAGACAGACATACACACACACACACACACACACAAACACAGACACACTGAGACACACATACATTCTGACACACACACAGACAGACATACTGACACACACAGACATTCTGACACACTCACAGACAGACATACTGACACAGACAGACATACTGACACAGACAGACATACTGACACAGGCAGACATACTGACACACACACAGACATACTGACACACACAGACAGACATACATGTAAAACTCACATTTTTAAACCCACCCTCCACTTTCTTAACTGGGGTCCAGTGTGGTGCCTGACACTGATGGGAGTGAGGAGCCCCCCCTCTCACTGCCTCCTTTTCCTCCTCCCTCCAGTGTGACTCCTTCTGCCCCCTCCCACATGACTCCTCTTTTTATGTTTGGAAGTGACTCACAGCTGTTACTTCCTGCCAGACGGCTGCCGAAAAGCAAGGGGTCGGACGCGCTGCTTTCAGCTCTTGACTGGGTCCCTGCTAAAAACAAGCCCACCGGGTGGCCCTAAGTGCTGGGGGGAAAAATAATTCTTGAGGGCCCACGGGGCAGCTGCTTTGGGCCACCTGAAGTCACTGGGCCCGGGGCAGCTGCCCGTTTGCCCCTCATTAAAGAGGGCCCTGATCACAGAAAACAAAATTGCCACACAACAGTATATATTTATATAAAGTAGACATCAGAGGCTATTTATCTAAGGTTATTTTGACACTTTTTACATAGCCATTTCACCGCCAATCTCTGCTAAATATTGGAGTAAAATTTAGTTTTTTCTCTATTTTGGCATATACACATATAACAAGGTTTTTGTTATGTGTATTTTGTAAAGCTGGTGGGTGCCATCCCTGTACCATTGTATCCCTTTGCCACTATTCTGTGAAGCTACAATGCCATATAGGAGACTTTGCTATTTCAGTTTCTATAGCTGGAATTTTCATAGATGGTTATATGTCTGATTTTGTGGCATTATAGCCATTTGACTGTTCATATAACTCTTCAAAGGCCTTCCATTTGAGAAAGCTGCAGGGTATCTTATTAGGCATATATTATGGGAGGTGGGAGGAGTTATTCGTGTGGTCGAGGCATGACTGGAGGGCGAGCTTGGTCCTATGGCGGCGTTATATTGATGATGTTATTATTATTTGGAAGGGGTCTTCTGCTTCATTTCAGGATTATGTGAAGTTTTTGAATAATAACGAGTATCACTTGGTTTTCACTCCCATGTGGAACAGGAATGAGATCAATTTTCTTGATCTTACCCTGTTCCACGATTCGGGATATGTTCGGAGTAAATGTTTTTTCAAGCCCACCGATGGGAATGGGTTTGTTCATCGTAAGAGTTGCCATCATCAACCTTGGCTTAGAGGAATTGCCAAAAGCCAATTCACCTGTCTCAGACGAAATTGTTCAGATACACAAGATTTTTTTTCACAATCATCACATGTTAAAAATAAACTTGTAGACAAAGGATATAATAAAAGTATGTTAGAGAGAGAGAGATCTACAAAATTGGTGAAATAGAAAGAAAAATACTTTTGGAAAACAAATCACGTCCCCTCGATAATAGGGACAGTTTTCGGTCTGCATTTGTTACTCACTTCAATACTGACCATAACAAAATCAAGAGAAGTCTACAAAGTTTTTGGCCAATTCTGTTACAGGATCCTATTTTGGGAGTTCATTTATATGATAATCCTACAGTTATAGTCCTACAGGACATCATCCATTAAAAATACCCACTCATTTTCTAGTTCTGTAACGGCGGAAACTTTCAAACTTAAGAATGATATCAACTGCCACACGGACTGCAATGTCCATGTGGCATGCAATATGTGGGACGCACTAAGATGATTTTAAAAGTTCGTTTGTTAGAACACCTTAACAATATTAAAAAGGGATTAATGACACACTCTGTCTCAGCCCACTGTATATCGTGCCCCTTTTTCTCTTTTAAGGATTTCAGGTGTCTGGGGATCGAGAGGGTGCTCCCCTTTTGGCGTGGGGGTAATAGGGTCCAGAGATTAGCCCAGAGAGAAACTTTCTGGATCCATAAACTTCATACCCTCACGCCAAGAGGTTTAAATATAGATATCGATTTAATTTGCTTTTTGGATTAATATTGTTTGTCATATTGATATATAAACATATATATTTTTTTTTCTATACAATATTGGTATGTGTGCTTGCTCCCATTGTGGAGCTTTTTTCTACAGGTAGGAGTTATACATTTATTTATTATTCTCTACATAACAAGGATCATATATAATTGTATTACAATACATATAATTACATAAACATATATATACATATATGATTATAATACCTTTTTTGCCTTTTTATTATTATTACAAGTTGTTTTAAGGGTTTATAAATATGATACAGAACAATTATTGTGTATCCAATAAATGGGGATATACAATGAATTGTTTGATCAAACACTCCACACTTGGGATTTAGGTTGTCATATCCCTTTAAAAATAAATAGACATGGGTGTTCATTTATAGGACTGAAGTTATTACTCATGTCCAGAGAAACATCCTTTTCATTTTTTCATTGCACTTTATTATTTTATATAAAATAGCTTTTTATATTGTTTAATCTGACGATTATAATATATGTTGATTAGCTATTAAAGTTACTAACATCTATTGTATAGTGATATATGAATAAGGCATGAGGGTGTTTTGAGTTAAATATAGCTAACACATGTTTCTCTAGCAGAACTTTGAACTTCAATTACTCCTTTGATCCACATGAATTGTAGCTGAATCTGTGTGTCTGGTTGCCATAGAAATTAATGGCTGCTGGAACGCATTTGGAACACAGATGTACTCGTGACGTCACTTCCGGTTTTGGCGATCACGGTCACTTCCGGTTTTCTGCCGAAAAAGGGCGCCAATTTTATGGAGAAGTTTGAAACAGCTGATGAAGGAAGATTCCTTCTCCAATCTGAATGGAAGAAGATCTGCACGCCCACTGAATCCACCAATGGACTTAGGGACTAGCCCTATTTAAGGACACAGGGAAGTTTTTTTTTTTTTAGAATATGTTTGTTTTGGAATATGTATTGATACATTTTCAATTGTTTTTACTGTGGTCCCTGAGGAAGTTAATTTAGAACGAAACGCGTAGGACCTTTTTTTCTGCTCTTCATATCCTATGCTGATTGGTGACTGCTTATTTTTTTATCGAATAAATAAAAAAATGTTTACCTTAACCTGTGGAAGTCCTGTGGTGGAATAATTCTCTGGAGGTGATCAAAGAGATCTGTTGTGTTTCACTGACACACACACATTCACTGACAGACACACACACACATTCACTGATAGACACACACATTCACTGACAGACACACACACACTCACTCACTGACAGACACACACGTTCACTGACAGACACACTCACTGACAGACACACACACACATTCACTGACAGACACCCTGATACTGATACATTCACACACTTACAAAGTAGCATAGATTTTATTTTTAAAATATTAATTTTAATCCACCTAGGCTCCCTACCTTTTGAAGAGCTGGAGTGGATTCTTCCCCCCGGGGACCAGTGGAGCTGGCTGCTGGGCTGGTGGCTGGCAGATGGGCTGGTGGCTGGGATGCTAGTCTGGCTGGTCTGGCTGGTAACTGGGCTGCTTGTCTGGCTGGTCTGGTTGCTGGGCTGGTGGCTGACTGCTGGGTTGGCTGCTGGGCTGGTGGCTGGGCTGGCTGGTATGGCTGCTGGGCTCATGGCTGCTGGTCTGGCTGTGTGGCAGGGTTTGCAGGCAGGTGTACAGTTGTGGCAGCGAGGGAGCTCTAATACTCCTGCTCAGCACCCTCACACGCCGCTCAGTGGATGCCACTATGTGTCAAATAAGTAAGTGTGTGTCTGTACGCAAATTGTGTGTGTCAGTGTGTGTCTGTCACTGTCAAATCAGGGATATAGTGTGTCTGTTATTATGTGTCAAATCAGTGACAGTGTGCCTGTCAGCGAGTGTGTGTCTCTATCAGTTAGTGCATGTATGTCAATGTATGTGTATCTGAGAGTGTGTCTGTCATTGAGTGTATGTCAGTGTTTTCCTGTCAGTGAGAATGCTTGTATGTGTTGACTAAATAGCATGTGTGTCAATGACTGAATGTATGTCAGTGAGTGTGTGTGTCAGTAAGTGTATGTCAGTGCATATGTATAAATTAGAGTGTAAGGGAGACACTTCCCTGATTCCTGCACTTGGGCCTGTGTTTCCTAATTGATCCATACATTATCCAGTGCATACATCAATACACACATACTACCCAATACCAACATCCATACACACACACACTATCCATAAAAGTGTTATGACTGAGACTAGTGACACAATTTATACGAAAGGCAGTTCAGAGTACAAAGAGCCATTCATTTTACAGTTCTAATCTATGTTTAATAGGAAAGAACTCTCACCCTTCAGATGAACTGCACTGTTTAAAAGCTAGTCAGAGTTTACACAGGCAGTCAGGGAGGTCAAATCACCAATCTGTCAGCAAGACACACCGAGCTACTTACCTGATGAGTGTCCATCTTTTTAAACAACAACAAAAATATATATATATATATATATATATATATATAATATATATATATATATATATATATATATATATATATATATATATATATATATATATATATATACCGTAAAAATAATACTGTAGATGAATAAAGTACCTTGTTATGAGTAACTTGCTATGGATGTTAGCTAAACAAAATTATATTATTTAAGTATATATAACAAACATTTAAATATTGTACACTATGTTTGACTGACCAAAGCTTTAGTTTTTTATTAATATCATTTCTCTATAACATACAACTTGCAAAAAAGCATGTGTTTTTTTATTGCTTTCCCTATAAATATTAATTTTATAGGTGTGATGCCTAATATAAACTCTTCAGTTCTGTTTTTAAGATAATATCTTAAAATCAAACAAGCATTTTATTTCAACTTGTTCCAAGATTAAACATAATTTGTTTACCCTTGACATTTGACTTATGGCATAAACCTTAATATTTTAATAAGGGTTGAAAATGTGTGGCGTGCACCAGTTTAATCAGGTGATTTATTAAAGCATATGTCAAATTTGTACAATAAAAATGTAAAATATTATGGGGAGCAATATTCCTAGTAGGTAACTTAAATTGAACAAGGAAGTAATTTTGTTGTAATTTTCACAATTGCTTTATGGAACGTAACCTCATTATTTCATTTTAAAAGCATGACGGCAATAGCGCCGCCTTTTTAAACCTCTGGGCTCTGATCCACAACTTGCCATCTGACAACTTATATTTCTGCTTTCCTTCACCGTAATTCTCATCCAAACTTCACCAACCTCCCCATCTTATCATCGATTTCTTTTTTATTTATTTGTTTATTTATATATTTTTGAAAACGACTTACTATGGCTAGAGTTAAAGAGGAATGGTCACTTACAAACAAAATGGTTAAAAAAAACCAACCTTTTATTTTATTTCAATTTCAAATCATATGTAAGGCTGCCCTGGCATAGACTGCCCTACTATCAACATTGTCTTTGAATTGATGCCATAAAAAGGCACCTTAATGAATGTGACTGCCTGTGTGTGGTGGAAGGTGTTTATATGAATGTAGGAGGGGGCTACATATCTGCATAAAAAATAATACATGAGGGAACACTCCCATCATCCTTTTTTTTCATTACTCTTGTCCATTTTTTTTAAAGGGACACCCAAGACTCCTACAGTACATTAGCTTGCTGAAGTTTTTTTTTTTGCATTTTACAAAAGTGCAGATCTCACTAGAATGTTTCAATAGGATGAAACCTTGTTACACCCCCCTGATGGTCAATCAGACCACTGGTCCTATTAGTTCCTAGTTTAGTTCAATAGGGCTAAACTCAAGAGGCAGACAACTTCTCAGAGCACCTGCATTGCAAACATGCTTCATTGAGCTGCTTTGGGAAATCTGTGATTGGACAGCCAAAGAAAGTCTGGGTGGGGTTAGAAGGGGAGGGCTTAGCAAAGGCTTCTGACAAGACAGCTGCAGGTTCTGCAAGCGTTTTTTTAGATATACCAACAATTAAGTAATCTAGCAATGTGCTTATTGGGATTATAGCTACTAAATATTGATATTCATTTTTATTTTTTTTGGTCAGTTGAGTGCTCCTTTATCTTTCGATTGGGTGTGATCACCTAACACATGCTTATTTTGTCTTTCAGTAGAACTTGACTTGCAATACACATGTTAATTGTTTTTTATTAAATAACAAAAAAACAAGTAAAAATAGTGCTGACATAATATATGCAGTACAATAAAATCTAAAGCAGCACTATATACTGTGAAAAAGCTCCACTCACATAAGATACAAAAAACGAAAAATAAAGTGTGCTGTGCCTTTAAGACCAAAAGCAATTAACAAATAGCCTATACAAGTGAATAATAATCATATGAACACTGTGCGTTTAAATCAATAACTAAATGTTATAAATATCACATACATGTGTGATAACATAAGTGACTTGTGCTAATACAAAAACAAAAGTGTTACAGTGCACTAGTGATAAAAAAAACCCATAAATATGTGAAAGATAGGGTCAAAATTAATACCTCACTTTTGAGAAAATTCTTGAAAATGCTTCTCAAAAGAAAAACAAAACAAAAAATTCATAGGGCAATATGTATAAACAATAAATATTGTGAATACAGATTATAAACACTCACAAGAGTAGAGCAATTAAGTCTGCTCTGGACTATGTTGGCATCTCAAATAATGTATGTAGAAGCTTGAGGCTGTGATGAGAATGCAAATTCTTTATTAAATACTCCAATATTAAAAGCAATTGCCAGGCTTGTAAGTCCTCTTCATATGTCTCCTCCTCACAAGTGTAGCTAAGTCCCAAATGCTCGCACCGATTATCTCCAGGCTCCAGGGGCTCCAGGAACAATAATATATTTGTGCTATGTATTAAATAAAAATAAAACTATATATATATATTTAAATATAAATCACCTAAGTACCTACTCTACTAGAAGGAAGAAAGAAAATAAAATTAGTTCCAATTAATATGAACTAATATTATTTTATTTCTTCCTTCTAGTAAAGTAGGTACTTAGGTGATTTATATTTAAATATATATATATATATATATATTTATTTTTATTTAATACATAGCACAAATATATTATTGTTCCTAGAGAGGGATAAGTCTATTGTGTAAGTGTAGTTTGTCTATTCTTATCCTTATTTATTTATTATATTGTGGTTTTTTTTTAGTGAATATTCCCCTTTGAGTTGGATTTAAGTATGATATGGCATCTATTATGTACGGTAATTAGCTTGGTTAAGATAACCAATCATAAGGCAGAATTCACAGACCTTTTGGGCAGCCACGCCCCTTTTCTATGCCTTAAATTGAGACTGTGATGGACAAGTGGGTGGATCTGATGAAGCCGAGCACGTCGGCAAAACGCGTCATCACGTTATTACGTCATTACGTTCAACGGCCGTAAGCCCCGCCTCCCGGAACAAGTGAAAGTGTATTCTGCCCCTGGAGCCTGGAGATAATCGGCGCAAGCATTTGGGACTTAGCTACACTTGTGAGGAGGAGACATATGAAGAGGACTTACAAGCCTCGCAATTGCTTTTAATATTGGAGTATTTAATAAAGAATTTGCATTCTCATCACAGCCTCAAGCTTCTACATACATTATTTGAGATGCCAACATAGTCCATAGCAGACTTAATTGCTCTACTCTTGTGAGTGTTTATAATCTATATTCACAATATTTATTGTTTATACATATTGCCCTATGAATTTTTTGTTTTGTTTTTCTTTTGAGAACTTCTGGCAGAAGCATTTTCAAGAATTTTCTCAAAAGTGAGGTATTAATTTTGACCCTATCTTTCACATATTTATGGGTTTTTTTTATCACTAGTGCACTGCAACACTTTTGTTTTTGTATTAGCACAAGTCACTTATGTTATCACACATGTATGTGATATTTATAACATTTAGTTATTGATTTAAACGCACAGTGCACTTTATTTATTTATGTATTTTGATGTTCATATGATTATTATTCACGTGTATAGGCTATTTGTTAATTGCGTTTGGTCTTAAAGGCACAGCGCACTTTATTTTTCGTTAATTGTTTTTTTATTGCCTGACCTTGGTAGAGCCATTAATTGGCCATATTTGAAATAATCAATTCTCTTTAGTAAATAGACAGATTAGAAATGTGTCAACATTTTTTATTTACAGAGTTTAGTTATGATCTCAAATACAATATTTCTACTGTAAAAATAGAAATAATTTCATCAACCCTTTTAGGCATTATTATTTATGGAATATGCCCCCTAAAATCTTGCAACAATTTTTATGCACATTGTGTTGCACATTTTGATGTGAACTAGTACATGGCAAATATTAATGCACTTTGTGTCCTTTTTGGTGAAATTTTCTCAGGAAAAGCTATTAGCAAGTATGTTTATAAGATTTTTTAATTTGTTGCTTAGTAAATCTATCACTGTGTTTTACTGCCACAAAGGTTTAGAGGAACCAACACCCCATTAAACATGTTCAAGCGATTTAATGGACACAACAACTCACTAATTTTATTCACAACAAGATGCAGCTCAACATTTCCATAAAACATGATTAGTTGTAGCAATCAATAAGAAAATGAATGCAAACTGAACGTTCAGAAAAAAAAATACAACTACCACAACTGTAATCAATCAAAAATGCATTTTATCCATGATCAGTCTGTCCCTTTAAATATAAAGCTGATGTTTGATTATTTAGAAGAGTCCTATTTCCTTCAACTCCTTCATGACAGAAGTGACAAGATTATCATGATAAAAAGGATTTCATAACCCCTTTTTATTAAATACCCACTAAAGGCACCCATATCACTTAAAGGGACAATATAGACACCCAGATCACTTTAGTGTATTGAAGTGGTCTGGGTGCAGTGTCCCTTTTGCACTTAATGCTGCAATGTAAAACATTGCAGTTCCAGAGACGCTGCAATGTTTACATTGCAGCTTTAAGTCTGCCTCCAGTGGCTGTTCCAGATACTGGGGGCGGTTTCTGGATTGAAATGGACCTTTGGTCCGGTATCTGACGCTGGATGTCCTCACACTCTGCATGAAAACATCCAGCGTCAGATTTTTCCCCATAGGAAAACATTGATTCAATGGGGAGGTCTAATGCGCATTAGCACCCGCTCATTGCAGGACTTTGGAGGGGACAGAAAGTCGACCCACTGACGTGGGATATTGGCACTTGGATAAGGTAAGTAAATAAAGGGTTTTTAACCCTTTATTCACCTGGTCAAAGGGGATGCGAGTGACGGGGAAGGCAGGGGGAGCGATAGTGCCATGAATACAGTTTTTATTCCTGGCACTATAGTATATCTTTAAACTCAATGAAGTGATCTAGATGCAGTGTGAGAAACGAGTTAGACTTGGTTCACAAACAAATGCTTGTTCTAAAGCAGCATGGCCTCAACCAGGGAGACAAAGCAGCCGTAGCGAGACCAGTGTGGCGAGGAAAGAAGGGTCGTTTTAACTCATCTTTCAAACCCTTAAGAGACGCAGGGACACCTAAATAGATTGGGAAACACTACAGCATTCCTTTAATGATGTAATCTGAAGTAATATTAGTAGTGCCTGCCATTGGTTTATTAATTACTGTCAAATAGACATGTGATACTCTTTTAAAAAAACATTCAATGTGACTCACTTATCATTTGGTAATATATTTTGATTTTCTAAATTGTCAGTTTAGAATAGAAAAGGACAATGGCTCTCTATCCATGGGATGGGATTGAAAACTGGCCCTCATGCTTTTTTTGGGTGAAGATCATTATTGTTTAGAGAAGACATATTTTGGATGATTTTGAAAGGCAAAAACATGCTATTTTAGGACAAAGTGCTAAATAAGGAGACATCACTATGGTAACCACTAGGATGCCTCTCAACTTTTAGCACTTTGCAAACAAAATTACACCTGTTTTGTCTTGGAAAATCTCCTTATTGTAATTAATAGGGCACAGTAAACTGAGAATGTATTGTTTACTGTAGAAACATTGTCTTCCCCAGTGCAACAGAGGATGCCCATTTGATTTTGAGATAAGAGTAAAGATGGTGTTTGCAGAATTTATTTTATGATACATTATATGAAAATTTAAGGAAGAATCAATAAGCACTAGTAAAAATGAAGATTAGGTTCCTTTCATAAAAGTATATGAATCATTGGTGTACGATAAAGTGTTTTTTTTTATTTTTTATTTATCTGAGATAAGTGAAGCTGATATTGTATCTAAAATGATGCCCCGATTTCAGTCCATTGCCTAGTTGGAAAGACATTCAGCATTGCTGTGTAGAGAGGAATAAAACATATATTGATTAATAAATATATATTATAGAACATTACATCTGAAATATGTAAAGGCCATATTTCAAATGTCAATATGTGCAGTCAATGGAATTAATATGAGATATAATTTTCCTGACAGGATTTCCAATATCCTCAGATCTGTACAGACACTCCTAACTTACCGACCAGGTTCCGTATCTACGATCCGGTCGTAGAACGAATATGTCTGTAAGTGAAGAGTTAAGGGTTTCCCTGCTCTGGTGCATTCATCTCTCTTCTGGTAAACTTCCCCGAACATAGACGAACGCCCCTGCTTTGGTGCGTTCGTCTATGTTCGGGCCTTTCCAATCTATGTTCTGTGAAATGTCCCCGAACATATATTTGAGGGATTCCTTGCTCTGGTGCGCTTTTCTATGTTTGGGGAAACTTCCCCGAACATAGACAAACTCATCAGAGCATGGAATCACTCTAATATATGTTCAAGGAAATTTCCCCGAACATGGATTAGAGGCATTCCCTGCTCTTGTGCGTTATTCTATGTTCAGGGAAGTTTCCCCAAACATAGACATGAGCACCAGAGCAGGGAATCCCTCTAATCTATGCTCGGGGAAATTTCCACGAACATATATTTGAGGGATTCCCTGCTCTGGTGTGCTTTTCTATGTTCGGGGAAGTTTCCCCGAGCATATACATGCGCACCAGAGCAGGGAATCCCCAAGACAGCTCGCACTTACGCCTAATCGTTAGTGCGATCCATTGTAAAACAGGTAAGTTGCTAAATGAGGACCACGTGTACTCTATGAAATTGCTATTTAAAAATGCAAAGCAGTCTTTACAAATAATTATCTTTTTTGCCATTTGAACATTTCGTATATTGTAGGGTATTTTGGTAGAGATTACAAATTCTCAAAATGTTACAACCTCTTGATACAAGTGCTTTAAGAAAATAGCTGTGTACGCCATATAAAACTGTAGCACATGTGCTTTTAAAAAAAAAATGCTTTTATTTTATTTTAATTTGCATCATATGCCAGGCTGCCCTGGCACAAACCAGTGACAGATTAGGATCCCATGGGGCCCTAAGCATGTTACCAGTTTGGGACTCCCCTCCTTGTTCTTTACATAGGAATGGTTCATGGAGCCATGATAATTAGGGATTCTGGGCCATACTGCCTAATCCACGGGACCTAAGAGGCCACCTAGGAATGACCTATGGTTAATCCTGCTCTGGCATAGACTGTCATACAATGAAAATTGTCTTGACTCCCATGATGCCATAAGCACAGGTGCCAATATACCAGTACATGCACTCATATAGCACCTTGGAGTTTGCCTAGAGGACAGTGAGAATTCCAAGGTAAGTTGTTTTATGTTTCATATAGTATTTTAAATGTTTCGGTAGTGTTTATTGGAGCAGCACAAAGTGACAGTTCCCCTTTAAAAGTAATGCTTTGAAACTAAATTCAAGCATAAATAATACAAAAATTATCTCATGAAAAGATGCATTATTTGAAACTGCAAATCTTCCAACAGTGTGCCAGTTGACATCTATAAATAAATCAGTGAGACTTCCCTCTGTGTTTGGTAAGTTTAAAAAGAAAAAAATCCGTATTTAGCAAAACACATTTTCTTGCCACCAAATGATTTTCATTTACTGTGTAAACATGCCAAGTTTATGATATTGTTATATCTCAATGCAGATATTAATACATTAAGTGTACACAAAATTATGATTTCAAATCGCGGTTTCAGCAACACTGATTTAACACGTGTAATTCCGTAGTGATCACGCCTCAGCAGCACGCATGCATCGATTTCCAAGCAGCTTGCATACAGACATTACTTTTATACTCCTTTTCTTTTTCACGTTCATTTCCATTTAATGGCTTGTGGAGTGAACTTTAAATGTGTGTCTACTGATGCCCAATGCATTCAAATTTCATAGCTGCAAGAAGCAGGAGGGAAACCTATTCTCTCATCTGGCCTATTTTTCACTTGGGAATGTAGTGTGACTTTCACAATCAAGCTGGAAGAGAATCTTAATGAATGAAAGGAAATACTTCAGCGAGAACAATAGTGCTTTTGTATGAAATTTAAAAAAAAAAAAATCCAAGTGAACGCAATTAGGTTTTACACCACCGCTCTGAATTATTTAACTCAGCTCTAGCTCACTTCTGTGATTCTCATGATTGGCAACTTAGCATATATGAGCAAGATAATCTTCTTTCTCATTTTATTATCAATAAGTATTGTAGTATTAAATCAATGGGGAATTACTGTGACAGCTTCCCTTAAATGTTCCACTTTATTACAGTATTAGGCAGTGTTTGTCTTCTTCATTCATTTTCATTAAAAATGGCAAACATATGATTATGTGAACAATATTTCAGAAAATTAATATTAGAAGATAAATCCCACATGGCACGGTATTAATAATCTGCTGGCAGGCTGCATTTGCAACAGTGATTTTGATGCCTTCATTTCATTTCCTTGGTGTATATGTATTTGCTTGGGGGAAACAATCGGTATTGGTTCAGCAAACCATATAGATTGTTTTATAATGTTGGAATTAAAATTCATGTCTTTTATTTGATATCATACTTTCAGTCACTGCAAACATTTTTAGAATTGCTATTGTTATTGGTAGTATTCATGCAGTTTGATTGTAATTTGGTAATTTTTGTTAAATGCCAAAAGATGGCCAGTAAAAACAAGATTCCTAGTTCCATTTCAATAGGACTCAAGGAGGTGTCTCACCACGGGCATTTTTGGAGGTAGCTGACAGGGGTTGAAGCCCCAAGTGGGGTTCTGAAAAGCGCCAGGTCTAACTTTGGTCCCATTTTATTGTTAGCCTCAGGTCCCACATAATACCGAGAGAGAAATAATATCTCCAGTTACATAATGTGTGCCAGTGTCCCCATATTGCACCATATTTGTAGTAAACTATACAGCAGAGTATGGCATTGCTGTGGGTTCCGGGATATGATAAAGTGGGGTGCTGAGTTAGTTAACATGGCATAAATTGAGATTAATAAACATATTATTTAAACTCTATTGGATTTATTTACAAAATAGAGAACTCCAAAATTGCCTAGCTAGAATTCACTGGAATTCACGTTTATTGCAGTTTCATCTTTAATCAAACTTGTTTGAGTCTTTGTGATTTGAACCTCAACTTACATAAATGGGGATTCAGTTCATAAACTCAGCTTGGGAGAAAGTTTACTGTACGCGAATCAGTAGCAAATTTTATCTACTCTTAGTAACTTGGAGGGCATCCATCAAGCATTTCTATTTAACTTGGTTGAATATCTGCTACTGGGAACCAGCCAAACTAAACACCATACTGGGCTGGGTTGGGCTTTTTGATGAATATCATAACTAATATAGATGCCAAATAACAGATGAATTTAATATATATATATATATATATATATATATATATATATATATATATATATATATATATATATATATGGTATATATATACGGTATATATATATATATATATATATATATATATATATACCGTATATATATATATATATATATATATATATATATATATATATATATATATATATATTTTAATGTCCAGTGTAGGTAGATATATATATATTGTTTTTTAAATATATCTTAAATACAGATGAACTTTTTAAAAAAGTAACACGTTATAAAGGCAGTTTTTATGCTCTCGAGGTTGTAAAAAAATATATTGTTTTGCGAGTGTGCTTGCTCTATTTAAATTAGCATTATTTTTTTTTTCTTTAAGACACACCCTTGAAGAGTGGACACACATACATCCAATTAATAACAGAAATGTTGACGGTCTCAGTTATCCTTAAATCATCTCCAGCGTACTGCCTAAACTACTGCAATTAAATGAACAACACACTTTTGTAATTTGCGCAAATGCGTAATTTTCAATAAGAATCCTTAATCCCGCTCCTAATGCAGGAGACAAACTCAGATCCATATTCCAATCAAATGTTAGATGAGCAGAGTACCGTCATTTAGTAATGCGATATTAAGATAATATTTCACTTTTTTTACAGACTACCCACTGTCTAAGGTCTATTTAGAGAATTAGAAACAAAAAAGAATAAGGTAAAGTTAACTGGGAAATAGGAGTGACAGATCAGCAATGAAGTATGGTGACATAAGAGTGCGTGTTGCCTGCGTGCAGCATATGTCAACAGTTTATACTAAGGAATTGCAACACTGTGCACAATATGTCATAATTCACTTTTTGTCTTTGGAACGCTTGATGTACAAAATGGAATGTATACTTTCTGTCACTCTACCTGATTGCCTATTCATAAATAAAGATTTTTTTTTAATTTTTTTTTTAAATAGCATTATTTTGATCAGTACACTACATCATTCTTTTACTTCATGGCAAATTACGATTTTATCTGTTTGTGTTCTGATATATTAAGAATTCAAAAAATCTTGAATATAACTTATGTCTCAAGTGATGTATCCTTTGGTTTGTATTTCAGCAGAGACAATGTTTAAAAATGTTATTTAGGGTAGTGTATAAGTATTGGAAATATCAGCTCATTGTGCTCCAAATAACCGTACAACCACTGGAAAATATATTGCATATTGTTACATTGATTTGAATCAAGTATACATTGTCATTGAGCCTTGACTATATACAATGCTTCTGATAACAAAATCACCTGCTACTATTGGCACACAGCTGATAGGTGACCAGTAAGATTAGACCCCTTCACACATGACAATAAAATTACAGTTCTTTAGATGTGACAGAGTGCAGGCAAGTAAATGAAAATGTGACAACAGATGACTTTTGAAGGCTATCAGTGTCAGCATCAAAAGGGGAGACTAAATGAAGGTTATATTGTATTACAAAGATATACTCCTTCAGTTGTACAGCTCCAACAAAGTGACAGCATTTTGTAGCTCATTCACGAAGGGCAAATTATGTTATCCCGGTTTCTAATAAAATGTAACTACATTTGCTTTACCGCTCACTTTCAAAATAAGCTTTCCACAACATTGTCAGCACTCCCCTTTATATCTAACAGAGCATGGCATCTAATGAGATCCAATTAATGAATTAGATTCTTACAAAACATTTGAAACATTTGGAATTTAGCAGTTAATAGTGTTACTCAATGTTCAGCATTCAAGGCAGTTTTTCCAACCTTGTACAGAAGATTCAAAGCTCAGTTTGTGTGGAACTAGAACACATGGGATTTATAATCAGAATGATCCAAATACTAACCAAGTCTCTTATCTTGAATCAATTTAGAAAAAAATGAAGTGTTTTTTTTTTTTCTTTCTTTTTTTGTTTTTTAGGGGTGGGTAGCACTTTAATGCCAGGGGATATTTTAATTCACTACTTGCCCTCAATCTTGTCCAGTTCATCTGGACAAGAAAATCATAAACCATTACTTTATCAGAAAAACGTTATATCTTTTCCAGCTCTTACCCATCACCATTCCAACTTTCATTTTCACTCTGTGGTCCGCATCAATCAAATATTTCTAAGCTTTCCTAAAACTATTACACCCTGTTATACCCTGTTTCTAAACAGAGGATGGATCTCTCTGACTTTAGGAAATGTGTTGCTTTAAAAGCATTATATAGAATAGTTGACTGGTCCATAAACTGCACAAAAAACTTTGCATTCAGATGTGAACCTGATTTGTAATCCAGGTATTCCAATAGCTGGTCTAACAACGTCCAATGTTCATCAGCCAGTAGAACACATCCTATGATAAGCCCAACATTTAAGTGTTGGCAGTCTATCTCTATGGAATATTCAATAAAGTCACTTCCATCCCTCTTCTTACTCTCTCTCATAACCGAATATTTCCTCAGGCACGTGTCAGGTTGGTCGGAATTAAACCATTTGCACACTGAGTGGAGAATTAAACAGTCAGAAAGTATTAGATAGTATTGTCATGGATGTCTTAAAGGACCACTCTAGGCACCCAGACCACTTCAGCTTAATGAGGTGGTCTGGGTGCCAGGTCCCTCTAGGATTAACCCTTTTTTTTATAAACATAGCAGTTTCAGAGAAACTGCAATGTTTATACTGAGGGTTAATACAGCCTCCAAAACCTCTAGTGGCTCTCATTGAGACGCTTGGGGGCTTCTCACTGTGAAAATCACAGTGAGAGCACGCAAGCGTCCATAGGAAAGCATTGTAAATGCTTTCCTATGCGACCGGCTGAATGCGAGCGCGGCTCCTGCCGCGCATGCGCATTCAGCCGATGACGTCGCAAGGAAGAAGAAGAGGAGGAGTAGAGCTCCCCGCCCGGCACTGGAGAAAGAGGTAAGTTTAACCCCTTCCTCCCCCCAGAGCCCGGCGGGAGTGGGTCCCTGAGGGTGGGGGCACCCTCAGGGCACTCTAGTGCCAGGAAAACAAGTATGTTTTCCTGGCACTAGAGTGGTCCTTTAAGCAGGCCAAAAGACCAGTTGCTATGATTAAATTTAAAGCCTTTCCTGACAATAGTATACAAATTTGACTTTCTCCACATCCCATGACAAACTAATATGTTTATGAGAATTGCAGCCAAATCATGTGCTCTCGCTTGACCTCTGGTGAAATCCTAGATGGACTTTCAGATATATTTTGCCATCTTTGATGATTACTGCCTCCCAACAGCATTGGTCTCTAATATAGACAGATGAAATGGCTTCCTGTGAGTTTGAACAAATTGTATCACACTTTATCAATGTTACATAAAATATTGGAACGGCCCAAGTGTCAACACTCAAAGGGAACATTAATATAGATGTGGTGGGAGTGTGCTAAGCTGCAATGGTTCTGGAATTCCAGCATGCAATGTTTTAAAATGTCATGATATTTATATTAAATCCACCAGCAGGAGTTATTTTGTTCCATTTGAACTGGCCTGTTTCTGAGTTCAAGATATTAGTTATTCCACAATTGGTCAATGTTGCAAAAGCCTTAGTTCCATTGCAAATCTACTAACGTTGCAAAGTATGTAAAAAAAGACCTGCTGGAAACTCAAGATGTCAAACTTATAATGAGAAGTGGATCAAGTTTTGTTTTTTCAGAGAAAAGGAAATGTTTACATTACAGTCCAGGGATACCACTCCTCAGATGGCTACTATAGGTGCTTCCTGGTGCTGTGCTGCACAGTGTGCACCACTGACATGCACCCTCTGCGTGGGGACACTGAGCTTTCCTCATAGATATGCATTGATTCAATGCATCTCTATAAGAAGATGATGATTGGCCAGGGCTGTTTTTGGCTTGTGCTGGCTCTGCCTTTGATCTGCTTCCTTCCTATGGGAAAGCATTGCGATTGGCTCAGATCATCACTGATTATGTCAGCCAAACAAACAGATCAGAGGCAGAACCAGCCACATCAGACTGGAATAAAGGTAAGATTTCACTATATATAGGGGATAAGCAAGGGCTGGGGAAGGGGTCTAGATTGTGTTTTTAACACTGTGATCAGGAATACATGTTTGTGTTCCTGACCCTATATTGTTCCCTTATTAAAACATCTGTAGTTTTGAGGTTGGGATGGCCATATATGAATATCTGCTTGGTAACTTTCACTAGTTCATGTATATATGTCAGTGTAAATCACAGGTCAATATACAGTAAAACATAGAAAACTATATATTTGTTTTAATGTATTATTATTTATTGAATTTCTAACACTAGATTAGAAAAATATATTCTACAGTTGCATTAAACATGTTCCTTTCTATAGATGGCCTGTAGGATATTTAATATAGACAATTAAGTTACTGACAACATCATATAGAAGATTCATATTAAGAATACATTGCGCTGATTTTAAATGTATTTCTTAAAATAGGTTAGTATTAGTGTTGAATAGGAAATATAATTACCAATTATTCCATAATAACCAATTATTTATGATTGTCACAAATGTATGATTCAGCTCAAGTGTCACGTATTTCATTTCAAATCAGTCATTTATGTTATTCTGCAGTTGATGTCTTGTTGATAGGTTAACACATCATCAGGCAGAATTATTATTGATATACCGGCATTAAAAATATAACAGGGCCAAAAAAATAGGAATTGTTAGTATATATTGAAATATATATATTTTTATCACATCTGAATACATATCTGTTGATTTTGTGCATATCAGTTAGTGACTGAATAAAACCACTATTATATCACAAATTGCTGAGTAGTGGAGTGTTCCTCTTTTCTATTATAAATTTGTAGCCCGCTGGTACTGGGACTGTGCCAATGGCACAGACAGACAAGATTGGCTCCTATTTTTGCTCCACACAACTTTCAATTCAGGAATACAAACATGCATGGGTTTAAAATGTGAGATCATCCTCTGTTTTCCCATGGAAAAGCATTAAGAGGCTAGTGCACATGCGCAGCAAAACACTGCACTGTGTGAAACAATTCTCTCAACAAGAGCTATATGAGCTAAAACAGACTCTGTTATAGCTGTAGGAGAACCTCTAGTGGCAATCTGCATGGTTTTTGTTTTCCAGTGGGCATTTCATGTTTTCGAATGGTGTACTGCATGGATAGTGATGCATTTACCAGCTATTAAATGAATGTACTATATTAATGTACAGCTATAAAAATAATGTACATTGTGCAGTATATATTTATAATTAAAATAAAAATGTAATATAAATACACAGATTAAAAACAATAGTGAATCATGTGTAATGGGAATAGATCCACCATCAGGGCCTGACTCCTTGGCTGGGCCCCACATTACCAATGTTCACAAATATATAGCGATTTTATATATATACACATATCCCTTTTTGTGCCTTAGACTCATTTATTCCTGTTTAAATGAGTAACCTGATGTCCTATGCATTGCTATGTTTATGATTAGATTTCCAGACAATGGTTTGTATTGGCCCAAGAAATATTTGGTTAATGCTATCATATCTCTTCTGAGGTGCCGTAAACAGATTTACATTTAATAACTTTTCTTTATTATTAAAATATTCAATTTCTTTTATTAATTTTAGCCAACCTCTACACTTCTTTAAAAAAGCTGCCCAACATTGCTTAGCATATTCAATTTATAAAGAGGCAAAATTATATTTTCATCCGAAGAATTAATGCCCCTTTTTATACATGAAAATACCTTACTAGCCTTAGCAATTGCTGATTGACATTGCACATTGTTGCCTAGTTTGTTATCTATAACAGTTCCCAAACCCTTCTTATCTCAAATTCACTACCATTTAGGGGATAAATTGCTTATGCATTTTTTTTACCCAGAAGTGCACAACTTTTCATTTACCTACATTACATTTTATCTGCAATTTGAGTGCCCACTTCTCCAATATACCTAAACTCCTCTGCAGCGAAGTTATAGCATGCTCGCATAAAATAAGTTAGAATTTAATTAAGGCATGTTTTATTTTCCTGTTTGTAAACCAAACATTAAAGAAGAATTTTACAACTGGTCTCTGACCAGTTTTATTACTGAACCTTATCAGATAGGCTGTCAGAGAGAGCCTGACAAATGCTACCACACTTCCAAAGTTAAGTTAAGGGTCATTCCACTGAAGTTTGGAAATTATTTTAGATGCTATTTTGTTTGGGGGGTTCTTTATATATGAAAGATACATCATGTTTGATCCCATATTAATTGTTCACATTATACATTTTCAGCTAGGTTTTGGAATACATAAATTGCCCCTCATTATAACCTGTGATGATCAGAAAAGTGTATATAATATGTTGTAAAACCATAAATAAATCTCCATTTTAAAAGCAAAATCAAAGTTGGAGTGGATTTAAACTTTCCTTACCAGAAGCTCAGAAATGTTGCTACTTTGCTAGTACAGTGAATATGGGTTTTCTGTTAATGATCTCCCTTTTATTTTATGTTTGTTGGTGTGTAAAATTTGTTTGTAACCTTTTTTTTTATAATGCATCGGGCTGTTTTTGTTCATAATACTTTTTCCTTTTTAAAGTTCTGCCATTGTCTGATATATGAATCACGCTTGAGACTTACATGATCATCCTGTGATATAATTGGCTTTCCTGCTAAACTGTGTTTTGTGTGTTTTTTTTTGTAATCTGATTTGATGAGGTAGCTTAAGGCATTTTAACCCTTTCCATCACTCAAGCAAGTCACATGTATTCCTGAGGGTGGGATGGTTCGTTTCACCCCTCTTTGGCATTATTCTCCCATGGCACATGGTTTATCATCATGTATTGTTTATTTAGCAAAAAAACTTGTGTGACATATTTACTTTTGATGTCCTTCAAACGTCCTTTAATTTTCATAACTGAGATGGATTTTTGTTTTATTACAGTTTATGATATCCCCACACTAATTACAGTTATCATATTTAATATGGTTTAGTATCCACCATATTACCATTCGATTGACCATGCATATGATTCTCTTTAACCTCTTAGTGACAGGGGGATAAGCAAATTCACTTATATAATGACATACATTGACTGTTGTCAGTCATTAATGGGTTAAGCCAGCTAACAATGCTAACAATGTATTGCATTTTATTCCTCTGCAAATGAACAATATAGTATTTCCCATGCAATGACCAAGTGCAATACATCACATTATGTACTGCAATATATTACACAATATTCTGGCATGTTCTAGCATATACATTGTTAAGGGTGAATAGCATCTTAAGGAGTAAGAATCCTCTGGCCATACTATTAGCGCTCAAAAATTATTTATGAAGGCGTCTAAAATGGAATTCATTGGAATAGAAAAGGAACAGTAGTTCCATCACAGTCACTGAAACAGATGATCCTGGACTTTTGTACCACTGTGCACAGAAGCTTTAATAGTCTATTGTTTACCATATCCTTACACTGCTTTGCTGCATTGCTACACAAGATAAGAACAGATTTTACTACCCTTACATTTGGCTTGTATGGCCTATCTTTTGTTTGGATCTGGTGTGGTTTAAAGTAGTTGGCAAGAGGAAGTGATTTCTATGATTTAGAGCAGGTGAGTAGTGTTCATTGACACAATAATATCTAATGTTTATACATTTTGTATTTCACAGTCTGACATTATTAATCTGTGTCTTATTAAAGTGACTATAGCCACCATAACAACTTCAACTTAATGTAGTTGTTCTAGAGTGCATAGTATGTCCCTGCACTAATTTTAATGTAAATATTGCCTTTTCAGTTGCAGTCATTCAGACAGCCAGTATAGGTGCTTCTTGGGTGAGTGCTGCACAATGTGTCTCTACGATCTGCATGGAGGTGCTGAATGTTCCCTGTAGAAATGCTGATTGGCTTAGAGTGGCATTTTTCTGTGCAGCTTCTCAATGCTTTCCTATGGGAAAGGATTGTATTGGCCGAGATCAAGTTTGATCAGCCAAGGGATTGGAGCGTGGGCGGGGTCAGCTGCGACTGGACACATGCAGTGCTGGAAAAAGGTGAGACACTATAGGTCTAATTAAACAGCTATTTAGACTCATAGTGTCTGGATTACACATTTGTATTCCTGACACTATATTGTTCCTTTAACTACAAAGAGAATGCAAGTTAACTGAAAAAACAATTGCAAAATACGAGTTAAAATAGCCAAGCTTTGACAATGGCTGAGTTAGAGATTTAGCTTTACCTAAATGTTGCCATTTTGTGAATAAACCTACAGTGTTATAAACCACTATAAAATGCAATAGGACATACATATCTCACTCTCCCCACCACTTCACCTAGCATAAGTAGATGGATAATTTGCAGTCCAGGAGTGTGACTCTTATAAAGTGAGTACGCATGCATCATTGCATGTGTGTGTTTGTGTGTGCAAGTCCACATTTAGCTCAATCCTTGGTGAGCTGTGGGTAGACCTTGTGCTCAGGTCCCATCAGTCTGGGGCTCTCCTGGCTGGAACAGAAGGTGCATGCATCTAGCAGTTAATGCCCCACACACACATATCTCGTTCAGTGCTCTTCATTTTCTGTCTTTTTGTGATTCAGCCATATGTAATAGAGCAGGAGAGAAGTTTATGTACAGTATTGCCCGCAAGTGCACAATCCTCCTGTTCAAATCATTGACCCATCAATGTGGAGGGATAGCACTGTTTGCACTGGATTCTACAGATCCTACATATTGCTTTCTTTATGGTGCATCTCACTATAATCTGAAAGGCAGCAAACCGACTATCTTTGACACTCAAGTTGCTGTGGAATAAAAACAATAATGTATAATTGCATATATCTTATATGCCACAGCAACTCGTGCCAATGTAATATTTAAAAAAAACAAAAATGGGGGCGGGGCTTGACTGCCATGCCGGGCAGACGTGTCTCGCAAGAGCTCCTGAATTTTAAGCAATAATCTGAGGATTTCTGCCCAAAATTGACTGGAAAAATAAGCAATAAGGCAGCTTATCCTCACAAACCGTAAAGGAGCCCAGCATCAGCAGACATACTGAACCCTAATCGACTAATACCCTGGAGAGTAGGATGTCTGCCCTGCGGCCTGGTGAGCCAAGGAGAAGTGGCCGATCTCGCATTGGGGATCTCCTAGAAAGCAGCGGACGACACCACCCAGAGCCCCGTAGCCCCCCCCCCCTATGGACCGGCGGGGGATATCCCGGTCCCAGAGGCAACCCAGCGGTGATCAGCCTCGCCGCGAGGCGACCTCTACAAGCGGGAAACACTACGACTTATTCAACAAGGCGGGCGCCACATGTGCAACGCATGTTACAACTACAACCCAAACCTCACCAGCGACCAGGATTGATAAAGCTTTTGCGGACTTCTGGGCAAAGCTGAACCAGGTGTTACGGGCTCCCATCATGCACATGCTGACCTATGGCACCCCGCGAAAGCGGCCACCGAGCGCTCAGCTCCCGCCAACAGGCGAGGCTCCAGGCTGGCAACGACGCAAAGCAAACGCTCCTGCCGCGAAACATGGGAAAGCCCTGGTGGGTGCACAGGTCCTCAAGTAGAGGGGAGGTCAGACAAAGGCACCGGGACCTCCAGCCGCCAAACCCACAAGCAGAGAGGCCCCAAGATTACATGAAAAGAAACGCGCCAAAGCAGCGACATCCCTCCGCTGCCCCCTGGCTGAGGCTGGGACACTGCGACAGCAGGAAAAGAACCACAGGGAACACTCACAGCCCAGCGGCACTCAGCCCAAGCCACACGTGACGACACACAGAAGGGCACCGCAGCTGGCTAGCAGTGGGACTTTTACAGCATTGAAGATACCGGGGGCAGCCCCTCCGTGTTACAAGGTCAAGGCTGCGCCTGGTGGCTTATTAGACTCACAAAACCGGCACCACCAATCTAACTGCGAGGTCCGAGAGGCCAACACGCATACCAAGTGCAAAGCTGGCGTCGGATGACTCAGGGCTACACAGCGGACTATAGCCACAATATTCCGCCCGAGCACTGGAGAAAGCCAGGCACTATAAAATGAACATCCAGATTGCCTTGTTACCATAAGTTGACCAGGTGTCTCCTTTTTGTTTCCGTCTGTTCTCTTCTTCCTCCTCTTTCCAATATCCTTCTGTTCATCTATCAGGAGCACTGTATGCTCCATATCTAAAACCTGTGCACCGCAAGTTTAAAGTCGATTATTTAAGCGGAATATAATAGAATTCATGTGGTCAGATGTTATGGTATAGCCTGTTGTTTAGACTGTATCTAATATGCCATAAAATAGTGCAAAGTCATCAAGCAAAGCTGTTACTGAGCATATACATTATCAGGCGTAGTTGTTACCAAGCATATGCATTAACAAGCATAGTTACTACCAAGCATATGCATTACCAAGCGTAGTTGTTACCAAGCATATGCATTACTAAGCATAGTTGTTACCGAGCATATTCATTTTCAAGTGAAGCTGTTACCGAGCATATTAATTATCAAGCGTAGCTGTTAACAAGCATATGCATTACCAAGCGCAGTTGTACCCAAGCATATTCATTACCAAGCGTATTTGTCACCAAGACTGTCTATTATCAAGTGTATGTGTTATCAATTGTATGCGTTATCAAATCTTACCATTACAAAAACAAAATGTGCTGAATTATCTCATGCCCTATATTGTTAAACAATGTATGCTGATTCTCGTGCCATCGCTGTTGGGGCATGGCAAGAGTTTGTGTAACCTTAAAGCACAACAAAAATAAAGAATGAAAAAAAAAATTAAAAAAAAATGAAACTATAAATGTTTTCTGTGAGCAACTTTTATATGTAACAATATAGCTATATGAAAATAAACTACATACATTAATTTTCTAGAGTTTAAAACAACTAGCAGACTTTCAATCATACATTCCATACTTTTTAAATATTGTAATGATTAGACTGGGTAATGAGATACTGTAAAAATAGCCACAAGCAGAATACACGCATGTTATGCACAGTATGTGATGCACTCGTGTAATTCAGGTGCACAAAGAAATCTGGCATTTATAGTCCCAGTATGGCTTCTTGGGGGAAATCCATGTCAGCCTTAAAATTCAATGCACTAATTTACTATCCACTTGGATATTTTCTCACTTGTCTTAAAGCACCACTAATCATGAAGCTTTAAAATGGTAAGTCCCAAGTGAGTAAATTGCTTTGTTTAACCCCTTAAGGACACATGACTTGTGTGACATGTCATGATTCCCTTTTATTCCAGAAGTTTGGTCCTTAAGGGGTTAAACATGAAATGCTATATGGATCTTTAGCAATGTAAAAAAAAAAAAAAGGTTGTCATTCTATTTGTTGCATTATAATTGCCAAAATGACACTGTAGGGGGTATTTGTCCCATTGTAATACACTATCAGGGTTATCCATAAAAGTGAGAATTCAAAATTAAATTACATTTTAGGCCAAATTAGCTAAACTGGAAACATAGCTAACTTAGAGAATTTTTCCAATTGAGCTATTTTGACCTTAAATTTGGAATTCACTTGAAATTAATTTTGAATTCTCATTGTATAACCCTGGAAATAAATGGAGCATCAAAATATGAGTATTCAAAACCAATAAATGAATAAAAACAAATAAAAGATGCTCACAGTAGTCTCAAGGTGAGTGGGGGTTGCTGGGAAATAACTGAACATCAAAGCTGACCTTTCTGCTCACTCACACTTCATGCATACTTGAGTTCCTTACAGATCGTTGCCTGCAGTTTCTGCTCGGCCATGTTACCATTTTGATAGGTGGGGGGGAGATGGAGAGACAAACAAGGAGGTAAGGCGGTTAGAATAGGTGTTCAAGGCAATAAGGGGTCAAGATAGACGCACAAATTGGAAAGGGGAGTTATGGGATAGACAAAAAAGGGTTTAAGGGGTTATAAGAGACACACCAGGGGGTAAAGGGTGTCAGGGGAGACATACAAGGGAGTGAACGTGGTCCAGAGAGACACAAATGGGAGAGTGCCAACAGACAACCTTGGTATACCTCTGCGTTTAGTAAATATCTAGTTTGTAAATCTGGGGAAATACCATAATTGTATATTGGTCTGTAATGAACATCATAAGAAGCAAGGTAAAATCTTAATGTTTTATTTTTCAGCTTCAAATACTATGACAGATAAAGCAACATGTAGACTTTGACATTTTACAAAAACTGTTGCAGCAAAAAAAAAAAGTCCAAATTGCAAGTAACACTGTTTAAGTACATATTTGCTTAGGTATGTGCAATTCCATCAATCTTTCAGACATGTTGATTGACTCTCTAGTGTTGAAGCAAACAGATCCTCAAAATCTGTCTTGTAAGTGGTACTAGCTGACAGCCTTGTGAACCCTTTCTTTATGGTAATAGAATGTCCAGGGATAAATGATCCTCTGTCAAAAAAATGGAAATTACAATTATCACCTGTCTCTGATTGTAAACTGCTTGCCTTTGGCAGTCTACTAGACTTTTCTACCCATTCATAACTACGTTTTATACTATAACTGACACAAAGGTAATATACAGAAAAAGAGTCCAATTTTACAGTTTCCTGAATGTTGTATTTTAGATATAATTTGTAATTATATATTCCATTTGTGGCTTCAAAATAAAATAAATCAAGTTTTTCAGTTCAGTCTGCATGCCAGTATTGGAGCACTTCTTTTTCTAGATAGCTTAATCCTGTATTGTGATGGACAACACAGGAAGTGTGCCGCCCTCTTTGTATCATTTACTTGATGCAGGGGAGATATTGATTGAACAATTACATCTAGAATCCCTCCGTGAAAAGATAATTCATTTTCTTCTCTTTAAAAAAAATCCAAACTGCAATCCAGAGCAGCAACATTTAATTAAAATGGTAAAATTTCTATAAGTAAATCTGTTTAAATTTGGGTATTTATAGACATGTGCGTTCACATTTAATTGATTTAGTTTGTTTACTCAAAATCTAAGGGGGGTTAACCACTTTCAACTCATTTGTAAAGATATCAACTCGATTGTAAAAACGTTTTTCTCAATTGTAAAAACTTGATTGTAAAAACTTTTTTTTCTCAATGGGAAAATACCAAACAAAACACAAAACAAATAGAAACATCTCATTCGTTACAAACTAACAGAAACAATTTGATTCATTAAAGACAAATGCAAAAAGAGAAAAAAAATAGCTAAACCTAGTTATTCAAACTGAATAAGGTCCTTTTAATTTGTATCATCCTGTGTCCACTATAAAATTCTCACATGTAAATTCCTTATAATATGAAGGAGTTGCATAGTTATCAAATACTAAATTTCTATTTGATTTATGCTGAAGGAATTCACCTATTGTTTACAGGTAAAGCTACAGAAATCTGCGATATTTACCAACTATCAGTGTAACAGCCAGCAATAAAATTATATAATTTTAATAAATTATATACATACATTAATATGTATGTATGTATGTAATAACATAAATAAATATGTTATTTAATAATTGGGTTATGTTGGGTGCCTCAGTGGAATTAACCATAGAGTTGTCTATCTAATTAAAGCTATTGATAGCTTTTTGCTATTCTATTTGAATTAGCAACTGTCTACTTACAAATTCAGTCCAACTTCTGTATACTTATCAATGGATTTGAACTTTCGGTTACATATTATATTGAGTTCTGTATTTCAGTTCTATCTAAACACGCTGAATTTAATCTGCATGTTCTATAATTTGGAGGCTGTATGGCAACATATTGGTAAAATTTGAGAGCATTGTTATATTGTCCTCTGATTATTTCTGCTAATAATTGATTGCATATCTCTCTTAGCTCTAAATATTGAGAATATCAGCTTTATGAATATAAAAATGTAAATAACTTTCATTAGTTACTTACTTCGTGATAGCCAAGAATGGTGGATGTCAAATAACCATGCTTATGTGCAACACCTATGGATTTTATAATTTGTCAGGTAGAGTTTAAAGGGCTTCCCAGCATTATATGTGGAAATTATGAGCTTCCAATGGAAAATCAATTAAAGCAACACTACAGGCAGAACCACAATGGTAATTAGCTGCATTTTTTCATGCTCAGTTTACACAGTTATAGAAAATAAAAAACAGTTTTGCATTTTAACATTAAGTCCTCTGCACACCCTTTTCATCTACGCAGTCTTGTAAAGATAATGGGTCAATTTCATGATGGAGTACCTGTAAAGTAATCAAAGTGGTTCCTTTGAGATCTCAGTAGTGATTAATTTCCTCAAATTCACATAGGGAACTCACAAATTCCAAACTCATGGGAAAAACTTTGAAGCAGAGCCTGGAAGAATGTGAAAATAATATGCCCTTTATAAAAATTGTGATCTGGAAACCCTAAATATGGTAGATTTTTTTTTTTTTTATATACAGATCATTAGTTACACAGATAGGGACCCAGGAGTAAAAATGGCAATTCTTTGAATTATCTCATTGAGTGGATAGTTGAAAGCAAGGCAAATACAAGGCTGCTGAAATGGAAAGAACAAAAATAGAGGCATGTTTCAGTATGGTGTGAATTGTTTTAAACCATCACTTAAGCAGATAAGAACTACAGACAGATCCATTCTGGTGCATAGATAAAACATTTATGGTTTAACGTTTTAAACAGCGATATGACTTTCTCAAGTTAGGTTACATGAAACTTGTGGATCCAAATCACCATTTTAATTAGGAGCACATAAAGGATACATGCATGTCTTACATTAATCAATAGAGAACAGAGATATGCATTTGCCATAGGTATTCCTAATTTAAACAGAATGATAGAATGCCATTTTACTGGATATGAACTCTGACAAAAAAAATATTTATTTAATTAAATAGTGTGTGTGCCTACATTGATCATCAGAGCTTCATGCTCTCATTACCACTTACTCTAATTTGGTACCCACCCTTGGCAATATATTTATCTTTATAATGGCTGATCACTACATTCCATGTAGAGTAGAAATCAAAACTAAGAGAAACCCAACTTGTTTCACTAGAATACAATATTTGTAAGGAGAGAGTGGATGGCGCACACATCATGTAGGATGTGAAAGTATGAACAATGGCATGGGCAGGGATTGATGCGTCCTGTAGAAAGTGAGAATGGAAGGAGAAACTAAAAAAATATAGTTTTATGTTGATGCAATGAAAAGTAATAGCTTTATAAGTCTGTATCCATTTTTTTCTGGATTAGTACGCTTCTGTATGTATGATCCTGCACATGTGTGTATATTCTGCCTATAAGGATACTATTGTTTAACTGCTGTATACAAAGTCAATTGTAGGTACATATTGTACATATAGATATTCATATTGAAATGGAAATATAGGTTTATATTAGATGTGATAACATAAGTGGGAATAATTAATGCCAAATATGTCGTGTAAGAGATTAACAGGTAGGATCTGGAAGTGGAGGTGGGCAGGTTCAGGAGGCTAAAAGTGTATTGCCACTAATGGGTCATTGATTGGAATGTGGAAGACATAAAGATTTGCTTTAGGCAGAAACCACACATAAATCTGGATCCTACATTATCCTCAGTGACTAGTTTCCTTAATCTAAAATGCATACAAGCCTCCATGCTTCTTAAATAATAAAGAAAGAAAATACTTAAACTATTGATATTACTCTGTATATCTCACAATGAACTATAACAATATACATATTAGCACATTTTTCCTGAATCAGCTTTATATTTTGGGTTTGCCTTTAGTTTAATTTGAGTTTGGCTTATTAAATAAAAACAACCATTACTTTACACCCATTACCGATACATAATCACCCAGCTCCCTTGTGAAATGCCATCTCCTTTTTGATGTAGCAATGAGTAGATGCATTCTTTAAAATGTATTAAATCATTTCTT